>NC_142486.1:41578163-41901327 GCF_049115385.1 Moschus berezovskii | reverse complement strand
GGCGGGGGTGGGGGCCGGGAGAGGAGGCAGCAAGGCCCCAAGCAGCAGGAGGGCGTGGGTGCTGGGCAGGCCCGCCAGTCGCTGGGGTGGAGAGCGCTGGGGGAGGGCGGGGAGGAGGCGGGAGGCCACCGTGTCCGCTTCAGGAGACACACAGGCCTGGTAGCCTGCTGTCATCCAGCCTGCCACTCACTCCCCCAGGGCTTGTAGGGGGCCGGCCTGGCATCCCTCGGTGCCTCAGTGACCTGGTGTCTGCTGCCGCTTCTGACAGGCAGTGGACAGCACGCTGCAGGGAACTGGTCCACAGCCCACTCTCGGACCCCAGACCTGCCACCCGCCCGCCTGCCCAGCCTGAGCGCCAGACCCAGCAGTCCCAGCCAAGCATCTGAAGAGAGACCGGCCCTTCCTCTAGAAGCGGTGCTGCACCCATGCGCCCTCCCCACGGCCCTATCTCTGCGCAGGGAAGGGGAGCCAGTGACCAGGCAGGGACCTGCCCATACACCCTCAGGCGGCCTGTGCTCCAGCACCTGGCCAGGCCCCCGGAGTGTTCCCTGGCCCAACCCAGGGTCAGCGCTGCCCTGCCTGCCCAGCCCTCACCTAGGCTGGTCTCCTTTCTCTCCTGCCTGCGTCCAGGGGGGTGCCTCCAGGTGGCTCCTGCGGCCTGGGTGGAGGAAAGAGTTTCAGGCTGTCTTCTGCTCTCCTGCTTTGAGACCTTTGCTTGACAGGAATGCCAAACCAGGAAGGCTGGAGAAGTGTGTTTGTGCGCTGCCCTGAGGCCTGTGTCCTGCATCCTCTTCCCCGGGTGTATGGGCTGCAGACAGGACCTCTGCCGGCACAGATAGGGGTGCTCCCACCTGCCCTGGAGAGGACTTAGTCCTTGGTCATTGGGGGTTCACTCTCTGGACCCTCCAGGAGGCCTGGCCCCATTGTTACCCTCCCGCAGGCCCAGGGGGAGGGGGATCTTTGGACCCTCAATTGTTCCCCAGTGACCACTCTCTGCCACACATTCAGGCCAGGCCTGAAGGAGGCTGCTTGGATCCTGGGCTTGTTTTCTGTGCTGTTAAAAACTTCAACGTACTTAGAACTGTTGGTCTGCCCTCTGGCTGGACAGGTGGCTCACTGCCCTCCTCCGCACCCCCTCCCATATCATCTATTTGCATAAGCACAGGTTCTAGAGTTTTGCCAGAAAATCCATTTCCTTAAAAAATAAACGTCTTACTATAAAATTATATATTCAGTGGACTTCACAATATTTTTAGAAGGAGAAGGAGGACACCTGGACTGGTGATCTGGGCATTGAGAGGTAGCAGTGTGTCTCCTTTTTGTCTTTTTCCTGTGAAGAGTTTAGAAAACGCTTTGCCTAATGCCCGAAATGCACCCCCCTACTCCCCGCAGATGAAGGGAGCCCAGGAGCAAGGGAAGACTGTTGGCTCCTGGGTGGGAGGAGTATCCTCCGAGGCTGGTCCTGGTGCTGCCACTCGCTCTGGGCTTGAGCCCTCTGCCCCAGGCACCCGCGCCCACCTGAGTTCCTTCCCACCCTCCCAGTGCAGGGGCAGGGAACCCAGTGGGCAGAGGGGTCTTGCTTGCCGCTTAAACAGAGGCCAGGAAGTCCACCAGCAAAGCAAGTGGGCGCTTGCCATGGCGGGAAGGCAGGTCCTGGGGAGAGGCAGTCACAGACCCCTCCTTGTGCCTGAGAGCTGGGGCCTGCTGTCCCCGAGGAGATGGAGAAGGCCCGGGGAGGCTTTCCCCCCAGCCACATCCAAGGGCCTGGGGTGCGGCGGCTCAGCTCCTGGAGGACGAAAGAGAGTGGCAGGCGGGCTCCGAGAGTGAGAGTGAGCCTCTCATTACTGCTAGTCAGGGTTCTCCAGAGAAAGGCAGCCAGCGGGATATATATAGATCCACAGGAGGAGATTTATTATAGGGACTGGCTCATGTGATTGTGGGGGCTGTGAAGTCCCATGATCTGCCGACTGCGAGCTGGAGCCCCGGGAAAGCAGATGGTGTGATTCAGTCTGAGCCCGAAGGCCCAAGTACCAGGGGCTCAACGGTCCAGGGCAGAGGGTGAGGGACTTGCCCTTCCTGTGCTGCCACTGCTGAGGGCAGGTCCTCCAGGTACTAAATCAATGCAACTCTCTTCTAGAAATACCAGGTGACCAGCCACCTGGGCATCCATCGGCCCCATCCAGTGGACCCAAAGTTATTCAGCACAGTTGCACACACTGTGAGGTCTGTCCACCAGTCTTCATCATCTGCATGTGGTGGTCAGCTCACCTGTAAGAAATTGGCCTCGCAGACTGTCCTGGGGTCCAGTGGTTAAGAATCTGCCTGCCAGTGTAGGAACACAGGTTCAATCCCTGGCCCGGGAAGATCCCACACACTGGTGGGCACAAGCCCTGTGTGCTGCAGCTACTGAAGCTGGCTCACCCTAAAGCCCGTGGTCTGCAACAAGAGAGGCCACCACACTGAGAAGCCTGCACGTCGCAACTAGAGAAAGCCCACATGCAGCAATGAAGACCCAGCACAGCCAGAATAAACTGCTAAACAACTTTAAAAAAAACCCCACTTGAAAAGATAAAGAAATCAACCTCGCTGTTCGGTTAGTCTGCCAGCCCCTGCTGTCGTCCCGCAGGTCCAGGATGGCTGTGGGGCACTTGGTCACAGGCATGCCTGGCACCTGTCACATGCTGGCTGGGCTCTGGACGGGCTGGCAAGGAGGGCCAGGTGCACATGGTGACCGGCCAACACGGGACCCAGGAGTGGCACTTGAACTTGGTGGCAATTGGCAGAGAACTAGGTTGTCCCCATCTTTAACAATCTTTAAAATTCTCTTAGAAAGATTCACTGAAACAAAGGCTCATTTTTCATGCATGAACCTCAGCTGTGGAGGCTGGTTTATAGGCCCCGCCCACTCCGAGTCCCCCTGCCGTGGGGTGAGCCTGTATGGTACATAAAAACATCAAGCCACGGCAGAGGCTGCCCACCGCCGGGGATCAGCCTTCCAGTCCCTGCTCCATGCTGCACACTCTGTTGAGTGAATATATGAATGACCCCAATTTGTTCACCCTTGTGTGGAGTCACGCTGGGTGTCCCCAAGGCATCACGCAATGAACCTCAAAATTGCCTTAAATAGGCATAGTCTTGGGGAGTTTCCCAGCCCACTCCTCCTGTTGCCATGGTAACCTGGTACCACACTGGCTTGCCCGTGTTTTATCTTGGGTCACCTCAAAAGGACTGGAGGCTGTGCAGTGCTGGTTCTGGGTCCCTGGGTGGCATCCTCCCCACTGGTCTCTGGTGGCCCAGAGGGCCCTGTGGGACCGGCCAGGGCCAGGCCACCCGAAACAGAAGGAGACTTGAGAAGCTGAGGCTGACCTCACCAGACATGGTCCGCTCACCATGCACATGGGAGCCTTTTGCCCGGTGCCCTGGCTGGGGGCCAGCGTGAGCACGACTGGCCCTCCTGAATTTCCTCTTAGTCAGAGACGTGGCCTCTCTGAGTGATGCAGGGAGAGATGCTGAGCCCTGGGCAGGGTTCTTGTGTGGTCAGACCCAGCTCACCTTGCAGTGGTCAAGCCCTCACCCGGGGCTGCATGTCCAGGCAGGCGTCCTGCTCGCCCCAGGCTCAGCCCCGAGGCCCAGTCATGCTGCAGCTGGGCAGCTGTGTCCTCTTGGGCAGGGCCGAGGGGCCCACTGGGGTGGGGGCTTCTCAGGCTGCGGAGAGGTGGGCTCCCTCAGGCATTTCCCTTTGGGCACTTGGGCCAGTCTCTGCTGGATGCTAGAGGGGAAGGAGGGGGAGATCCTGGGACCTTCCCAGACTCCGGTGGGGGGGGCATGCTCTGGAGCTTGGGGATGAAGCTGGGGGTCGGGGTTTTCCTTCTCCCACCTCCACCTGCCCTGTGAACCCCGCCTCCCCTCGCTGCCCATCTGCTCTTTGTCAGGCTCCCTGTGTGCAAGCTGTGACCCAGCCCCCTGCAGAGACAGCCAGCGTTCTTTCGGTCAGACATGGGTCCCAGTTCAGGTCAGGGTCTGGCTCTTGCTCAATAAAGGAGGCCAAGGGTTTATTTCAGGCTTCCCTTGGGGCTCAGCTGGTAAAGAATCCGCCTGCAATATAGGAGACCCGGGTTTGATCCCTGGGTGGGGAAGATCCCCTGGAAAAGGGAATGACTACACATTGCAATATATTTTTTTCCACTGCAATATTTTTGCCTGGAGAATTCCATGGACAGAGAAGCCTGGCAGGCTACAGTCCATGGGGTTGAAAAGAGTAGGACATGATTGAGCAACTAACACACACACACACACACACAAAGGTTGATTGCATCATATGAACCTGGCAGCTCCCAGCACTTCTAGAAAATGCATGTGAACAGGCATCCCATGTGGGTCCTGACTCACACCAGACACAATCACTAGAGACCAATGTGCAGACCAGCGTACTGAGTGTGTGTGTGTGTGACTGCATAAGCCTTGGGTCCCCTTGCTGGCAAAACCCGAGACCCAGTCGGAGACGGCAGAGGCTCCCTGCTCACTTCTCCATCTGACTTGACTCTTCTGTCTTAGGTGTCTTGGGGAACCAGTTCCTTCCCTGGATTTCATATTGACCACTGCATTCTGGTTCTGGTCTCTGGGATCAGACCAACTTTACCCTGTCAGCAAACAGAGGCTTTTCAAACTCTTTAGTCACTTATTTACTGATTGACTTGCATCATTTCCTAGGTGACACGTTATCAGTATGTGCTAAGTTACTTCAGTTGTGTCTGACTCTTTGCAACCCTAGGGACAGGGCATGGTGTTCATTAATTGAAGTCCCAAAGGATAACTTTATCTCCACATTTTGGAGTATCTGGGCGGGGGCACCTCATCTCACGTGTACAGCAGAGCATCTTGCCAAAGACAGCACTGACAGAAGTCTGCTGAAGAAGGAATAAGGAATGGCAGAAATCTACAGAGTTAACTTTGAACTCTTTCACCATCATGTGTAATTTGGACAATTTTTACCCCATGGGAGGAGAGTGGTAAGAATCAGATCTTCACCTCTGGAAACCACGACCTGAGGCTAAAACAGGAAGTCCTGGATCTGCGTACAAACCTCTGAGTCTGGTCCTCGGCGCCCCTCCCCAGACACAGGTTGGGATCCTGGCTGCAGGGGAGGCTTGGAGGGTGTGGACGTGGGCACCACAAGGACTGGAGATGCCTGGCGTCACAGGAACTGCAGAGTGAGATGGAAAGATAAGGAAATTGTGCAAACCTCGCTGCCTCAGGCGGAGTTACATTGTGACTTACAAACTCGTGGTCTATTTTTACTCGAAGAAATGTACTTTACTAAATTTGAAAGTGAGAAAAAAACCCTTCCCCCCCTGAATAAACATCGGTAAACTCGAGTGTGGACTGCGCCCCCGGCTGCAGGAGCCATGGAGGGTGGGTGTGATCTAGACCTAAGTCGACCCCGCTCTCGGTGTGCTTACCCCGTGCAAAATGCTTATGTCATTTTCAAAATCACAGACTGAAAATATCTGGCCAGCAGTTTTTGTTTGCAGCTTGATCGAGGTATAATCAGCATTTGACAGATTGCGCACAAGTGACAGGCAGAGTTTGGTGAGCTCTGACTGTCCACGTCCCTGAACCACAGTTAAGAGGACAAACACACTAGGCGCCTGCAAAACCTCTCCTCCAGCCTGGAAATACCCCAGATTACCCAGCCAGGATGGTGGCTCAGGCCGGGAGGGCAAGGCCAGCCTCTTCTGTGGGAGAAGGTGGGACAGGCAGCAGGGGCGTGGGCCACAGTCGAGTTTAGAACCCTTTCCAGGGACAGGCTGTTTGGTGGCCCTGGTCCTCCTTGCCCCATCACCGGTCTGCAGCAGGTCCCTTCTTCCTCCGGAATAGACCTCTGCCCTCTCCTGCTAGCATCACCAGGGCCACCCCCAGGCCTCTCTGGGGCTTTGGGGTCACTCCTGGCCAGCTCAGATGCTTCCCCTTGACCTTGGGATCCCTCCTCCTGGACTTGGGAGCTCCATGAAAATAGAGCCAGGCTGCCAGAAGGGGGCACTTTCAGGCACATACCACTCAACAGCACAGATCCCAATATCTGCCACTGTTTTACTACCCAGCAGCAGGAAGCAACAATTTCTCTTCCTTCAGCAACAGTCTGGCCAATGAGAGCTTGTCACAACTCAGCCAGTGAAAAGCCGCTGCACTCCAGTTTCCACCAATGGTCACTTTGTTTATAACAGCCTCTTCCAACCCCAACCTTCTCCTCTATAAAAGTGGTTCCTCGCCTTTGCTGGCCATATTTGCATGTCTCCAATTAAAAGACACTTACTCCTTGGAAGGAAAGTTATGACCAACCTTGATAGTATATTAAAAAGCAGAGACATTACTTTGCCAACCAAGGTCCGACTAGTCAAGGCTATGGTTTTTCCCGTGGTCATGTATGGTTGTGAGAGTTGGACTGTGAAGAAAGCTGATCGCCAAAGAATCGATGCTTTTGAACTGTGGTGCTGGAGAAGACTCTTGAGAGTCCCTTGGACTGCAAGGAGATCCAACCAGTCCATTCTAGAGATCAATCCTGGGTGTTCATTGGAAGGACTGATGCTAAAGCTGAAACTGCAATACTTTGGCCACCTCATGCGACGAGTTGACTCACTGGAAAAGAGTCTGATGCTGGGAAAGGTTGGGGGCGGGAGGAGAAGGGGACGACAGAGAATGAGATGGCTGGATGGCATCACCGACTCTGTGGACATGAGTTTAAGTGAACTCGGGAGTTGGTGATGGACAGGGAGGCCTGGCGTGCTGTGATTCATGGGGTCGTGGAGAGTCGGACACGACTGAGCGACTGAACTGAACTGAACTATAAATCTTTGCTGCTTCGGAATAAACCCATTTTGCTGGTAAAATAGCCAGCTTTTTAATTGTTTTAGGTTAACACTGGCATCGTGATCTCAGACTTCCCAGACTGCAGAATTGTGAAAACTAAATGTGTTTTTTAACAACTCAGTATATGGCATCTGGTCATAGCAGCATGAGCAGACTAAGACACCAGTGTATGATGTGTCTTGCGTCAAACAGAAAGTGAAGTTTTTAAAATTAATTTTTACTAAGGTATAATTTACATACAGTAAAATTCATTCTTTCTGAATTTTGACAAACACTTTCAGTTATAGAACCAACGTATTACAATCAAGGTATGAAACAGTTCCTTCACTCCAAATAATTTCCCTTTCCTCCAGCCCTGCTCAATCTGATTTGTGTTCCTTTACTTTTGGAAAGTTTAAAGTTTAATATATTTAACTTCAAATCATTCTCTTTGTTTGTAATTTTTACTCTTACGTAAGAAACATTCCTGCTCCAAGATCATAAAGATATTTTTTAAAGTCTTCTAAAGCTTTTAAAGTTTTGATTTTTTTTTTTCCTGGCCACACCTTGTGGCTAGCAGGATCTTAGTTCCCTGACCAGGGTTTGAACCTGCACCCCTGGCAGAGGTAAGTCCTGACCACTGGACTGCCAAGTGATTCCCTCACTTTTCACTTTTATGTCTTTGATTTCTCTAATTATTTTTTGTATCCGATGTCACTTTGGGATCTAGTTGTAAGGTTTCTGTACAGACAACTGGCACCAGCTATAGAAAAGTCGATCTTTTTATTATTATTAGAAAAGTCACCAAGGATAAAAATAATGGGTTTGACTACTAAAAATTAAAGATTTATGTCTAATCTTCTCCAACAGAGATAACAAAGGGGTCACAAGCAGGGAGAAGATATTTGCAATATCAAAAACTGATGAGAGATTTCCCTAAAGAAAAAGTCAGAGAACTTAAAAGAAAAACAAGCAAGCGCTACAAGTGGGCAGTTTACAGACCTTAGTTGGTCAGTCGGAGAAGGCAATGGCACCCCACTCCAGGACTCTTGCCTGGAAAATCCCATGGACAGAGGAGCCTGGTAGGCTGCAGTCCATGGGGTTGCTAAGAGTTGGACACGACTGAGCGACTTCACTTTTCACTTTCATGCATTGGAGAAGGAAATGGCAACCCACTCTAGTGTTCTTGCCTGGTGAATCCCAGGGACGGTGGAGCCTGGTGGGCTGCTGTCTATGGGGTTGCACAGAGTCGGACACGACTGAAGCGACTTAGCAGCAGCAGCAGCAGTTGGTCACTAAACATAGCAAGAAATGCTCCACCATTCTAGCATTCAGTTAAATTCAAATATGACAAGGTGAGATGCCATTTTAAGTTCATCAAACTAGCAAAAATGGGGGAAACATATGTAATGTCCACTATAATTTTTGTGTGTTTCCTCTTGTGTTTTTTTTTTTTTGAGATGTGCATTAAATAAGAGATATTTGTGATCAGATTTAGCCTTGCCTGTCATCCCCCTACCCCCCTGCTGTCAGTGGCCAGCTCTCACCCGGGCAGTGGAGAGGCCCTTCCCCAGGGGAGACCTGTGCATTCTTCCACTGAGGCTTCCTGACCTACTTTCCCTTTGCTCCCCTGTCAACAATTCTGTGCTAGGAATCTGCTGAGTCACCCTGCTGGTCTTTCTCCCATCTTTCTCCATAGGTCAAAGGTCACCAGGGACGAGGGATCAAGGAGACCCATTTGCTTGAGAGTTCCAAAAGATAAGTGTTTATCCCAGGTACCTTTCAGAAAGAAGGACTCAAAAAGGGAGGTTTTCACAGACAGTCACTCAGGCCTAAACGCCAACAGATGTGAGCTGCACCCACCCCACCCTCTCCCTTCCTCTTCTGTGTACCTGTTACCTGGCTAAATTAAAATGTGCATGGGGTGGGCGTGGAGGAGCAGGTCAAAATGGCAGCAGGGGCTGCTTACCACAAGCTGGTTCATTTCATCATGAATGTTAGAGATGGAAAATGTCTACGTGGATGCTGGAGGTCCAAACGACTGACCAGGCACTTGTTACCTTTAACGTTTCAGGGACAGAGTCTCTTGAAGTGGTCCAAGCAGGAAGGTGTGTGTTCTTCATGCTGGGCTCCTGTCTGGGTGCACCGCCCAGCTAAGGCATGCAGATTTTCCAGGGACCGGCACAGCAGCGAGAGAGCTGCCTCCTTGGGGGTGCAGCCCTTGCCTCGTTTGGTCTCACCTTACCATGTTAACATCCTTATTTAGAAAAGTTGACACATCACTGTAACTACCTTTAAAAGCTGTATCTGGCCAAAGGTGTCAGTCCAATTTCAGATTCTCACTAAAACTGGAGATGGTTTTTTTTCTGGCTGTGCTGAGTTCTATTGCAATGCATGGACTCTATGCTGTTGCATGTACGCTATCTCCAGCTGTGGTGAGAGGGGGCTACTCTCTAGTTGCGGTGCCTAGGGTTCTCATTTCGATGGCTTCTCTTGTTTCAGAGCATGGGCTCTAGGGAGAGTCGGAGAAGGCAATGGCAACCCACTCCAGTGTTCCTGCCTGGAGAATCCCATGGACGGAGGAGCCTGGTAGGCTGCAGTCCATGGGGTCGCACAGAGTTGGACACGACTGAAGTGACTTAGCAGCAGCAGCAGCAGCAGCTAGGGAAGGTGGGCTTCAGTAGCTGTGGCTCCAGGACTCAGTAATTGCCATTCATGGGCTCCAGAGCACTGGGCTTTGTAGTTGCGGCACATGGGCTTAGCTGCTCCGTGGCATGAGTGATCTTAGTTCTTGAACCAGGGATTAAACTCATGTCCCCTGCATTGGCAGGTGGATTTTTAACCACTGGACCGTCAGGGAAGTTCCTGGAGGTGATTTTTTTTTTTTCCTTTGAGTGAAATATCTTCCTCATGAAAGCATAGAGCTCTTATAAGAAACTGAGAATACAATTTTTGGGTTGGGGGTATTCCTTCACCCTTCTTTTCCCAAGGCCAGTCTGACAAACACTGGGGTTACATGCCCTGGGATTTTGTCATGACAGATGACTCAGTTAACCAACACACCGCTCCTCACAGTACGCCTAGAAGCAGGCTCAGTCTTCTTTGGTTCTCGCCAAAGCTGCTTATGAACACAGCCGGGGCAGTGCGTTCCCCCCGCATCTTATTACGGGCTCTAAATGGAGCCTATAATGCTACATGCACCTTGCCTGGGGCCTGGCAGCTTACGGGCTCACATCTGCATGTCTCCAGTTTTATGCCTGCTGCAAGGTGCCTCTGTTGCTGTCTGTCGCCCTGTGTCCCCATTGACGACAGTGACATCTAGAGAAACAGATGTCAGTTGTCAAAGACTGCTGCAGCGCTTGGGAGGCCTGGCAGTAGTATACTGCCAACGAACACTGGATAGCCAGTGTGTGGGGGAAAACACTTGTCACAGATTTTAAAAACGGTCTCAGTGTTTGGCCATGCGTTCCTTCGGTCATTAGGGATGGACCGCGTTTCCAAGGCCCTTCCATACTCAGGCGGGTGTCTCCGCGCAGCAGGCGTCTGCTGGGGGCGCCACGTGCACGTCCCCCGCCCCTTCAGGATCGCGTTCATTGCGTGTTGTGGGGGCGCTTTCCGCCGGCAGCACTCAGTCCATCCGCCCCGCGCGTGGGTCGGTGACGTCACGCCCGGGTCCGCAGCCTTCAAGCACTCCAGCCTCCGGGACCCCACCCGAAGGTAAGCGACACTGGCCGCTTGCGCCGCTGGAGCCTGCCTTTATACCTGGCCGGCGAGGGGCGGGGCCAGCCGGCGGCGCGACGTGCTGACGTCAGACCGGCGAAGGGCGGGGCGAGGGCGGCGGCGTGCGCTCCGGTACCTCAGTCGCCTCCTCGGCGTCATCCCCCTCGTTCGCGTCCTCGGGGCTCTTCTCTTCAGGGTCCCCTCTGCGGCGTCCCGCACCTCAGAGTCCCGTCCCGCCCTGCCCCTCGGCCTCCCTCGGCCGCCCGCCGCCGCCATGGGCCCGCGCCCGCCGCGCCGCCGGGCCGAGGACAGCTGAGGCGCGGCGCGAAGATGGGCAAGGGCGGAGCAGGGCCCGAGAGCCAGCCGGAGCAGCCCGGGCGCCCCGCGCGCGCCCGCCCGCGCCGCCGCGGGGATGCCCGCGCCCGCCGCCGCGCCCTGAGCGCCTTTGTCTGCCGCCCTCAGCACCACTGGCCTCGGGGGCCCGCGCCGCGGCCGGGGGCGCGCCCATGAAGATGGAGCCAGGCCGGCCGGCCTCCCCCGCGGGCGGCCCGGGCCCCGACCCGGAGCCTGGCGGGCTCGGCTCGCCGTCCGCCCCCGCCCGGAGCCCAGGGCTCGGCCCGCAGGACCCCGTGGCCGGCATGGATGCCGGGCGATCTCCGGGATGGGAGCGGCGGCCGCAGCGCGCGGGCCGGGAGCCCGACCCCGACCCCGACTCCGACCCTGACCTGGCCATGCCGGAGCTCGGCCCGCTCTTTTCCTGGACGATGGAGCCGGAGGGTGACGGCCCCGCTCACAGCGCGTCCGTCCGCGCGCAGGACTTCAGCCGCAGCCATCACCTGAGGGGCGAGGTCGACTTCTTCCCCTCCTTCGCGGCGCCCGAGGTGGGCGATCCGGCCCTGGAGCTGGGTCCCGGGGACCCGGACGGGCCCTCTGACTTTAGCCAGACTCATCCCCTAACGAGCGAGCCTGCGGGGTGTCCGGAGGACAGCCCCCGCCTCCGAGCCGTATTCGATGCCCTGGACGGGGATGGGGACGGCTTCGTGCGCATCGAGGACTTCGTCCAGTTCGCCACCGTCTATGGGGCGGAGCAGGTAACTCGCCGCGTGAGGGCCGGGCCCGCGCGTTGGTCGCGGAGTGCAGTGGAGAGGGCAGCCGACCAGGCTCCGCCGTCCCTGGGATTCTCCAGGCAAGAACACTGGAGTGGGTTGCTATTTTCTTCTCCATCCCTTTAAAGAAGTTTTATTCCCGGGAGTCAGTTTCTTTGCCTGCCATCCCAAATCACACAGCTGGATCTTTCCTAAATTGAGGGTAGCTCCTCGCCTGGGGACATGCCCCCTGTCTGCTGCATAGAAGTGCCCCCCGGATGGACAGGTGCCAGCAGGTCTCCCAACTGAGAGCCCAAGTTCGGTTTGGCTGAAGTAATTCACTCCTGTCTGCAAGGGCCAGGCTGCACTTGGATGCTTAAGATCATATTAATAATCTATTTTGAGTGCAGTTACTTCACCATCTGTGGTTGGCTTGTATTCTAGGTAGGTTCGTTATTTGGGAGACAGTGAAAGCTAAAATTGTTCACTTCCTTACCTTCTGTGCCAAGGGAGAGGGATGAGCCCTAGAGCACTGCGGTGAATACAGACTCCACAGAACTCCATCAGGTCCACCTCCACTCTTGTAGGACAGGTGAGGTACTGGGCAAGTAAATAATGCACAGGAAAGGGGGTCCTGAGCCGCTCCCAGGACTGCACTGCTCTGGGAGAAGGTGAGTTTCAAGGTCCAGGCCTTCCCCATCTCAGCACTTAATGAAAGTTCAGGTGGAGACAACAGGGTGGCTGTGTTTTTTTCCTGCTGTTAACCCAGATAGACATCACACAGGTGACAGGTGTTCTTTTAAATACATTGTTCAGTGATGAGACATTCCAAAAGGCTAATCTGCTAGTGCTTGTATTTAACTGACTTTTCACACATGTGAATATTTGTGAAGTGGGCGTTCAGGTACATGTGAGGTACATATGCATGTTTAAGCCAAGAGGTAAAATTGACACCCTGGTATGTAGGGTGTCCGCCAGAACATTAAGAACTTTTATAGAGGATCTCTGTGTCTCTTGAGTATTCATGGTGTCCATTGAGCAGTCATGTAAAGATCTGGGTCATCCTGTGTCAGGGCTCCTTGTTGAATTTTCAGTCTGGACGTGTCCATATGGGTATCCTGAATGTTGACCTCTTGGTCAGTGTGATGCTTGTGTGTAGCTCTGGTTTGAAGACATTGCCCAGAACAGGTCTCCCATCTATTAGTCTAATGGGCAGAGAGAGAGACGTGCCCATTAGACCCTCTCTAAGTCTATTGAGAGAGATTAGCCTGGATTGTGATCACTGGACACTGTCTTGTTTGGTTCGCATGGGTTGTGATCAATGGTTCAGGTGTTTTGACGCTTTTCTTCATTGCCCCCCAGCTGGAGAGCACCTTGGGCATCCTTAGTTGTTTTTCACTAGTACGATGTGTCTTCTCTCCAAACATACGCTTCTTTATCACACCTATGAAGCATGTTAGGGAATTGGCACATTTGTTCTTTACCGTACTCTGACTTTGATGCAGTGCTTTATAGCTTATATGAGGCTCATTTGTGTTTTCCCTGGGTCGTCAGCCTTTCTCTGAGGTGGTCATACGTGGAAAAGATTCATCCCACAGGTGAGAAACTGTAGGCCCATAAAAGTTAAGTGACTTTCCAAGGCCTCACAGATTGTCAGTGTTGGAACAGGGACTTGGTCTTCCCCTCATGACATTTAGATGGCTTCCGAGTTCTTAGTTTTGGTGGCCCTAAACTTTAATCCCACAAAGTTTCATCTTACTGGCTTTCATCATAAAATCATTTTCATTTGGGAACCACCTTTTGTTGTGATGTTATTGTTGATCACAGTGGGAAAAACTTGAGGTTGCTATTTGGGGCTGAGTTTTTTCTAAATATTATTCAGAGTAGAACTGAGTCGACATTCTTTGCTCTGGGAGCTCTTGGTGGAATCTTGAGTTTGGGGGTGAGTCCAGGATGACTCAGGACTTGGTGGGAGTGGGCGAGTGAGGGAGGTCTGCTGTGGCATCGCCCCCTCCGTCTGCTCCCAGGACTGCTGGGGAAGAAGCAGAGTTGGATGTGATCTGAGTACTGGACTTGGACGAGCTTCCTGGGATGGTGGAGGGCAGCTCTTGTTTAGGAACAGATAATTAACAGGGTAGTGAAAGGCTGATTTTTGTGTGTATGTAAGCTTTGCTAGCCTTTATTATGACTCAGACTTCCTTTTCCAAGTCTGGTGTCAGAATACGGCAAAGAGAAGAAATATTCTTTGCTAGTGAAGTGTTTTAGAGAAAAGTGAAGAATTCTACCTTGATAAATATTTTTAATTTTTAAAAATGGAAAGTCTTGGACATACCTAAGAATAGAGAGAAGTCTGGTGAAACCCTCTACCTGCCCCCAAGCCATCGTTCAGTTTCCGAAGTCCTGGTTCACTTGTAAACTCCCTGTTCCCCACCCCCAGATTACTTTTGAAGCACATACCTGACATATCATGTCGCCCATAAATATTTCAGTGTGTATCTCTAGAAGATAATTCTTTTTAAAACATTCATAATTTTTTTAAACTGTAGGAACACACAGCAATAAAGACCATAAGTATTTGTACTTTCTACCTTGAGATTTCAAAATACAGAGTGCATGAGACTCTTAGGTTGGTCACATTATTGTCCTTGATGATAGCAACTTGTTTATTGTCAAATTGTCAAAGGTAGCACTTGCAGTATCTTTTATGTACTCTGTTTATGAAGGAAGCATTTGAATTATTGAAGTGGATTATCTGAATTTTTAATAGAAGTAGTTCCCATTTATAATACAGACGGCTTTTGTGTCCCTGTCTCTTTAGCAGTGTCATGGTGTATTTGGTTCTCATTACCTCATCTGGTGATAGATCAGGTGTGGTGTAATATAATACAGTGTTGGCAGGAATCGAAAGGAGAAAGAACCACAGCGGTGCTTTCTGGTTGTGTGTTCTTGACCAGGAGTTTATAGTCAGATGTGCCCAGGCACTGGTTGTCAAGTTGCAAGAGCTTATCTTTAAGGCCTCGACCATCTCTGAAGATGCCTCGTGGACATGACCCTTTCACGATGAAGGACAGATGCTTTTGTAGTTATCACCAACTTATCGTAAAGAAGAAATTGTAAAATAAACTGTACTGTAAAATAAGAATATTGTGAGAAATGACTAGTTTCTTTCAGTGTTATCTTTCAAAGAAATTCATTATAATAGTAAAGGTTATTTTCACAGGATAGCACTCACTTGGGCATTTAAACAGTCTAGGGTCCTTTCCAGAGAGCTCCGTACTCTGGAGCAGGAACGCCCTTCAGTAACCTTGTGGGCCCTGCCTGTGCTCCTCAGTAAGGAGGCTGCTGGAGGTGGTGTCCACGCACAGGCGTCTCCCTGCTGTTCATTCCTTTTCAATCCTCCACCAGTGGGCACTTGGAACTCCCTGAGGACGTTTGGCCACACCTTTCAGTTGTTTCACTGTCCTTTCCAGTCCTAAGCTTGGATTTGCGTGCGTGTGAGAATGAGCATGTGTGCATGAGCAGGTGCACGTGGGAGCTGATGGTGTATGTGTATCTGGTCCTGTGTGTTGGAGGAATTGCTAAAAGGCAGATGATGTTCCTTTCTGTGCAGTTTTGTTAGGGTCTTAACATTTTTTATGTTAAAAAGTAACACATGCTTATTGTTTCTAAAAATTGAAAAATACAGAGTGATATAAAATCCAAAGCAAAAAATTACCAGCAGTCCCACTAGCCTGAGAAAAACATTTTAGTGCATTTCCTTCCAGACTGTTTTGTGCGCACGCACACATACACACATAATTGTATAGAAGTGCACAACTGAGATCCTATTGGGGAGATGCTAAATTATTTTTTATAGATGTTCATTGTTTAAAAATATGAAACTAAATAAGACCAATAAGCAAAATATAAAAATAGGAGTCACCTATAATTCCACCATCCAGAGATAACTCCTTAAGTATTTAACGTGTAAATCAAAATATATGTAATGATGCTTCATTGTCCAAAAGTGGTATATTCCATGTCTGTTGTTCTGAACCTGCCTTTTGACCTGGTTTTTAAAATTGAAGATCTCAGATATATCCATTTATCCTCAGTATGGGGGGTGGGGTGGGATTGGATCCAGGACTCCCCCACATGGATATCAAAATCCACAGATGCTTCTAGTCCCTTGTATATAATGATGTGGAATTTGCATATAACCTATACACTTCCTCCCATATACTTGATTATTTTTATGTTTTATAATTTTTTATTGAAGTATAGTTGACTTACAGTGTTCTTTTTGTTAATTTTTTGTTTTTTAATTTTTTCCTCCCAGATACTTTAAATCATCTCTGTTTTACTTATAATATTTAATTCAATGTAAATGCTGCATAAACAGTTGTAAATACAGTGTGAATGCTATGTAAATAGTTGATAGCAGGTGGCAAATTCATGTTTTGCTTTATGGAAATTTCTGGATTTCTTTTCCCCCTGCTGAAAGTGATCGTTAGTTGGTTGAATCCATGGCTGCGGAACACACTGATATGGAGGGCCAGCTATGGTTTAATGGAAGCCTGAGTCAGGAAATTGAGAGTCATGTGTGGCATTTTTCCAGTGCAGGCTCTTACATGTAGGAAGAGTTAAATTCCATGTGGACTACACTGACCAGGTTGTAAAGGGCACCAAGTTATGGGTTGCTTCCTTTTCAAACACTTACTTCGTTTAAATTCTGGATACAGGGTCCAAACATTAATTGTAATTGAAATATCAGATAAAAGAGTTGGATACCCACTGAAGACTGTTAGGTGGCCCTTAGAAGTACTTTTATGATAATTGCAAAGTCTCCGCAGCCTAGGTTATCACCTTCTGATATAAGTGAATAGTCATATATAAATTGATTGTATGTGTACCATGATTTTAACTGTAAAAGTTGTCAATGAGAAAGAAGTCTTTAAGGAAATATTAAAAAATTATTTTTTCATTGTGCGAGTGTGTGTTGGGAAGTGGGGTGGTTTTATTTAAAGTACTGGCCAACTTTTCTATTGTTCGTTACTTCAGTTGTTTTGAAAAGTAGTGCCTGTACCCATACCATAAATTTCAAACAGTGTAGAAAAGAATCTATTAAAGAAATTTCATTCTCATATTTAGAAATAAAAATGTAAATACCCTAAATACAAAATATTTGCCTGTTTACTTTGACTCCGTTAAGATTTTAGATCCATAAACAAAATACATCTAAACAAACTCAGATTTTTAGTAAGCTTAAAAACTTTATGAGACATTGAACATGTTCAGATGCTTATTGAAGATGCATTGTTAATTTTTGTTGATATTTGGAGAAATATGTATTAGAACACGCCTATAATCATGAAGATTGGCACTGAGCTTACATCAACATATGATGTGAGTAACCAGGAACTTCCTGGGAAGAGACCTGCACTGATTGCACTGTTCGGAAGTTTTTGAGACTAGTCGACCCCGTATACATGGATTGGTTCCATGTCGTGATTAGGGAGGAAAAGAAATTTCTTCAGCAGGTGCAGTTTTGTTTTTCTGTCTAAATGTTTAATACTTGTTTTTGAAAAATTGGTACTAATATTACTCTGGTTACAATCTCGAGGTGGTGTATTTTTCTCTATTTCAAACCCAGCTCTAACGATAAACCAGTGTCCTGTTTGTGCCGACTGGTCACCTGTCCTGGCTGCAGCAGGCCTGGAGTAGCCTGCTTCCTGCAGGGACATTTTGTGGGCAGGGTGTCCTGGACGGATGCTCTAAATACGAGACACACTGGAGGGCCAAAAGCACTTAGTGATACTAGCTGAAACACAGGAACCACTGTCACTCTGGGTTGTTTTAAGCCCTTTTGCACTGTCTGTATGTTGATCACTAGGGATTTCTGAAGTTGCAGGTGTTTTTTAGCTCTTTTCTTGAAATCTCAGCTATTTTTCTAATGGCCCATGTCTTCAGAAGGATTTAAGGATATACAACTCTTGTAATTCTAGTTTGTTAAATGATCTGCGTTGCTTTTTCTTCTGTTAGATAATTTTTTTTAAAACTTGAACAAAAAGCTTTAGAGTCTTCTGTCCCCACAGGTGAAATAGTCCTGCTGTAGCCAGAGCGCACTTGCCCATTCACGTCCCTGTTCTGAGTGAGGGCGCCACAGTGTGGGGAACTCACCAGTGGTGTTGCTGTCAGGGGCTTTCATGATTCATTGTTCTTTTTTATTTCATACACTTTATTCTGACTTTTCTTTAAACAAGTTTAACCAGGTTAAAACCGAAGACTCCAGTTACGAAAAATGTGCTGGCACCTGTTGGCTGAGCCTGTTCACAGTGGTTTATTTGTTGGGACCAGAGGCGTTGCTCAGAACTGTAAAGACATTTACTGCTGTAAATCACTGGGTCAGTAAGCAGAACAGTGGCTTAGTACCTGCAGTACCGACAGGTATTTTTCTCACTGTCACTAGAAATCCAGGGGTGTTTATAAATTAAGCTTCCTGCCAGTGAACTGATTAATCATATATAGTTTATTTTTAAAATTTTATGATTTATTGAAATTGAAAAAAATTTATTGAAGTATAGTTGATTTACCATGTTAAATGTTAATTTATACTGTACAGCAAGATAACTCAGTAGATATATATATACATACACACACGTATAAATATGTGTACGTGTGTGTATATACACACACGTGTGTGTGTGTGTGCATGCTCAGTTGCTCAGTTGTATCTGACTCTTTGCAACTCCATGGACTGCAGCCTGCCAGGCTCCTCTGTCCATGCAGTTTTCCAGGAAAGAATACTAGAGTGGGTTGCCATTTCTTCCTCCAGGAGATCTTCCTGACCTTGGGATTGAACCCCATCTCCTGCATTGGCAGGCAGATTCTTTACCACTGAGCTACCTGGGAAGCCATTCATATGCACACACATACAGTCTTATACATATGTTCTTTTTTATGTTCTTTTCCATTATGGTTTGTCACAGGATATTGAATATAGTTCCCCTGTGCTATAAATAGGACCTTGTTTATATGTTTATAAAGTGAAATGTAATTTTAGTTTAATTCATAGATTGCTTGAGCCTCAATAAAAGGAAGACTCTGCACTGATGAGATTAGCATTTCCTTTGAAAGCCTACTAAAGTACCTATAAATCCTTCAGCCAGTACGGGTATTTTTCTCACTTGACAAATGAAAGAGAGGCCAGAGCTGTGAGTTGCAGGAGAGACCTGAGCTGAGGGTGGCTGGGCTCCTGGCTCTGGACGAGCTGATGGCTGGCTCTGCCAGGCCCCTGGTGGACCCCTGACCACACCCATGCAGGAGTGCAGTCTTTGTCTGGGAGAAGCGGGAGGAGGCCCAGCCGGCCCAGGGCACCCCTCTGCCTCAAGTGTTCTGGAGTAGAAGCTCTCAATAAGATATCAAGACTCTTGGGACTTTGCTGGGGTCCAGTGGTTCAGACTTTGCCTTCCATTGCAGGGGCTGTGGGTTCCATCCCTGGTTGAGGAGCCAGATGCCACATTCTTCTGGGCCAGAAAACCAAAGCGTAAAAAAGAAACAGTGTTGTACCAAGTTCAATGAGGACTTTAAGAGTGGTCCACGCACGGGAGGGAGGTTCATGAGGGAGGGGCCGTATGCATACATGTGGCTGATTCATGTTGATATATGTGTTAAAAACTAATGCAATATTGTGAAGCAATTATCCTCCAATTAAAATTAAATTTATTTTTAAAAAAGTGGCCTGCGCATGCACGCAAATCTTAAAATCTCTAAAAAGTCAAAGGGAAAGGAGACCAAAAACTGATAGAAAAATGAACAAAAGACATGAAGACATTCACAGAATATATACAGATGGCCCTCAAATATATGAGAAGATGCTTGGGTTCACATATGATAGAAAAGATGAAAATTAAAATCGCCAGGGCAGTTTCTCACTTGTGGCAAATATGGGAAGCTTGAGCACATCTTGTGAGGCCCTCAGAAAGCAGGCACCCTCTAGTATAGCTGTGGGGGTGCAGGGTGGCCCAGTCCTCATGTGGGGAGCTAGGCAGTGTCCATGTGCACACTTGTCCTCCACGGTACAGTCCCACTTCCTGTCGTTTACCCTGAGCATGTGCCTCCACAGATGGCAAAACACCAGATGCACAGGGTGGCTCACTGCAGCACTGTCTGTGATGTAAAATGGAAACAACCGAGACGTCCATCCGGGATGCGTGAGCCAGGGTGCATCCCCTTAGTAGAGAACTGCGCGGCTGTAAAAATAAAAGAGGGAGATTCCTGTGAACTGCCAGAGTTATTTCTCAGATACATTAAGTGAAAAATAATACAAATTAATACGTATAATATGGGGCTTCCCTGAGGCTCAGTGGTGAAGAATCCGCCTGCCAGTGCAGAAGATGTGTGTTCGACCCCTGATCCTGGAAGATCCCACATGCCGAGAGGAGCAACTAAGCCTGTGCACCACAACTCCTGAGCCTGCGCTCCAGGGCCCGGGAGCCCTCGTGCTCCACAGCAAGAGAAGCCACCACAGTGAGAAGCCTTCAGTTTTTTAAGGAATATGTATTTGCTTCTCTTTGCAGAAAGAAACATAGAAAGGATACACTGGAAACTAAAGTAACTTTTCCAAGTAGGTGGGGGCAGGGAGTGAGGGAACTGGGTGGGACTGAAACTTATCTGAGTATGCCTTTTTATATAATTCTGACTTTCTGAGTCATATAAATATTCTACATATTGAAAATATACAACAGCATTGATAGGAAAAAAAGAATAATTGATTTTAAATGGAAGCAAATGAACCTAGAAGTATCAGTATGTTGAATTATTATTAGTAACATAGCCAATAGTAATTCCAGTCACACACAGTAGTACTCTGTATTCCTTTAGTGGGATATAGTCAGAAGAAAAAAAGAATGGCAGAGAAACATACTACAAACTAGGTTAGTTGTTGACGGGTCGGGGTAATTCTGAACCGACTCTGGCCGTGTTTTAGGGTGGGGCAAGTGAGCACCTGTCCTGGTGTTGGGAACCAGGATTTTCTGGGAGAAAGGAGGTGAAACGTAGTGGGAAAGAGGTGGGGAAGGACTGCTGTCTGGGGATCCAGATGGGAGGCATCAGTGTGAATGAGTGGTGAACACACGCTCCTGAGAGTGCTTGGGGCAGTGACACCCCAGGAGGACTGAGTACGTCTGCTCCCTAGATCCTGGCTGCCAAACACCATTTTTCACTAAAGAGATCTGGGATCCTTGGAGAAATGAAGTATTCCAGATTCTGGGCAGGGGAAATTCAGTGTGAGGCTGGATTATCTTGTACCAGAAACCAAGGAAGTGATCAAAAATTGATGGGGACGTGTCAGAAAAAGAGCAGCCTGAATGGGCTTCTAATGGACAGATCTGGGCATTTTGAGCACAGAAAAGAATGACAATAATGGATACAGTGAATTTAGGGAGTCCACGGCAAAGCGAGTGAAAGTCACAGGGGTGCTCCAGAGGGGTGCGTGGGGCTTCTTATGGACACTGCCAGTTCAGGTAGTCTGGAAGATTAGACATTCACCAAGGGAATAGCCGATTCAGGCAAGATCATCAGTGGTGGTTAGAAAGCATCGTGTGAGCGATTGGCTAGTGGGGGGAGGGTATATCCTCACACAGCAGCAACGACTGCTCACAGAGGGGAGAAAGTTCTTTACACCGGAGGAGTCCGGCCCCTCCACCTTGAGCAGACAGTCAAACTCAGACCCGCTTAGACTGTGTGGCCCTCCGTGGGACCAGTGAGAGGGACAGCATGCTTGCCAAAAATGTTTGAATTGAGTTAAGTAATGAGAAAGAATCAGACCCATACTATAGGGGATCTACATGACAGCTGCTTATGCTAGTCAGTCGTGTCCGACTCTTTATGACCCCATGACCTGTAGCCCAGCAGTCTCCTCTGTCTGTGTGATTCTCCAGCCAAGAATACTGGAGTGGGTTGTCATTCCCTTCCCCAGGGGATCTTTCTGACCCAAGGACTGAACTCATGTCTCTTGTGTCTCCTGCACTGCAGGTGGATTCTTTACCTCTGAGCCACCAGGGAAGCCCACAGGACAGCTGCCTGGACCCTTCAAGTGTCAGTGTTCTAGACAAGGTGTCCTAAACAGGGAGAACAGGGTTGCAGAAGACTAAGGGATCATGACCATAAAGCCTGTGGTTGACTGCATGCTGGAGTAAAAGAAAATAAAAACACAAAGGCCATAATTGGGACGACTGGGAAAGTTTGAGTCTAGATGTAACACTTGCTAGTAACAGTGTTCAATTCCTTGGGGTCATAATAGTGTTGAATTCTGGGGAAGGGTCCCCGTTGCCAGGAGGTACAGGCGGAAATGACCAGGCGGGTATCCGGATGTCTGGGGCCGACTTTCAGTGGCGCCACAGGAAGAGCACAGGTGTGGAGGAAGAGACAGCAACCATGAGAAGACGCCAATCACTGCTGACTCTGGGGAGTAGGGTGCAGGTATTACTTGAACTTTTTCAACGAGCTCGGCATATTGCAAACTAAAAACGAAAAATACAGTATGGGAAGTTCATTGATGATAACCTACACTTCATCTTGCAGGAAAGTTAGGTTGTGTGGCTTTCACCAATCTTCAAAACAAGCAACAAAAGGAAACAAAAAGCTCCTGAATTCCCAAACAAGTGGAAAGAACATTACACCTACACAGACAGGTTTTCCGTCTTACTGACTCAACCCCCATTCTGTCACCTGTTGGCTCGTCGAGTACACGGGGTATCAGATGACTCCTCTCTTTGACACAGTGGTTGAAATGGGAAATTAAGGGACTTCCCTGGGGGGGTCTGCACACCCATGGCAGGGGACCCAGATTCGATCCCTGTTTGGGAAGCTAAGATCTTATCTGTTCTACCTGAAAGTTTGAATGCCAGGACTAAAAGATTCTGCATGCGGCAACAAAGGCCTGATGCAGCCAGGTAAATTAAAAGAAAGAAATGGGAAACTAAAATCCCTTTTAAACTAGGGATCAGTTCAGTTCAGTCACTCAGTCGTGTCCGACTCTTTGTGACCCCATGAATCACAGCACGCCAGGCCTCCCTGTCCATCACCAACTCCCGGAGTTCACTCAAACTCATGTCCATTGAGTCGGTGATGCCATCCAGCCATCTCATTTTCTGTCATCCCCTTCTCCTCCCGCCCCCAATCCCTCCCAGCATGAGTCTTTTCCAGTGAGTCAGCTCGTCTCATGAGGTGGCCAAAGTATTGGAGTTTCAGCTTTAGCATCAGTCCTTCCGATGAACACCCAGGATTGATCTCCTTTAGAATGGACTGGTTGGATCTCCTTGCAGTCCAAGGGACTCTCAAGAGTCTTCTCCAGCACCACAGTTCAAAAGCATCAATTCTTTGGCGATCAGCTTTCTTCACAGTCCAACTCTCACGTCCATATATGACCACGGGAAAAACCATAGCCTTGACTAGATGGACCTTTGTTGGCAAAGTAATGTCTCTGCTTTTTAATATACTATCTAGGTTGGTCATAACTTTCCTTCCAAGGAGTAAGCGTCTTTTAATTTCATGGCTGTAGTCAGCATCTGCAGTGATTTTGGAGCCCCAAGTCTGACACTGTTTCCACTGTTTCCCCATCTATTTAGCTGTATGATAAAACCGCATATATATACATGTGTGTGTGCTCAGTAATTCAGTCATGTCCGACTCTTTGCAACCTGATGGACTATGGCCTTTGAGGCTCCTGTCTATAGAGTCCTCCAGGCAAGAACACTGGAGTGGGTTGCTCTTACCTCTTCCAGGGGATCTTCCTGATCCAGGTACTGAACCTGTATCTCCTGCACTGGCAGGCGGGTTCTCACCACGGCACCACCTGGGAAGCCCTGTGTATATAGTTGGTTGTGCTGGGTCTTCGCTGCAGCAGGCGGGGGCACCTTCTGTATGGACGGGGCATGGCTGTAGAGCACGCGGGCTTCAGTTGTTGGAACCCACAGGCTTAGTTGCCCGATCAGGGATCAGACCCATGTCCCCAACACCGGAAGGTGGATTCTTAGCCACTGGAGCACCAGGGAAGTGCCCCATATTCTTATTATCAAGAGATTCCACTCCCCAAAGGGATGTGAATGTCTTGCTCACCCACAGGTTCCCTCAGAGAGAGCCCCTTCCGCTCTCTAGTGACGGTGCTCCAGTGGGGTCAGCCCATGTTTGAACACCTGTGTGGAAGGAGCTTAGAAATGCTCAGGGACCCGAAAACAACTTCCTGTTTTGGGGCAGTTTGATGTGTTTTCTGCTTTGTGTTTTTCTTGTTATGGAAATGGCTGGGTGCTGCTGTGGCGCGCGTGTGTACACATGACGGGAGCTGTGTGAGGTGGTCCCGAGGCTCGTTCACTGTGGGTTTAGGTATCAACACAGTGCAGTGAAATGGACTTGTGTGGGGCTGGTCTAAGCCACAGAGTTGCCTGTTCTCATTGCTGGAAGTGCGGGAAGCCTTCAAAGGTGGTACAGTGTATGTTGTGACCTTAAGTGATGGTCGGCAGTCTGTGTGTGTGGGGGGGGGGGCGGGCTCTTGACGCTGTAGACCACTGATGCATCAGTTGTCTCAACCCCTGCGTGTTGTTCAGTGTTAGCCAGTACCAGAGAGCCTTTGTTTGTGCGGGTTATTTGTATTGATCTTTGCTGTATTAGAAATTGAACCTTAAAAAAAAACCCCAAAACTGTGTCTTTTAATTAATTCATTGAAAACTAATCCATTACATGTTTACATTACTGACATATTTTGGAAAAAAGACTGCTTTCTAAAATAGTGAGAGAGTGGCATTGTTTAACATTGTGGCAAGTCTCCTAAGTGTCTGGCTTGATTGAAGAGAGCTGGTTTCTTTAATATCCGCTTCTGCAAGCCGTATGTCATGTCATGTAGCTGCTGGAAAACTCCGCAGTCCATTTGGGAGAAAGTGTGAGGGGTGAAGGGAAGGGACGTCCCAGAGTGTTGAGACTGCCTCCCTTCTCAGACCCTGGGGTCCCACGGCCTCTGGACCACTGGCTGAGAACAGCTGTCTCACCTGCGCTCCTGAAGTGGCTGTGTTGTGGCCTGATGGCCGGGTTTACACGCTCAGAGTCACCGGTAGGTCCTGAGGACCTGGGCTGCTGGGCCCCGCCAGCGTCTACTCGGTCTGGTCTGAGCCGACCTGCCCTGCACCCGTTCCTGGTGGTGCTGCTGGGCCTGGCCCTGGGGTCATGTTTGCAGAGCCACCTCCTGGGGGTTCTGAAAATACTTGCCTCCCTTTAAAGACCAACCCCCTAGGCATATCTTAACCTCCCTCTTTTCCTCCCTGCTGGGTTTATCCTGACACTGGTTTCCCCCGTGTTTACTTGGGGTGCACCGGGGAGGCTTCGGGGCTGCCCTATGCCCTAGCTGCTCCGTCTGGTGGGACAGCGCGGAGGCAGGACGCCGGCCGAGAGGTCCATCCGCCGTGGCCCCCCCTCCTGCCGCGTCCCCGCTGCCCTCGGTGCAGCTTGCTGTGTGTGTTTGGTGCTTGCTTTAACTCTGTGTTTTCGTTTGACCTCTTTGCGCCTTTGTGGCCTCAGAGGCTAACAGTGTGCCCCCCCCCCGCCCCCGGCTCACTGCTCATTCTGTAGTGCTGCTTCCCCATTCCAGGCACTTTTCATCGACGTCTGCTTGGGGGGTTATGCCCACGCGTCTCCCCTCTGTCTGCCCCACTCGTCCGTGCAGCTAACCCCAGCCTTCCCGAGTGGCCGTCTGGGTTTGTCGTATCTTGACTACAGGCGTTTCCCACGGCTGACCCGACTGTGAGCTGTGATCACATCTCCCTTCTGATGCACCTTTTGGCTTTTCCTGGAGTGGGTGATCACATTACGTTTCCCTTTGCTTAATTTTTTGCACACCTGTTGGCCGTTTCTTCTAGCTTGTCTGCTTGGATCTCATTGTCTGCTCACCCCTTGGAGCTCTGGGGGGCTCACCTGCCACCTCCGGGAGCAACTGTGGTTGCATCTCCCGAGTTGGCACCCGGGGCCTGGGTTCCCCAGACAGACTCTGGACCAGGTTTCGCTTCTTGGGTTGACGCGTGGCGCTGGGTCGTCCGGTACCCGCTCTGCTCCCTAGCGTGTCTGTGTCCTCCACTGTGAGCTCCTGCTTGCTGGCCCCTGTGTGTCTTGCCAAGCCCTGGGGTCTCGCCTCTGGAGCCTGAGTTCCCTGGACCTCAGAAGGGAGGGAGAGGAGCTTCCATGTCCCTGTTTAACTCTGCTTAGCCCCTCTCTCTCTGCCATGCACCTGGCAGGACAGCCCAGACGCGGGCCTTTCTGTCTGCTCTGCTGCCATCCGGTGACCGCTCTCCCCCCAGGGTTACCTGCGGGAAATCTGGGTCAGCAGGTGATCTGGTTTAGCCTTTCTCACCTGTGTTTCGTGTGTGTGTGAAAGTTTCCATGTGTTGACAAAGTCCACAAACATGAACTTGGGTTGTTGGCAGCTAGCAGATTCCACTGTGTTGCTGTGCTGTGGTCAGTGACGTTTGGGAGAGAAGCCGCCGTGCCCCCAGCCACATAAGTCACTCTGCGTGTACCTGACTACTGAAGGACACTGAGTTTTGTGCTGGCAAAGTGGAGGTTACTGCCTTGCTTGGAGTCGCATCCATTTGAGGAGGTTCACCTGGGCTTGCCGTGTATTCCAGGGCTCTGCCGTAGGGTCCAGAGTAGGTCCTGAAGGGAGAAGCAGACAGTCCCTGGCTGTGCTTCTGGAAACGCCTCCCTGTTTCTCCAGGACATCCCTGCGACTGATGGTGGCCAGCGGGAGTCATCCATGAGACCTCAGGAAAGCAGCAGGGTTGAGGCTCCCGGGGGCGGAGGTGTGAAGAAGGGTGTGGGGGCCAGAGGCTGGGGCCTTGCAAGACACCCGCCTGTTCCAAGCCTCTGTCCAGGAGAGGGTCTGGCGTTGCCTGGCCCACAGGTGCTGTGAGCAGTGATGGGTGCAGGTGAGGTCCTGATCCGGGGCGGGGGGGCGTCTGCTCTGCATTGCGGTGCACAGGCTGCTCACTGCAGGGGCTTCAGTCCTTGCAGCGCACGGGCTCAGTTGCTCTGCAGCATGTGGGATCGTCCCAGATCAGGGATCGAACCCACATCTCCTGCATTGGCAGGTGGATTCTTTACCGCCTGAGCCACCAGGGAAGCCCCGGTTTATTCTTGCTTGCTCTTTTCTTTTGAGGTGACCTTTGTCGTGAGGTGAAGGGTCGAGAGGGGAGTGTTCCCGGTGGAGCCCTGGGGTGGGGGACGCTTGAGGGGATGCGGAGCTGCGGCCGTGAAGGGGGCTGGGCCGGGGCTCGAGGGGCCGTAGTCACCCTGAGGTGCCTTTAGTGCGGGGGTGGGGGGGCAGGTGCCAGGGAGTTTACATGAGCAGGGTCGGGAATGAGACTGGTGCATCCAGAAGGTGGCTAGGGGTGCAGAGGACACGGGTGGGTGGGGATACCCACGGGGGGCCGAGCCGTGGACCCCGCGGTGCTCGAGGGGCAGAGTGGGGAGGCGGGGGCGAGAGGAGGCCGCCCCGGCTGAGGGGTGCAGCTGTGTCCGTGGGTGTCAGGCCGGGCTGCAGGGGAGGTCTGAGGGGTCAGCAGGTAGAGGCCTGTCCCAGAGCCCGGCTCCAGGAATGAGCCCGGGCGTCACCTTGCGGGAGCGGCCCTGGAGGGTGGCCCTCCGCGGTGTCCTGTGCCCCGGCTTGTCATACTGCTGGCCGGCCGTGCCCCTGTCCCTCCACCCCTCTGTTGGCCAGTGTGCTTGCCCAGGCTGGGTCAGAGTGAGGGGCACTCAGTTTGAATGAAAGCGGTTCCCCCAGGAGCCTTTTTTGCTCTTTTTCTTGTGGAGGCCCCGCTGTCTGCTGAGGAGCCGCGGCCGTCTGTGCTGTGCAGGGGTGCCCGGCCCACCGGCCAGCCCTGCTTTCCCAGGGCAGCACCCAGGCAGTCAGGAGGCCCTTGCTGGGCCGCTGGGGAGCAGCCAAGGCTGAAGCGGGCGAGCACGGGGCTGTGCTTCGGCTGCTGCTGCGGGGCTGGAGAGGCCCTCTGGGCTCCATCGCTGCTTCTCAGGAGGGGCAGGGGCTGGCCCTCCGCCCCCCTCCGCCCCTCTCCTTCCGCTCCTTTCATTCCAGCTTTGGGTGGGTTGGTCTGCTTTACTAAAACCAGGACTGACTGTTTGCTGTAGCAAACAAAACGGCCCTTTTATGAGAACGTCTGTCCTTATCACCGTTGATTCACGTTGATTCTCGGCTGGTGAGACGAGAAGAGCCACAGTTGCCAGACATGTTCCTCTTGGTGATTTAATTTTAAAAAACCGCCTTCAAGGAGCCTGCCTTCTGAGGAGTTTTGCGAGAAGGACTGCTTTGTGGGGCTTAATCCCCATTTGGAGGAACATTTAGCTTTCTCTTTTGCACTGAAAACTTTCTCGTGGGAGAGGTCTTCTCATTTCTGACACGTGAAGCAAGATCCTCTTCTCAGGTTGGTATTGCCCTTAAAGCAGTAGCAAGATAATCTTCATTTACATAAATGAAAACATGCAAATAAAGGAGAAAACAAAAATCCCATCTGGCGTTGTGAATTATTTCAACCTTCCAGGCTTTAAATCATTGTTTCTATAAGAGAGAGATATATTAATAAAACCAGAGTCACAGTTAACTTACAATTTTAAGTCAGCATGTTTTATCAGAATCTCAGAGTCAGTAGCTTTGCTTCCAACGTGGTTTTGGTGCCTACTTTTCGATCATATGATTGAATGTCCTAAACTTATTCTATTAAGCCTGTCTTTGGTATTTTTGGTTTTCATTTTTCTGCTCTTGTAAGCTTTCTCCTAGCTGAATCTTCCTGTGCTGTCTTTGTTATGTCTTTAAGTTAAAGTCTTAAGAATGGAATTGCTGGGGAGACATGTATATATCTTAAACTATTTTTTAGATTTTTTTTTTTTACAGTGTCTTCTACACAAGTATTACCAGTCTGATGTAGGAACAACGGTGTATCAATGTAGTTTTACTGTTGGAGTATATCTGACCTGATGTTTCTCTTATTGAAAGTGTTAGTGAAAAGTAGTTTTGTCTTTCGAGTGTGTATCCTCTGTCATAGTGAGGGCTGGCTGGCCTCTGTTTCTTAACCTGTGATGTGGGCATCTGCGGAGCTGTAAAATGTTGAGTTTACGTCTGTAGAGTTCCTTTGTTTTGTAGTATTAGCCCTTCTTAACTTGTTTCAGATGGACCCATCAGTCTGTATCTTTAAGGAATAAATACTGTCTTTGTTTTGGTTTAGCATTCTGCGTTTAAAGAGCAAAGTGCTGAAGATGAAGACAGAAGTGAACGGAGTGATAGTGGACAGAATGAGAGCCTGAAGAATTTTCATTTTGTGCTGACTTAGTCGAATGATCTCTTGATAATTAAAAAAAAAACTGTGATAATCATGGCCATTAAGCCCGTTCTGCAGTTAACTTTTTTCAGCTCCAAGACTTAATGGCCAGCATTTTAGAGCTCCTGGAGTTTTTCAGTCCTCTCAAGACTTCTCCTCGATCGTGTCACAGTCTAGGAGTCACTTTTAGGTTTAAACAAATCTCAGAACAGAACTACTGAAACCCAATCGCAGGCTGGTCTGGGGCTGGGGAGTGAGTGCTGGGGGCCTTGTCCCTGTCAGGTGCTGGGCCAGAGGCCCAAGTCCCTGTGACCATCGGCCCCTGTGCTGGGTTTCCTGCGGGGAAACGTTTCTGCCAGGAGACCCGAGGGCTGCAGAGCAGAGCCTGGCTTCTCCTCAACACTTGTCCACTTCCTCCCAGCGGTGCACCATCCTGGGCTGGGTACAGGCTCCATGGTGGATGGGCAGCCTGGTCCACAGGACAAGTGCACCTGGAAGCCTCTCCAGGAACGTGTTCTCTAGAGGAGTTGGGGGCTCAGGTAGAAACCCCCAGTGTGTGACAGGGGCAGGTTGTAGTGTAGGGAGAGGAGAAATTTAGTAACAAATCATTGTTTCTGCTACAGATGTGCAGACATGCATGCATGTTAAGTCACTTCAGTTGTGTCCGACTCTTTGTGAACCTATGGACTGTAACCTGCCGGGCTCCTCTGTCCATGGGATTCTCCAAGCAAGAATACTGGAGCGGGTTGCCGTGCCCTCCTCCTGGATCTTCCTGACCCAGGGATCGAACCCATGTCTCTTAAGTCTCCTGCAGTGGCAGGCAGGTTCTTTACCCCTGAGCTACCTGGGCGCCCTCCTGTCATATGGGCTCCGTCACAACTGGAGACTTGTGAGCGCCTCCTGTCGCTGTCCTCCTGAAGGTGGAGGAGCGGGCGCAGGAAATGCCTGTGGAAAGTGATGGCTCCGTGAAGCCGCAGTTCCCAGGTCAGTGTGGGCGCAGCCATAGACGCTGTCCCGCTGCACTGGTTTTGGTTTCGCGGCTTTGTGATCATGTGTTACCTGAGCCACCCTGCGCGGCCTGGAGTGCTGCGCGGCTTCTGCTCCCATGGGTCCTCACCAGGGCTGGAGGCCAGGGCTGCTCTCCTTCCTCTTCCCTCCAGGCTCCACTTGCTGACGAGCCCCCTTCAGCTCTAGCCTGGTTGCCTCCTGGGCCTGGGCGCGTGCCGGGATGTCAGACGGATGTCTCAGACTCATGCCACTGTGGTGTCCCCAGCTCAGTAACAGTCCCCACCATCTAGTGACTTGGGCCGGAACCTCTCTTTCTCACCCGACGTCTGGTCCACCCTGCACCCGGCTGGCTCTGTGGTCAGGACTCATCCAGCGTCCCGCCAGGTCTCAGGCTCACCTGTGGCTCTGCCGGGACTGTGGGGGCGTGGCCTCAACGCCCCCGCCCGTGGCAGGAGCCTGCAGGCAGCCAGACGGCACTGTCCCAGCAAATGCCACAGCCCCCGTGCCCGGAGCTGTCCTGGGCGCTGGCCTCCTTCCTGGCACCAGCCCCTCACTCGCTCTGGCCATCCCCAAGCGCCCTGAGGCACCCTGTGCACCGGCTCGACCCCTCAGGCCCCGTGCCCTCTGCCTGGGCTCTGCCCAGCCGTGCCCTCTGCCCAGCTGTGCGCTGGGGCTCAGGGTACTCCACCATGCTCGTATACATGGTGGGCACAGTCCAGTTCCTGGTGGCTGTGGGGCTGAGATCCCCAGCAGTTGGCAGGTAGTTGGCAGGCAGTGGCCTTGTGTCCCAGCAGCCACCCTCAGGTCCAGCCACGTAGCCCTCACCACTCAGCGGCTTACTTCTTGTGGCCAGCTGCCTGCGACAGGGAACGCACCCGACTGTCACATCGCATTCCCAAGCCCTCTCAGGACCCTGTCCCCACAGCATCTGGTCCTGGAGCCAGGTCTCTGGCCGGGGCACCTGTGGTCAGGTCCCCCGGTCAGCCACTCTGGCTTGTCGGCTCTTTAGTGACCATTTTTATGTATAAACGGATGGTCAGGGACTCAGAGACCAAGAACAGAATAGCAGAAGGCCCCTGAAGGGAATAGGGTCAGTGCAAAGAGCAGAAGAAAACTTGGAAAATGACATGAGTTATAATGTCAGATTAAATAAGGTATCGCATTCAGAGAACTGGAACACACCCTCAGAAGTTAAAAATGGAATAAAAGCGTTTCTTTAATAAGAAATTAGAAGCGAAGATCAAGTCAAGAATACATGGCAGAAGTTTCTTTAAAAGGCAAAGAGACTAGGAGATGAAAGGTGAGGGAGAGGGCAGGGTCCACAGGACTGACCAGTGTCGGGAGGGGTCAGGGGAGCATCTGGAGCCTGAGGAACCAGGCTGAGTATGTGGACTGCCTCCAGGTGGCAGGCTCTTCCTGTGAGTGGAAAGTGTCAGCAGAGAGCAGGAGGTGACAACAACCTCCACCCAAAGCATTAGGGCTGGCTTGGTGCAGGCGGTCAGGCAGGCTGCTGAGGGTGAGGGGCGGGAGCTCCAGGCACACCGCACACCCTGCTCACGCCGCTCTGAGGTGAGGGGCGCTGAGATGGAGGGTGCTGCGAGGGGACCTGAGGTGCGCGTGGGGCTGGGGATCTGACAGAGCAGTAGGTATGCAGACGCTGGAGGCAGGGAACCGAGGAGACTGCTAAGCGGGGAGGAGATTAGGTATGGAAGGCAGTGGGCCGTTTAAACGCATCTGTCCCGAGTAATATTGACATTGTCCAGGATGTGAACGCTGCAGAGGGCCTGGCTAGACTTGGGGTGGGGCCGGTGGGTGTGGAATTCTCATTTTTTAACCACAGGAGGCCAAAATGCAGAGTGTAAACCTGACAAGCCAGGAAGTACCACTGGGAGTGCATTAGTCTCACGTGAAGGCAGTGACCCCCTACAATAAACTGTCAGAAGTTGAAGAACAGAGACAGGCTCTGGACGGAGTAGGGTGGGCAGGTGGGAGGGAGGCAGGAGGTCTGTCCTGCTCCAGAGTGCAGCCCTGTGACCGCCAGGCTGTGTACCTGTGTACACCTGTGTGCGCCTGAGCACACCTGCGCTTGATAACTGTGCCGTTGCTTCTTTCCCTCCTTAGTCTTGGGCCTGGGTTAGGGGTCCAGAGGTGTCTGTCCTGTAAGGAATGATGCCTCCCCTTCTGTTTTGTGCAGAGAGCTGACGGTTAGGCCAGAGGGCACGCTGCCCTCACATAGCTGGGAGCAGAGCCTGTTCATCCCTGGTCAGAGGAGAGCCGAATGGGGGGCCCGAAGCATCGCTCCTGGGGGCTGACATGCAGGGATGAGTGGGAGGCCTTTGTTTTCAGTGGTGCCCCCTCTTCGCCGTGATCAACGGGGTGCATGAGAGGAGCAGACGTATCCTCTGCTACTCCTGCAAATGGTTGTATATTTTCAGCATGTTTGCATAAAGCTCAACTGTTTCCCCAAGTATTCTCATGTGCATTTTAAGATTTTATTGTCTTTACAATTACACAGAGACAGCTCTGTGGATATATTAGAAACCACTGAACTGTACCCTTTAAGCTGGTGAATTGTATATCCCTAACTTTGGCCACCTCATGCGAAGAGTTGACTCACTGGAAAAGACTGATGCTGGGAAGGATTGGGGGCGGGAGGAGACGGGGGCGACAGAGAATGAGATGGCTGGATGGCATCACCAGCTCGATGGACATGAGTTTGAGTGAATTCCAAGAGTTGGTGATGGACAGGGAGGCCTGCGATTCATGGGGTCGCAAAGAGTCGGTCACGACTGAGCGACTGAACTGAACTGAACTGAAAGCTGTTAACAGATATAATGTGGTCAGGATGGCTGCGTCCCCTGAAGTGGCTGGAGGCGACCCTGCCCCAGAGCCTGGCCTCCCTGACCTCCGCCTCCCACACCAGGAAGATCCTCTTGGTGTTGAGATGGGGGGCAGCGAGCTCTCAGAGCCTTGGTGACAGCAGGCGCGGGGACAGCAGCTTCTGAGGCCCCCGTCCTGGAGTGTGTCGAGAGGAGCTGCCGGTGGATGATTTCAGCTGGATGCTGAGTGGCCGCCCTCTGTCCACTGTGGGCACGACTGGCGACACTGCAGCGTCCGCATCTGTGCACAGACACCTCTCGCGGGCATGAGGAATGACCTTTCTATCTGAGACTGGCACCATGCTTCCTTTCTAGCATTTTCTAAGCCCTCCCCCTTAAACCAGGGGTGGTTAGTCAGTTCATAAGAGGTAATCTAGGGTCACCCCTCCAGCTGCAGAGGCAGGTGGCCTCCGGGTGCCTCTGGGTGCAGGGATGGTGCAGCTTGGGCGGCTCAGAGGCGTTCTCGGCAGCGGGGAGAGCCGCTGTGTGCACGCAGCTGCTCCGGAGATGCCCCTGGAGAGATGGTCATTCTCAGTGGATGGACGTCTGGGTTGTCTCCATGGGCCATCACCCATCAGGCGTCTGTAACCCTTCATGTACGAGTGCGTTCATCTGCTCTCATTTTTCTTGAGCACACCTAGAAGTGAAATTGCTGGATAGTGTGTAGAAGTTAGGCTGACCTTCTGAGGAATCTCCAGAGTTTTCCAAACTGGCTGTGAAATTTTCCAGTCGCAGCGGCATTCCTCCACACCCTGCAAACACCTGGTGTGCAGCCATGTTACATTCTAGCCATTCAGACACACGTGGACCTCATTGCAGTGGGATTTACATTCCCTAGTGGCAAGAATACACAGAAGAACTGTACAAAAAAAGGTCTTCACGACCAAGATAATCACGATGGTGTGATCACTCACCTGGAGCCAGACATCTTGGAATGTGAAGTCAAGTGGGCCTTAGCGTCACTACGAACAAAGCTAGTGGAGGTGATGGAATTCCAGTTGAGCTATTTCATCCTGAAAGATGATGCTGTGAAAGTGCTGCACTCAATATGCCAGCAAATTTGGAAAACTTAGCAGTGGCCACAGGACTGGAAGAGGTCAGTCTTCATTCCAGTCCCAAAGAAAGGCAATGTCAAAGAATGCTCAAACTACCGCACAATTGCACTCATCTCACACGCTAGTAAAGTCATGCTCAAAATTCTCCAAGCCAGGCTTCAGCAATATGTGAACCGTGAACTTCCAGATGTTCAAGCAGGTTTTAGAAAAGGCAGAGGAACCAGAGATCAAATTGCCAACATCCGCTGGATCATGGAGAGAGCAAGAGAGTTCCAGAAAAACATCTATTTCTGCTTCATTGACTATGTTAAAGCTTTTGACTGTGTGGATCACAATAAACTGTGGAAAATTCTGAAAGAGATGGGAATACCAGACCACCTGACTTGCCTCTTGAGAAACCTGTATGCAGGTCAGGAAGCAACAGTTAGAACTGGACATGGAACAGTAGACTGGTTCCAAATAGGAAAAGGAGTACGTCAAGGTTGTATATTGTCACCCTGCTTATTTAACTTACATGCAGAGTACATCATGAGAAACGCTGGACTGGAAGAAGCACAAGCTGGAATCAGGATTGCTGGGAGAAATATAACCTCAGATATGCAGATGACACCACTCTTATGGCAGAAAGTGAAGAGGAACTCAAAAGCCTCTTGATGAAAGTGAAAGAGGAGAGTGAAAAGGTTGGCTTGAAGCTCAACATTCAGAAAACAAAGATAATGGCATCTGGTCCCATTACTTCATGGGAAATAGATGGGGAAACGGTGGAAGCAGTGTCAGACTTTTATTTTTTGGGGCTCCAAAATCATTGCAGATGCTGATTGCAGCCATGAAATTAAAAGATGCTTACTCCTTGGAAGGAAAGTTATGACCAGCCTAGACAGCATATTAAAAAGTAGAGACATTACTTTGCCAACAAAGGTTTGTCTCAAGGCTATGGTTTTTCCCGTGGTCATGTATGGATGTGAGAGTTGGACTGTGAAGAAAGCTGATCGCCAAAGAATTGATGCTTTTGAACTGTGGTGCTGGAGAAGACTCTTGAGAGTCCCTTGGACTGCAAGGAGATCCAACCAGTCCATTTTAAAGGAGATCAATCCTGGGTGTTCATTGGAAGGACTGATGCTAAAACTGAAACTCCGATACTTTGGCCACCTCATGCGACGAGTTGACTCACTGGAAAAGACTCTGATGCTGGGAGGGATTGGGGGCAGGAGGAGAAGGGGACGACAGAGAATGAGATGGCTGGATGGCATCACCGACTCTGTGGACATGAGTTTGAGTGAACTCCAGGAGTTGGTGATGGACAGGGAGGCCTGGTATGCTGTGATTCATGGGGTCGCAGAGTCGGACACGACTGAGTGGCTGAAGTGAACTGAACTGAAGTGGTCTTGAGACCTGAGTCAACTGAAACTTGTTTTATGGTCCAGCCTACACTGTGTCTTGATAAATGTTGCATGTGCACTTGGAAGGATTCTGCTTTTGCAGGCTGGAGTGTTGTCAGTGTTAGTTTAGGTTGAGCTGCTTCTGGCAAGACGGCTGTTCTGTTAGTGTTATGATTCATGGACAGTAGTAACCAGACGGGGCAGGAGAGAGGGCGGAACTTCCCGGTGCTTCTGTGGCTGGAGGAAGCAGTGAGTGGGGAAGATGGCCTGGTGCCCTCTCCTGAGATTCTGTCTTCACAGGGCTTCCCAGGCGGCATGTGGTGAAGAGCCCACCTGTCAATTCAGGAGACTTGAGAGACTTGGGTCCAGTTCCTCAGTGGGGAAGATCCCTTGGAGGCAGGCACAGCAACCCACTCCAGTATTCTTGCCTGGAGAATCCCATGGACAGTGGAGCTTGGCGGGCTACAGTACGTGGGGTCGCACAGAATCGGACACGACTGAAGGGACTTAGCACGCACGCATGTTTGCACAGTTGTAGCAGAAGCAGTGATTTGCCAGTAAATTTCTCGTGTTAGAAGAACCACATGGGAGCCGCTCTGTCTGCCTACAGCTGGCTGAAAAGTAGGGTTCTCTTGCGGATGTTTCTATGGCTTCCCATGTCCATCTGCCCAGGGAGGTGCTGGCTGGCTTGGATGGGGTGTACATCGCTGGGCTTGGTTTTCTGTCTCTTATGTGCAGAAAGGGCAGGTTCTTAATTTCAAGGGCTGTTTTTTGTTTTTTCCTCCGAAACCTCCAATGGAGTACTTTGGCCTTGGAGAATTGGAAACGTTCCCCAAATCATCAGCCCCATAGATGTTGATTTATCCTCCAAATTTTGAAGAAAAATAAAGTGGACTTCAGAAAATGCCTGCTTCAACTCAACAGGAGCTTATTCTAACGTGGTAACTAATTAACAATTTGTTTTAAAAGCACTGGTTAATGTTTCCTAAGGAAAATCTTGGTACTTTGTGTCCAGTTGTAGCTTCCTTGTTGAAATTCTTAGGAATCCTAAAGACAGATTGGCACTGGTGGATTTCAGCACTCCCCAGACATCATGGCCTGAGTGAGGGCTCAGACTGTGGTTTCAGGAGGTTGCCTGCTGAGTGGGCTTCCCAGCCGCCGCTTCAGCGACACATGGGCCCTGTGGTGAAGGGTGGCGGGGGATCCTGGGCTGCGGGCCAGTTGGCTGGAGGTGGTCCCCGCCCTGCAGGTCAGCCGGGGGGAGAAGGCTCAGTGTGGCAGCGCCCCCAGCCTGCCCTGCGCAGAGCGGTGTTTGTGCTGGCATGGGCGGGTGGGTTGAGCACACTGGATGCCCTCCCAGCCTGCACCCTCCCTGAGGGTGCCCTGTCCACGGGCAGCCCCGTGTGGTCCGAGGTCCACTCTCTCCCTGGCTGACCAACTCTGCCTTCCCACCCTCTCCTCCCCGATCTTTCCTCTGTCTTTCTTGCTCGTCTTTTCCTTTTCTTTCTTATTTTCATTTTGGAGAGTTCAGTGGAGAGAGCTGTGTGATGCCTCCCTGGTGCCCCCGCCCCCGCCCCACGTGTAACCACATATGTGCCTTAGCCTCGGAATAGTGCAGTAAGTGTGTATCAAAAAGCAGTGCACTTGGGAAAATGCACTGAAAATGGTACTGAAATACCATTGTCTTACCTGTAAATATTAACCACCATTCCTTAACATCATCAAGTATTCATTCAGTATTCAGCGTCCTGGATCAGTCAGTATTCAAGTTTCTCATTATTTTTTAAATGAGAGTAAAATTTTTTAAAATTTGAGTCCAGATGCAAGAAGACCCCACATGGTAGGGTAGGTCAGTGTGTCTCCTGAGTCTCCTACTGAGTCTTCTCTTGAAGACAGCAGGTCCTCTGTTTGTCAAGGTCCCTGGACTGGGTTTTGCTGGTCACACCCCTATAGTGTTTGCATGTGTGGCTTTGATCATAGTTGTTCAGACACTAAGTTGTTTCCAGCTCTTTGCGACCCCATGGACTGCAGCATGCCTGTCTTCCCTGTCCTTCACCATCTCTTGGAGTTTGCTCAAACTCATGTCTGTTGAGTTGGTGATGCCATCTAACCATCTCATCCTGTGTCACCTTCTTTTCCTCCTGCTCTCAGTCTTTCCCTGCATCAGGTCTTTTCCAGTGAGTCGGCTCTTCATATCAGGTGGCCAAAGTATAAATCACTTGGTTTTTGCATATTCAAAGGGTTTCTTTCCTTTTCCTTTAAAGTCCAAGAAATACACCACAGTAAGTCTTAGGTGAGGTCCTTTAGGGTTGGGAGTTGATATTTGTAGGTACCCAGTATATTCTCTCAATATTCACCTGAAACATGGTAACTCAACTATAATAAAAACATGGTAACTCAATTTCAGTAAAAATCATAATATAATGAAGTAAAATCTCCAGGAAAAAACAATTCTGTAGTTGAAAGCGATTTTTTACTCCTAGGGAACTTTCCCTAAGCATGGCTTTGTCTTGTTTGTTTTGGCTGCTCTGGGCCCTTGCTCTGGCCTGTGGGTGTCTCTCCAGCAGCAGCACTCCAGCTTAGTTGCCCTGAGGCATGTGGGGTCTTAGTTGCCGGACCAGGGATCAGATTTGTATTCCCTGAATTAAAAGTTAGATTCTCAACCACTGGAGCACCAGGAAAGTCCCAGTGTCTTTCTAATGAATTTTTCTTGGAAGATAGTTGATTGGCAGTGTTGTCTAGTGGTGTGTTTTAAAAAGCAAAAGTATTACATTTTGATGAAATCCAATTTATACTTTGAAACATAAACTTACCTTCTTTTAGGAGACTTTCATTCTTTGGGGTGTCACATGTGAATCATCCTGCGTCCTTGTTATTTCTGATGTCTGCCATCTGCTTGCTGGGGTCCCTTTCCCGAGGTGTCTGCTGGGAGGCCTGTGGCAGCGCTGGCCTCTGCTGTGTGACCGGCTGCAGTCGCGCCGGGACGGCAGTGCGCCCAGGAAGTGTGGCAGCAGCCTGCGCGCAGGGTCTTGGTCTGCAGGTCGTGGTCCTGGGCACTGTTGGCGGTACCTGCCCGGAGGAGGCCCGTGCCCTGGCTGGAGCTTTGGCTGGCAGTCCTGTCAGAGGACCAGATGGCCTGACTCCTCAGGGCCGCCCCTCGTAAGCTGGCTGCTCCTCTGAACGTGGGGACGGCCACGTGCAGAGTGACAGCTCGGGTAACCTTCTCACTTGGCCGTTGCAGGTGACGGACCTCACGAGGTACTTGGATCCTAGTGGGCTCGGCGTGATCAGCTTTGAAGACTTCTACCGGGGGATTGAGGCAATCAGGAATGGAGGTGAGTTGCCCACCCCCTTCCTCGTTCCCTCCTCCCAGCCGCCTCCCTGTTAGTGACCCCCAGCCCCAGCTCCCCTGCTGAGCTTCAGGCACCCCCCCCATGCCCCGCCCTCCACGGTTCCCTGGCTCAGCTACTCATCCGTGATGTTGGACATGCATCTGCTGCCCCCAGAAGTCTTTATGGAAACCTTTAAACATACAAAAACATTGTAAGACCTGCAGTGAACACCCCCCCATGTATTTGCTGTCTGCAGGCAGCATCGCATGTCCGCCTGTCCACCTGTCCATCTCTGTTTCAATGGGATGGGCTTTAGGTCGGTTCACTACCACGTACTCCCCCAGTCACCGTGTCCTGTGTGTGTCGGTACCCAGAGTTTGGTAGTGGTTCAGTTTCCTTTTGGGTACAAATTGTCCTTTAGTGAAGTGCACAGATCTTCAGTGAGCCCTTCTGTGAATGGTGACATCCTTGTGCGGGGGGTGCAGACCCCTGCCCAGAGCTTTCCCCCACCCCAGACAACTCTGCCAGCCTGTGGAGACCTTGCCCTCCCGCCTCGCCTCCTCAGCTGGTCTCCATCAGCACACATCAGCCTGGTCGCTGTGGGCTTCTCATAAATACACCGTCAGCTGTGCTGCAGCGTTGGGTTCACCCACCGGTAATGCTACTGACCCATAGGTGCTGCTGCAGTCAGGGCTCCCCCTGTGTGAGCTGTGCTCGCTTGTGTGCCTGTGTGGTTTACCTGTCCACCCCCAGGCAGTGGACAGCAGTCTGTCTCCAGTGCCCACCCCCCAGGTGATGACAGTCTCTCTCCAGTGCCCACCCCAGGTGATGGACAGCAATCTCTCTGCAGTGTGGGGCCCTGATTAATGAACCTTCTAGTGATGTCAGGTTCAAGTCTGTGTGTGGCTGTGTTGTCAGGGCTCTGGGACCTGTGCTGTGTGCCCAGATTCATGTGTGCCCCTAGTTGGATCCCTCCATGCGGGGTCAGGGGGTCTCTGTGTACAGGGTTGCAGCCACCAGTTGGGCTTGGTCTCTGGGGTCCTGGGATAAGTGGGGAGGTCACGTGTCCTAGGGGGCGGTGGTCCTGTTGGTATTTGTCTCCAGAAGCTTCTTTTTGCCTTCACTCCCACGGGACATATTGGCTGTGAGTTGAAGGTGACGGGAGTTGGCCCAGGACTGGTGGGTCACAGGAGAAGCCTTTGCAGCTCTGTCTGAGGGTCTGGGGGTGGGAAGGCAGTGGGATCATGTGGTCGAGCCTGGGACACCAGAAAACAGTCACTTGTGCCAGGAAAAACAAGGTGTAGTGTAAGGGAAGTGTGCTTCTGGAGTGGTGCTCAGCCAGCAGGGGCCAGTGTGTGTGCAGTCGCAGTGATTAACGAACCGAGCACTCAGGTGACCGGAGACCAGCACCACACTGCCCTGTGGGCACAGAGCAGACATCCTGAAGCTCGGGAGACCCAAGGGACACAGCCGTGCTGGGCACCCGCGGGCCATTCTCGGCCTGTGGCCTGGTTCATCTCCCAGCCTCAGGTGCGAGGTCAGTCCACTCCTCGGGCCCATTGTGGGTGACTGAGGAGCAGCCATTGACCACTGGGCACCGGCCCCGCCTATGGGCGGAACGTGTCCTGTAATTTACCAACAGAGGGGTGATGCATCATGGTTCCCCAGGCCAAGGGTCAAAGGGGCTGGAAGGAGCTTGGCGTCTCCGCGCCTTCCAGCTGGGGCTTCTGTTGCGTGCGCAGGGAGGAGCCCTGAACAGTGGCCAGCAAGCTACGGTGCCGGGGCCTTCTGTGTGGCTCTGGGGCTCTCTCTGAGCCCTGTCCACGATTCTGTTGGTCTTCTCTGATGGCCCATGGGTGACAAGAAAGGGAGCAAGTTCTGCTGTAGAAATTCCTGGGGGCTCGTGACCTGGGAGGCCCCCACCCTGGACCTCAGGAGTCTGAATGTGCTTCTGGAAGACCTGTGACCAGGCAGGAGTGGCCAGCCTCCGGGGCCACGCTGGTGGGGACCTGCTGGGCAGTTCAGGCTGTGGGTCCTGCTCTTCTTTTATTTGTTTGGCTGAGTGGCTTGTGGGATCTCAGTTCCCCGACCAGGGGTTGAACTTGGGTCCCGGCAGTAGAACCATGGAGAATCCATTGGACCACCAAGGAACTCCCCCTGCTTTTCCTTGTTTCTTTGGTAATCTGATGTCATCATTTAGGTTTGGTTGGGAATGGAGAGTGAAAATAAAAATAGAATAAAAGCAGGTCAGAGACGCTTTTGAAATTGTTAACTCACAGGGAGACGGGGAGCGTGCTCGCCCAGCCTGCGTTCAGCCAGAGTTCACCCCAGGCCGTCCTGGCAGTGCACCTGCTGGGGCCGCCATGGCCATGGGCGCATCTGTCAGACGTGTGGCCTGTGTCCGGCTCGGAGCGCTGACTCTGCGTACTGACCCAGTTTTGCAGAAAAGCACAGGAGTTTGCTGTCCTCGCCACAGGCCTCGTTTCAGGAATAGAACGAGATTGAGGAGGGTGTTCCAAGTGGGCTACTGCTCTAGCTCGTCCCCCTGTCAGGCTCTGATGGAGAGTTGTTAGAGTTCTATAGAGAAAACTGATATAAGAACCATACTGAGTTCCTATCCAAGTTGTAGAAGCTCCCACTGCGTTCACGTCCCCTTCACCTCGGGGGCAGCGCCTGTCTCTGGAATTTGAGTCCATGTCCACCGTGGCTTCATGACTGGCCGTGTTCTGAAAGTTTTAGATCCTCTATTTGGTTTTCAAAAGTGCAAACAAGACTTAACATTTGAAAGTGGGAAGACAGGCAGTGTCAGCCTAGCCTTTTCCAGCTTTGTGCTGGGAAGCAGTCCTCTCCCTGCCCGATCCACGGAAACCCTCTCGCTGTGGTTCTGCCGCTGGTCACCTGCTCTGAAGACCAGGCGCGGGGCCTGGGTCCAGCCTGCCATGCTCCAAGGCACCGCCGCAGCTGGTGACTCTCTCGGGAAGATGGCACAAGCAGCAGCAGTGGACGTGCCTCAGCTCTTCTGATGGGAGCCCCAAGGGTGCTGGGCCTTGAGTTGGCAGGGACGCCTCAGTGACTGGACCTGTAAACGCTTGGCTCTGCCAGGCCAACAAGGGGAGCGTGACTGTTCTGCTTGGCCTAAGGACTCTCCAGAATCAGGGCAGCACCGAAGTCCTGCTGCTGCTGCTCTGTGCCGAGGGCCCCTCCCCAGGTGGTCCCATGACCTCAGGCCATGGATCTCAGAGCCTGGCTGGGGGCTGGTGACTTAGGTCCAGATACCGGAGAAGAGCGTCCTCTGACCCAGGAGGCTGGTGCTAATGTCCCAGCGTCCTTTCCCAGGCACATCGGGGGGCTGGCTGGTGCAGTTGGCCTCAGGGGCATCTGGGTCACATGACACACACTCAGCACAGGCCTGGCGTGTGTAGACAGTTACTGCTGGCACCTGTGTTGTGCTCACAGCTTGGACGCCCTGCATGTGGGTTTTCCTCAGGAGCACCTCTGCGATAGCTGACGCCCAGAGCGAGCACAGGTCCCAGCGGGTGCCAGCGGCCCTGCCTTCCGCCTGGCCTGACCGCAGGCCCAAGTCCCCACAGCCCCTTCTGGGCCTGATGCTTGCTAGAATGGTTCAGAGCCCCGGCAGGTACTTTGCTGCCTGGTCCCTGTTGATTTGTGAGCAGTGGGGCGCCAGGTCCGCGGGGCAGGGCCTGACGTGGGGGCGTCTGGGCCGTGCACCTTCCTGGCTCCTGCGGGTGCTCCCAGCCTGAGCTCCCTGACCCCCTCCGTCCAGGGTGTGAGTGGAGGCTCTGTTCCATGGGTGGGACTGGTTAACCCCTGACCTTGGAACACTAACTGTGTCTCCACTCCCTCCCCGTCCCAGGAGGTCAGAGGTCAGGGGTGGGGTGTAGGGTCCCCTGGCAACCAGCCCCCATCCTCCGAGAGTCACCTGACTGGTGTGAACCCAGGTGAGGTTGAAGGGGCTTCTTGTGCACAAAAGAAGCTCCTCTCACCCTCCCCTCAGGAAATCCCGGGTTCTCGGGGCTCTGTGCTGGGACGGGGACGAAGACCAGGTGGATGTTTGTTGTGATGTCGGGGTGTCTGCAGGGCGGCTGCGGAAACAAAGGCGTCGTGCCTGCTCCTTGGAATGGACTTGGGCTGCTCAGAGGCTGGGGGTGGGGGACAGGGTGTTTCCTTCAGGAGAGTCACTGCTGTGGGGTCCTGTCTGAGAAGTGGGGTGTCTGCTGACATCAGTGTAACCCAGCGTGACGTGACGGAGTTTCCTTGAGACTCATCATAAAATAAAACATGTTGTAGACGATAAAGTAAAAAAAGGGGGGAAATGAAAGCCGTGCGAGTCTGGCACGCTGGACAGACGCTACCTCCTGACTTGACCCTCGCAGGACAGGTTCTTGAAAATATGGCGTCCGGGACTTCCCTAGGGTCCCGTGGGTCAGACCCTGTATTCTCGGTGCCAAGGGTCTAGGTTCGCTCCCTGATCGGGGACCTGAGCTCCCAAAGCCACGTGGTGCAGCTAAAATAAATAAGTAAATAAATGAACTAATGAAAAGGGAGCCCGGCACCTTGTTCCTTCTCGAGCTGGAGAGCGCTGCAGAGCTCCACGTCCTCCGCCTTCTCCTTACAGCACAGCAACTCTGTGAGGAAGGACCCTCTTGCCATTCGGGCCCCCCCCTCAGCCAAAGCTGGCATGAAACCGAGGCTCCAGGGGCTGCACTGCCTGCAGCCTCCTGCCCACGCCTCCCATGGCCATGCTGGCCCCATCCATGCCCGCCCCGTATGCCCTTCCCTGTGACACCGAGGGGAGGCCCGGGGCCGCCGCTGAGCCATCTCCTCTGTCCCCTTCCCTGTGACACTGGGGGGAGGCCCGGGGCCGCCACTGAGCCGTCTCCTCTCTCCCTTTCCCTGTGACACCAAGGGGATGCCTGGGGCTGCCGCTGAGCCGTCTCCTCTCTCCCGCAGATCCCGATGGCCCGCTGTGCGGTGTCACACCCGCCCCTGATGAGGAGCTGCCTGCCTGCCCCGAGGAGTTTGACGACTTTGTGACCTTTGAGGCAAGTGGTTTTCCTGGGAGAGCCGAGACAGAGTCTGATGGACACACACCCCTTCCTCGTGCACCCTAAACCCTGCGTCACTCGCTGGCCCCTGGGGAGCGCCATGCAGGGCAGGCAGGGGGCACTGTGACTGCCTGTGACTGCCTGGTGGTCGGCAGGGGTCTGCTCTCCACCCGAGGCTGATGGCAGGAGGGCCCCTGGGGCCTGGGGTCAGTAGGGGCAGGCTCTCCTGTGTCATTGCTGGGCCGTTCTGCCAGACCGCCGGGTGATGGTCTTGTTTTATCAAAAAGGTCCCTAGACCCAGAAAATGGCCCTGGGGACACTTGACTTAGACCTTGCTGTCCTCAGCCCCTGCCCCCAAGAGGGTGTCCCAGATGGCTCAGTGGGAAAGAATCTACCTGCTAATGCAGGATTAGCTGTGTCTAATTAGTAGGAGACTCGGGTTTCACTCCTGGATGGGAAAGATCCCTTGGAGAAGGAAGTGACAACCCACTCCAGTATTCTTGCCTGGAGAGTCCCATGGGCAGGAGAGCCTGGCTGGCGTCCGGGGGCACGATGTGCACCGTGGGGGTGTGTGAGCGGAGCCTCAGAAGAGGCCCAGCCAGCTCCAGCCAGCTTCAGCCAGCTCCAGCCAGCTCCACCGCCGTGGGGCGGGGCAGAGGCTGGGAGGGTCCCAGTGGCTCCATCTGGAGTTTTTTTCTGTTTTGGCCACACAACACATGGGAACCTTCGTTCCCCTACCAGGGGTTGAACCCATGCCCCCTGCATCGGAAGCCTGCAGTCTTAACCACTGGGCCACCAGGGAATTCCTGAGGAATTAACTTTTTAAAAAACATAGCTGTGGCAGCCCCTCAGCCTGCTGTTGCCCGGGGCGGGGTGTGGGGAGAGGGTGGGCCTGAGGCCATGCCCTCACCCTCTGGGCGTTGGCTCCTTGGCAGGTGAGAGCCCCTCGGAGTGCTGACGGCCCACAGGACCCGTGCCCTCCACGGAGTCTCGGCATCTTGTTTCCCTGCTCTGAGAAACTGGCCCTCAATGGCACAGGTTAACTTCCTGCCAGCCTGGGCCTCCAGGCCACCCGCAGCTGTTCACCCCTCACAGCTCTGTCCCAGAGCCCCAGCCGGGCCTGAGCCCCTGAGGACAGGAACCGCCCGCCGTGCGTCCCCACTCAGTAGCGGCTGGTGCCTTCGTTCTGGCTGTGACCAGGGTCGCCAGACCAGTCCTGCTGCGTGGGGACCAGGTGCCCGCGGGCACGAGTGCTGGCTGTGAGGAACGGCGTAGTCGGGTAGGGAGGGCATGCAGGCCCGGACATGTCAGCTGTCCAGCCCACCCTCAGCCCTGGACCCTGGGGTGGTGAGTCGGGGAAGGCTCTGGAAGACCGACACCTGTAGCCTCCCAGCGGGGCAGCTCGGGCCGGGAGAGGCCGCTTGTCTTTGAGCATCCAGAGAACCCTGGCCTCCTTGCTTACCTGGTTGGCCAGCAGCTGACCTCTCCTGCCCGTTGACACCCCAGAGCATGCTTTGCCATCAGTATCTTCCATTCTGTTCTTCTCCAGTATCTCAGTTAGAGTGTTCTGTTGATTCTTTGTATTTTATGTGTACATGGGCATCGTGGGTTGAATCGTATCCCCCAGCAGTCCACCGGAAGCTGTGAAAGTGACCGTACTTGGAGAGGTCTCTGCAGAGCTCGTTATGCTGGGTATGACTCCAGTGACCAGGGTCCTTGGGAGAGAAGGGGGAGGACGCACTGGAGGAAGGCGGTATGCAGACGCGGCGGAGGTGCAGGAGCACGGCCTCCAGCAGGACGCCCCCACAGCAGGACGCCCCCACGCCGCCAGGAGCTGTCGCGGCTGCCACCTTCACTTCCAGCTTCTGCCTCCAGATCTACGGGAGAATACGTTCCTGTTGCTTTAAGCCTCTGGTTTATGGAAATCGCATGACCCAGGGAACTAGAGTGACTTCTGTGATCCTCATAGTGAAAGACTCGGCACTGGGGCTGCCTCCTGGAGCCTGAAGGAGCAGGCTTGGAGTGTTATCCACACCCCGCCTCCTATTCTCTGCAGGGTGGACCCCTTGCAGCCCACAGGTGCGACCCTCCCTCCTTGGTGGTGCTTTGACTCGTGGGCGTGCCATCCCCCCTTGGGCTTGTCACCTTCAGAAGGTACGGGTGGGAACCTGACAACATGCAACAGGAGTGCTGCTCAGGTGTTTAGATCATAATTTATTTTCAACAAGGAGGGAATATTTTAAGTTTTTGTTGTTGTTGATTCAAAAGAAATAATACACTTCGTTTTTTTCTAGCAGGTTTAGGTTTACAGAAGATGGAGCAGATGGTACAGGGAGTTCCCGGTTCACCCCCCTCCACCGCCCCCCCAACACAGTGTCCCTGCCCAGAACATCTCCCACTTGTTGCGAAGGGAATCAGTATGGATACATTGTTACAGACGAAGCACAGGCTTCCATCAGGGCTCCCTCTTGGCAGTGCAGTATCTCTATGTGTTAATAGTTGTAGTTTCACTGCTTTAAGAATCCTCTCTGCCCCCCAGGTTCGTCCCTTCCTCCCACCAGCACCCGAGACCTCTGAACTGGTGCTGTCTCCATAGTCTTGCTCTTTCACGAGTTCACAGACTTGGTTGAATCCACAGCTTTGGGTCTTAAAGGTTCCTCCATGTGTTTTTTGCTTTTTAAGGTTTTAGATGTGATTTTGAGACAAGTGGAATTAGGTGCTATACAGAGCCTTGTAGAGAGCTGTTGTTTTTTTTTTCCCCCTAAACTTTTGAATACTTTGGCCATCTCATGCGACGAGTTGACTCACTGGAAAAGACTCTGATGCTGGGAAGGGTTGGGGGCGGGAGGAGAAGGGGACGACCAAGAATTAGATGGCTGGATGGCATCACCGACTCTATTATGGACATGAGTTTGAGTGAACTCCAGGAGTTGGTGATGGACAGGGAGGCCTGGCGTGCTGTGATTCATGGGGTCGCGGAGAGTCGGACACGACTGAGCGACTGAACTGAACTGAAACTTTTGAATTGTGTAAGCCTAATAAGTCCTGTAAGAATATGAGTGAAGATGGTGTGTATTACATCCAGTACCACATTTGGAGACCCCCCCCTGCCTTTTGTTGATTTTCTTGTGGGGTCCAGCAGTGCTGGTCAGGGGTGCCCTGTGTGTAACATCGAGGGCTCCTCCCGGGTCCTTTCCTGCCAGTGACGGGGGTCTGTGGCTCCCAGCATTTCCCCAAGCGCCCCTGTGGCCCCAGCTTGTACCAGGGCTCCCAGGAGAAAGGTGTTTCTTTGTTTTTGTTTTTTGCCTCACCATGTGGCTTGCGGGATCTTATTAATAGTGCCCCTGTGTCCTTGACAGTGAAAGTGCCCCCAGAGAATTCCCCAGAAGAAAGTTTCTGATGTGGCATTTCTAAGAAGGGGTGGGGGGTGAGTGCAGTTTGTCACTGAGGTTCTGTGACCGAGAAGAAGGCTCTGGGTGTGAATCTGAGCCCTTGAGGCTGAGAGCAGCCCATGCTGGTGGAGGACCCCGCCCGTAGGAGGGGGCGCAGGAGGGGCTGGGCCCCTATCTGGATGGGCCATGAGAAGGGGAGGACAGGACTGGGCTCCACCGTGGGCCTTCTCCGGCTCCCTCCTCCTCCCACTCCCAGCCTTATGAGATGGGGAAATGGGCTTTTTGTGCAAACTCTTATCAGAAGGGCTAGAAGAGCAAGAACAAAAGCCTCTCTGTTTTGAGAAATGTTTGTTAAAAGCCCAGCAAGCATTTCCTGAACTTTGCCCCCTTGACAGCCAGTGTAGCAAGTTTAATGGAGCGCGTCTGGGAGCAGGTTAAACAACTGCTGAGGCTGTGATGGACCTTCAGGTGGACAGACAGAACCTCTGCACGCCCGGCCGGTAGGAGGCCATTGGAGCTGACGGCCGGCTGGACGGCATACTGGCACCCCATTCCATGGGAAGGCCATCTGCACATGCGCCCTTCCTGGAGCTGCTGTGTGGAGCTGGCCGGCCGGGTGCCTGAGGGTAAGAGAAGGCAGGGCCCTGGCCACGCTTGGCCTGGCTGCCGGTTCCCCTCACAGGGACCATGCCCGGACAGCAGGGACTCAGGCAGGCCTGGACGCCCCGGAGCTCCTCGCTGAGGGCGGTGCGCACGAGCTCCCTGTCCACTGTGTTTGTTACCTGGTGAGGAAACAGCCAAGCGTTCTCAGGCGCACTGTGATCTCCTTGAACCCATTCTGACGAGTAGCTTATGGTCGCTTCTTTGTTGGTGGCTTAGAGGGTGGGCTGGCGGAGTGAGGCCCCGTCTGGTGGCACCAGGGCTGCGGGGGCAGGGCTCCGAGCCCAGGGCTCTGCTGTGCTCCTGCAGGGCAGGGCCGCCCCACACAGCTTCTGCCTCCTAAGGGCAGCTTCACCAGCCCTCCCTGGAAAACATCCGGCTTGTGACGCTTATTCAGGGCAGCCTGACTGCAGGGGGAGACCAGCCGCTCTGTCCTCCTAGCCCCCTCTGCCCCCTTCAGACTTCGTCCGGGAGCCTCAGGGCCTCCTACCCTGTGCCCTGGGGGCCAGTCCTGCTGTGGGAAGGAGCGTGGAAGGTGGGGCGAGTGCTCCTCTCTGCCTCTTCTGAGCGCAGCTAAATCAGCTGGGATTAGCGTCTGCCTGGTCTTCCTGTGCCGGCGGGGGAGGTGGGTGACTTCCATCCTGAGCAGTCCTGCTGAGCCCCAGGAGGAGGGCTCACTCAGGCTGCAGCCACGACCCTGGGGGAGGTCAGCAGGCCTGCGCACCAGGCCCACCCCGGCACCGAGTGGGCCAGTGCTTCTGCGAACCCAGTTGTCCGCGAGGACCGAGGCCCGGCTGCCCAGAGAACCCTCTGCTGGGGTGCTGGCCTCGAGTCACACTCTGTCCCTCAGACCCAGGCTGTGGGTCCAGCTTCAACACTGTGGTGCCTGCCTGCAGGCTCAACCCAGAGCCAGTCACTCAGTGGGCATGAGAAGCACAGTGGAGGCCTCTTGAAGGGAGTCCCTGGTTTCGGTTTTGAAGTGAGCACTCTGTGGATTATATAGTCGCCTGGGACTTGGAGAAGTGTGGGGTTTTCCTTGCAACAGGAGCGTCAAGGAAGGCCTGCAGTGGGGACCTCGGGCCTTCCCCGTCTCACGCTGCCCTCACCAGCTGGCCTGTGGGCCCCCCCCTTTCAGGCTGTCCCGCACCTGCCTGTGTGACGGCCACGTTCTGAGAGGTGGCGACCTCTGGAGAGCCGTGTCCAGCCCCCATTCTCCCCTCGAGGCGGCACCGCTTGGACACTCACCAGCTACACGGCTGGTGGATGGGTCACACGACTGGTGGGCGGCAGACGGGGCGGGACCTGGTCTCCACTGGGCACGGTTATCGGGGCAGCTGTGCGGGGCCCTCTGTCCACCCACCCCCAAATCTCATGGCAGAGCCCAAGGACAAAGGGCAGCCTCTCCAGCCTCTTCCCTGAAATCTCACTCATTTGTCCATCGTTAACTAGTGTGAAAGCTTGGCTGCTTTGCTAACCAGGGCAGTTGTCCCTCGATTAAAGCTGAGGTTACGAAGTGAAGGCAACCTGTGTACTGGCTGTAAGTTCATTTGGACAGTCTGCAGATACCTACTTGGTGCTGGGTCCACAAGAGTGAAAACACAAGTGTGTTTAGTGGGAAAGTAGCCACTTAACCAGTGAATGTAATTGATCCAACAGTTGATGAATTTAGATTTTGAGGTTAGACCTTGGAATTGAATTTCAGAGCAGTAGTCTGCATGTAGGTAGTAGTCATTGGTGGGGACTTGTAAATTGAAAAAGGCGTGTCCTTAGACTGTTGCACTTAGACTGTCAGTTCACCAGGTGGGTCATTCCAGTGCCGGGGGCCACAAAGGGCTGGCTCTCCCGATGTGTACCCTGGGATGCTGGGGCGCTTGTGTCTGCTTGAGGCATGTTTACTTACACAACTAACTAAAACACACTGAAGTCTGCCGTGAGCCACTGTTTCTGCTTGGAAGTGCAGAAGGGGCATCTCCTCCTGGACGTTCCCCCCACGGGTCCCTTCTGTGGCCGGGACTGACTCTGGGCATCTCTCCTAGGCCAACGAGGTGACAGACAGCGCGTACATGGGCTCCGAGAGTACCTACAGTGAATGTGAGACCTTCACGGACGAGGACACGGGCACGCTGGTGCCGCCTGAGTGCCTGGACGCTGCGGAGGAGCCCGGGCATGGTGTCCTGCTGCTGCTGCCCGGCAGGTGCGTTCCCCCCGCACACCTGGCCGGCAGGGGTTGCGGGACCCTCAGGCAGTCCTGGCGGAGCACGAGCCTGAGGAGGGCCTGGTCCGGTAGAGGCCGCACGGGCCGCCCGTCGGGCGCTCACGTGCAGCCGCAGGGGGATTCGCTCGGCGCTCAGGGTTCTGTCGTCAAGGTCCTGGTTCTCGTGATGCAGCGAGAGATGCGCTCTTCGGGGCATCCGCCCGGCCCAGAGGCACCAGGCGGCTTGTCCTTGTTAGCCGCACCATGGGAATGTGTGTGGCTCCTGCGTTTCCTGTCAGTGGGCCCTGGGCTCCGGAGCAGCTTGCAGTTTAGGTTTCCTGGAGGAAGCTGCTGCATGAGAGCATCGTGTCTTTTCTGTGCAGGCTTTGTCCTCACGGATTGGGGTGTGCCTGGGGCTCAGGCTCGGCTGTAGGGGTTACTGTTGGTCGGATGGTCTCAGGCAGCGTTGGGTGGCTCCCTGCCAGCTGGCTGCCCCGTGGGCTCTGGCTGCTCCATCCTGGCAGCTCCTGGCATCGTCTGCTTCTCCCTGTCCTGTCCTGGCGCAGAGCAGTCGGTCCTCACCTGGGTCTCCCAGGAGCCTGACGGGCGGCGCCTTGCTGGCACACTGCCCCATGGAGACCCTCTCCCCTGCAGGCTGGTGCCCCTTTGTTGACAGCTGGGCTCTGCAAGCTGGTCCGCAAGGAATGGGACAGTGAGCGGGTGCTGCCTCTCAGTTCCATGTCAGTTGCCTCGTGCAGACGGGCATGGGTGGACCTGGCCTCTCGGGTCCTCCAGCCTCAGCGGTTGGAGCCCTTGCTGTGTCTCAGGGGCTACCTCTGTCTCAGGTGTGCTGCACGCATGTCCCCCTGCCACTTGTTCGGGGTGCCTTCTCGTTCTCTAGGGCATCTGGCTTGTCTGTGGTTGGGCTGCCTGTGCTGTTTCAGCTTCTGCTCACTCCACGTTGCTGCAGCGATGCCTGCACTTTGGTTTGAAAGCTTCATTGTTTTGCCGCTGTTCTCAGCTCTGCCTCCTGTGTGTGCCGTGAGGCAGGGGCCACATCTCCCGTGCTTGGGAGACAGAGGTGTCAGGATGTCCATTGGCTCAGGCTCAGTTTGAAGCTTCCTCTTTGCTCTATGGCCCTCGAGGTGGCCGAGTGTGTGTGCTGTGCAAGCCGGCCCACTCGGCAGTGTGTGCCCTGCGCGGGTTAGCACCGCGTGGTCCCGGCGTGTGCGCCTCCAACCCCCTCTTCAGGTCTGTGTCGGCTGCTTTGGCCTTGGCGTGTCCATGTCGATCCCAGACTCGGCTTGTTAGTCTCTGGGGAGGGCACCCGCTGGGCTGGGCAGGTGTGTGCTGGGTCCACAGGTTATTTGACAGAACCAACATCTTACAATATGGGCTTCCCAATCTTTGAGCATAGTTTATCCCTGCATTTACTGGAGTCTTCCTTGGCTTGCCATGGTGGGGATGGCCATCTGGTGGAGGGCGGTCATGCATGCAAAATGGGCTCTTGGCTCTGCTGGGGCCAGAGGGACAGCTGTGGGGGCCACAGGCCAAGCCCTCCGTGTGAGGACGGAGCCTGCACGACCCCCCAGGGGCTGGGGAGAAAGGGTTAGGATGCAGCACGTGGGACTGGGGCACTGCCTTATTGCAGCTTCCTAACCAGTGTTTTTCAGGTAATCAGGTAAGTTCGTTTAATACCATTTGGGTCAAGCAATCAATGCCAGAGAAGTGCCAAACCCAAGACACCATCATGAGGTCTTCGATTTTCTCTGGAAGTTTCTGGCCTTGGGCTGTTATGCTGCCTAAGCAGCGACTTGCTGTCAGGACACCCCGTGAGCCTCAGTGTGAGACACACCTGACTTGGTGACAGGAAGCCGACCTGAGCTGAGGTCACCTGTCCTCTGTCGTCGTGCTGCGCTTGCAGCCCACCCCGGGCCCCCAGCACGAGGTGCACATCCCCTCTGCCATGGGGACACGCGCCTGGCCGCTCGCTGCCCTGGGCACCTGGGTCCAACCCGCAGCAGCTGCGCAGGGCCCCTCTCACCATGCGGGCGGCTTCCTGTCCTGGGTCTGAGCGCGTGCACACACAAGCAGCCCGCCTGGAGAAACGGAAAGCAGCTCTGTGTGGTCGGGCGGCCACAAGAAGGATCCCTTTTTCTTGGCTTTGGTGGCCAGTGGATGGCAGGCAGACTCGGGGTGCTCATCAGAGATGGCTGAGATCCCGAGACCCTGGACTGGGCCATGGTGGAGCCCGAGCTGCGTGTGTGCGGCTGTGGGTCTGGGCAGAGGACGGATGGCCTCCATGACCCCCGGGCCCCCCGAGGGGCAGCTCCAGTGCCTGCTCGCAGGTTCTGGGGTGGGTGGGCTGTGGTGAGGAGGTGGGGTGCAGTGAACCTGGACTCTAGGGCATTTTATGACTGGAGGACACAGACCATGAAGCTCTGGTTGTGGACGTGGTGGTGTTGGGTCGGTTGGGCCAGGCGGAGTCCATGGGCAAAGTCAGTCTAACCTGAGTTTACCTTTCCCAGCGTGACTGTGGGAACAGGTGATCACACATGTGGTCGCCGTGGGTCCTGAGGCAGCAGCTGACTCTCCTTTGCCTCCGCAGGTCCCTGCAGGGCCGGTCTGTGGTCGCGGTGATGGGTGGCGAGGAGCACTTCGAGGACTATGGCGAGGGCAGTGAGGCGGAGCTGTCCCCAGAGACCCTCTGTGGCGGGGACCACGGCTGCAGGGACCCCGCCTTCCTCACCCCCAGGTAAAAGCTCCTGTTCGCAGGCTGGTCTTGTTCTCTGTGATGTAGCTGAGCACTGCCACTGAGTTCAGGGCTCCCGTTGGGGTGAACGTTGGCTGCAGCTGCTCTCATCCCGTCATGGTCCAGTCTCTCCCTGTTTGAGAGGCCTTGGCCTGTCCCCAGGCACACAGACAGGGGACATTTGGCTGTGCGCGTTTCTCAGCGCTGCTTGTGAATTGAGTTGTGATTTGCAGTGAGCTTGAGGGAGGCTGTGTGTGTGTGTGTCATGTTGTGTTCTGTGTGCGAGAGAGTGCGTGTGTGCTACTGTGTGTGATGTGTGGGTTGTGTATGTGTGGCCTGTTCTGTGTGTGTCATGTGTGTTCTGTGTGTGAGTGTGTGTGGCTGGTGTGTGCTGTGTGTGTGGCCTGTTCTGTGTGTGTGTGTGTGGTGTGTGTGTGGCCTGTTCTGTGTTTGTCACGTGTGTTCTGTGTGTGTGTGATGAGGACTGTGGCGAGGGCAGGGAGGCGGAGCTATTCCCGGAGACCCTCTGTGGTAGGGACCACAGCGGCAGGGGACATGGTGGGTGGTGTGTGTGTTGCCTGTTGTGTGTGTGTCGCGTGTGTTCTGTGTGTGTGATGTGGCTGGTGTGTGTGTGTGGCCTGTTCTGTGTGTGTCACGTGAGTTCACTGTGTGTGACGTGTGGGGTGTGTGATTGGCCTGTTCTGTGTGACGTGTGTTCTGTGTGTGTGACGTGTGAGGTGTGTGTGGCCTGTCCTGTGTCATGTGTGTTCTCTCTGTGTGATGTGTTCTGTGTGTCACATGTGTGTGGTGTGTTCTGTGTGTGTGATGTGTTCTCTCTCTGTGTGGCATGTTGTGTGTTTGTCACGTGTGTTATGTGTGTTCTCTGTGTGTGATGTGGCTGGTGTGTGTGTGTGGCCTGTTCTGTGTGTCGTGTGTGTTCTCTGTGTTGCGTGTGTTCTGTGTGTGACATGTTCTGTCTGTGTGTGGCCTGTTGTGTGTGTATCGCGTGTGTTGTGTGTGTGACGTGTGTGGTGTGTGTGGCCTGTCCTGTGTGAGTGAGCGCTGGCGTTCTGCTCGGCTCTCCCAGTCTCGCTGTGCTAATGGGCCTCGCCCTACATGCCCCTTCGTGTTCTGTATACCCTGAAGGCCTGTGGAAACCCTGCCGCACTTTCCCAAGGGCGGTGCTTGGTCTCTGGGTCACTTTTTGGAAATTCTCAGCACTGCAGACCTTGGTGTGATAATGATCATGGTGGGCATCTGGGGTCGGCTACCTGCGGCATGACTGTTGTGAGCCGATTGTGTCTCCCTAAAGGCTTGGGTGATGGTGAGCGTTGTTCAGCAATAAAGTGTTTTTCATTTAAGGTATGCACATTGTACATTTTTCTGGCTGCACCACACTGCATTTGGAATCTTAGTTCCCCGACCAGGGATTGAACCTGTGCCCCTGCAGTGGGAGCCGGGAGTCCAGGAAGTCCCTGCATTTTTTTTAGACATGATGCTTTAGACTACAGTGTAGTGTAAATGTCACTTTTACTTGCACTGGAAACAGAAACTTCCAGTGACTCCTTTTACTGCGACTGGCCACAGATGAGGCTGCAGTAGCTCCGAGGCCTGCCTGCCAGCTCGGAGTTTTCTATTTCTCCGTGTTTTTCCGCGTGTCCTCAGACCGTATTCCTCTTGTAGCTGGATGCTTGTGTCCTTTGACCAGCCTCTGAGAGAGGTGTTTACATCACAGATGGCTGTTGGGATTCATTTCCTATAATGACTTGGCATCCCCAAACGGGAAGGTTCGGCCTTGAGTACACCGAGCTGTGGCATCTGGCAGGCCAGCCCTGGGCTCCCAGGCGGGCTCCTCCCAGCTCTGCTTCCTCTCAGGGCGGCAGGCAGCACTGGAGGAGGCGCCCACCCGCCGTGTGCAGGCCAGGGGACGTGCCCACCCTCGTGAGCCCCCGTCCCCCTGCTCCACGTTCTGGGGGTCCTCTGCCCGTGCCCATAGCGGAGGTCATGGATGTGGGTGCGCCAAGAGGGGTGTGCTCTGCTGGCGTTGCCCGAGGGCCCGGCCGAGGTCCCCCGCGCACGTGCCTCCTCTGGCTCCGTGTCCATGCGTGTCCTCGGCTTCATCTGCAGGGTGACATCTGTGCTTCAGTTGATGTCTCCCTTTCGCTTTCTAGTAGCCTGGGGTCCTCGTGGCCCCAAGCCGTGGCTGCACTTCCCATTGCCCTGAAGGCCCCTGTGCTTAGTTCGTGGGGCAGTAACGATTCTGAGTTTTTAGGGGACGTCCTTCCCACAGCCCCGGCTGTGGTGCTCCCTAGGCAGGCACTGCCGTGGCCACAGGGCGGAAAGCGAGGCGCCGGCTGCGTGCTCTGCTCTCACACAGACACGTTGCAGATGGAGGACGTGGGTGTCGCGATGCTGGCTTCTTGGCGAAGCTGCCAGGCTCACCTGCGTCCTGAGCGCCTGACCGAGAAGCGCTCCGCCTGCCGCACGGGGGGAGTCGCGGTCCCAGAGGTGGGGGTGAGGGCCTCTGCGCCGTGAGCAGAGGCCTCCTGCCGGCACCCCGCCCTGTCCCGGCCTGGCCCCTCCTGAAGACGCACCTCTCGCCCCTCCAGCGCTGACCCACTCAGCACCAAGCTGCACAGCATCCTCACTGACGAGGCCTTTGAGTTTTACTGCAGCCAGTGCCACAGGCAGATCAACCGCCTGGAGGATCTCTCTGCTCGCCTGAATGACCTCGAGAAGAATAGGTAACCTGCGGTGCCTGGCCTGCCGTCTGTCCCGGGCGCGGGAGACCCCGCTGGCCCGCAGCGCCCGCCACCCTGGCCAGGTGCCGCCCAAGTGCCAGGGGCTCGTCCCTCCAGTGGGCCTGCGGGCCGCGGCCTCGCCTCCGCCCGGCCCTGCATGTGCTCGCCCGGCCTGCTGCCCTACATGCATGCCACCACCCAGGCCCCCGCCTTGCCCTGCCTGCGGACCGCCAGCGCATGGAGGAGAGCTTGCTCTTAGGAGGACATGCTCTTTGTATTTCACCAAAAGACGTTTTCAGTGGAGGCACAGAAGCAGCATCAGGAAACCTGAAGGGACCTAGATCTGGGTGCAGACTTGGGAATGGCTCTCGGGGTCAGCTCTCTGCCGGGCGCCTGGGGGCTCTGCCGCCCATGTGCGTGTGCTGCTCCTTGCTTGTCCCCATCCTCATCTGCTACCCTCTCCACCTAAAGCCGCCCACCCCCAAGTCAGAGTCCGGGGGCGGCCCCTGGCTCCTCATCGCCTCCAGCTGCAGGAAACAGCTTGGGCGGTTGGTGTGCGTCAATGTGTCCGTTAGGCAGGTTGGCGCTCTAGCTTGTTGTGTGGAGCGACGAGCCCTCATGCCACACACCCCACAGCCCCGCCCCACAGAGGAGGTGCGGGACCACCTGGTGCTGTTGTGCTGCGGACTTCCAGGGGACTTCCTTGAGGAGGGGGCCTTGACTGGCGGGAGTCGTGTGGAATGTGAACCATCCTGATGGTGCCACGTGTCCAGTCCCCCGGGCCTGCCGTCAGCCCCTCAGCCAGCTTCGTGGACCCTCGACAGCAGCCTGTCGTGCGCATCCTCCTGCCCCACTCAGCCGGGTCCAGCCAGCGCCCAGTCAAGTGAGGGACAAGGCTGATGGGCAGCTTCACAGGGAGCCTGGGCCCTGGCAGCACTGAGGAGGAACTGGAGGTGCCCAGTGAGGGGCTTCAGGGGACAGGGGGCTCAGAGCCCCGCCGGCCCCTCTACCCATCGTGCTCAGCCCAGTGCTCCACGCACGCCTTGGGTGGGCTGCCCACCCGGCTGGGGAGGTCGTTTGCACTTCTCGAGCATGGCCCTGCTGTCCCTGTGTTTGAGAGTGAACTTGAGGACATCGTGCATCTTAGTCCTCCCGCTCTGAAGTCTTTTGACACCGAGGTGGTCTTTTCCATGTTGAGGGCCTACCGCAGGGCGGCCACGGTCGCTTCTGCGAGGCTTTGTGGGGCAAAGACTAGACCGGGGCGTGGCTACGTCCAGCCAGCAAATCTAGGGGCTCTGACATCCATTTTAGCCACCTGTCCCCTAAGAAAGGCGCTGATGAGAGGGTTAACATGCCATCAAAGCCTTCGTTACGATGGGGACACAGCTGTCAGGTGGGAACTTCTCCTCATACCTGTTCCAGGAGAGGCTTGCCCTTGGTGTCCATGGAACTGTCTCAGGGTGAGCTGATCTGGTGGTTGTGAAAGGTGACTCAGTCCAGTGTCCAACAGTTTTGACATCAGGCGTGATTTCAACCTCCTGGTCCTCAGAACACACGTACTTGCCATGTTCCTGGCACCTCTGTGAAATAGTTCATTACGTGACAATGGGGAGTCGGCTTTACCCAGAGGTGTAGGTGCTGTGGGCCTGGGGGGGAGGAGTCAGCTGGACAGCGGTCTGTCCTGAGCTGACACTTCGTCAGTCAGGAGAGGGGACCACGTAGTGAGCTGAATGGGAAGTGTGATAAAGAGTGACCAGTTCCCACGGGGCCAGGGGTTGGCAGGGAGGAGAACCACCCAGCCCAGGGCCACACCTGCCAGACTCTCTGGACAGCTCCCCCTGGAGGAATGCTGTTGCTGGCGGGTGGGGGGCTCTCGCCAGAGCAGCTCCACCACAGACCTGCCAGGGGGCGGCCATCAGGGCCTGAGTTCCCCAACAGCGCAGCACATGCAGCTGGGCCCCGGGAAGCAGGCCCCGTCTCGGGTCCCTGTGCTGCCGCAGCGTCACAGGCCTGGGTTCAGCCCCCTGCTGTTCTCTGAGAGGTGCCCGGCGACGGTTTAGCAGGGAAACTGGGAAGTGGAACCCAGGACACCAGAGGCGAGAGGTGCAGTCAGCTGGCCCTTCCGCCACTGCAGACGGTCCCGTGAGGCCAGCTCCCTGCAGCTGGCATGCCTGCCCTCGATGGCGCAGGAACGCTTTCTGGGTTTCCGGGCGGCTGGGGCTGACGGTATGCAGTGCCTGCGCTGGAGCGAAACCCACGGCAGAACCTCCTGTGGACGCGGGCCTCATGCTGCACGCAGACTTCTGGCGGCCGGGCCTCGGGAGCGCAGCACGGCCCTGCAGCACCGGGGATGTGCCACCAGCTGATGGCTCGGACCTCGTGTGGCCCCCTCTGGGTCCCGCCCTAACGGTCCAGTGGTGACTCCATGTTAGACTTTTGTGCCGGCTAGGACCACGTGATGCATGGGGGCCTTGCCAGGCCCTGAGGTTGTCCCCGTGTCCCTGAGTTTCTGCTGAGCCAGGAGCCAGCCTTTCCTGCATGGTGCGGCCGGGGGCGCGGGTGCATGCCTGTGGCGCGCCCCCGCCCCGTCTCCCCCGCCAGCACTTCCTGCTTCCTCTCGCCCTCCCTGTCTGTCCCCTGACTCCACTTTCCTGTGTGTTTTCACTCTGCAGTCCAACGAGGCGGCTGTCCAGCAAGAAAGTGGCAAGGTAGGACCCCTTCCGAAACGTATCCCTGCTCACGGCGCTTTTTCAAGAAAACTTTTGAAAGTCACTTCTCATGGTTTGGGGTTGAAAATGACTTGAAGAGTGGGCTGTAAAAAGACTTGCTCCACCTGTGAACGGGGACCCGGGTGTGTGGCAAGGGGTCTCTGGTGGGAGCCCTTGCCTCCCTCCAGGTAGGTCGAGTCTTTCCCACCAGGGGGCTGGGCAGGGTCAGGGGGCCCCCAAAGCCGCAACCCGGGTCTGTGTCCGCCTCTTTCAAGGGCTGCACCCCTCCTGCCCCGCCGTCTCCCCCCGGCGAGGAGGTGGACAAGTTTGTGAACAACGCGCATCGGGACTGTCCCTTCCCTCTTCAGTCACAGAGCTGCCGCTGGCCCCCCGCACTGAGGGCTGGGGGCGTGTGGATGCTCCCCTCCCGCCAGGTGCGTCTGGGGCCAGCCTTCTCCACAGGGAGGCTCGCGACATGTTTACTGGATGTCCTTTCCGAAAAGCATTGTTGCTTCTCCTGGAGACAGTGATTGCCCTGACGTTTTTGTTTGTGTCGTCTCCTGCCTGGATGGCCCCCGGAGCCCTGGCCCTGTGCGCCCATGCCATGCGGGCTCTGTGTCTCTCTCAGGTGTCAGCTTGTCTCGCCCCCTGGGCCCTTCTTCCCTTTTTAATATCTGTTTTCTGTCCACGTTTTCCTGTAGTTTCTTGAGAAGGGGGTGCCCAGAAAATAGACGGTTGCGCCCTCACCGGGGGCCTCACCCCTGTGGTCTGGCTTGGTGCAGACTTCCATATCAGAAGTGCTTTCCCTTTCGCGGCTTGGAAGGCGCTGCTCTTGAGGCACTAATCCCAGAGCGCCGCTGCGGAGGGTCCGGCCCAGTGCTCTCTGGGTCTCTTGGTGACCGCATCTCCCTTCTGGGAGCTCCTAGGAGTGCTCCCCTTCCCTGACACTCAGGCCTCTTCGGGAAGTCTTTGCGCCCCTTTCTGGGTTAATTAGGCTGGCGGAGTGGAAGGCTGGGCTCCAGTCTGGAGGCTCCTGGCTGACTGCTGGCCTCTCTGGGACACTGGTCTGCAGTGTCCTCTGCCCCCCGCCCCCGCCCCCGGAGTGCCTGCTGGCGGCCTCTGCCCAGTGCTCCCGCCTGCCCCACTCTGAGCGCTTCCTCCGGCTCACAGCCGGCAGGGCCCTGGACCAGCATGTACTGGGGCCAGTGCACCTCTGTCAGCTGGCCTGCGGCTGCCTGCGGACAGTTCATCAGTTGGGTGCAGCCTGTTGTGAGGCCCTGGGCCCCAGTCGTGTGCTTGCTTGGGGCTGGCCTCCCTTGCTGGGGGCAAGCCCCACACTGTGCTCCTCTCTGTGGCCCCTCGGGTGCTGGAGAGCCTCTCCTCCAGCGTGTGGTCCCTGAACATCTGGTCTTTGGTGCTACCTGCTTTCCCACCGTCCGTCCCTGAGGCCGTGAATTGCTTGTTTTCCTTTTCCTGTGACCCTGAGGGCTGAGGACCCGGGGGTGGGGGCCACCCTGCCATGCTCGCCCCGCCCTTCACCAAACACCTGCAGCAGGCGGGACGTGCCGGCTGAGTCCCGTCCTCCCAGCCCCACGTCAGGCCCAGGGGGCCTGGGCCCTGGGCCACACCTCTGAGGCTGGCCTGTGGTGCTGCTCTGAGGAGTGACCCTCCCTCATGAGTGCCCTTGTGTGAGAAAGCCCAGCCTGTGGGTGTGTGTAGTTTGCCATGAGTGCACACACACGCGTACAATTTTAGTCTGCTGCTACCAAAACTGCCGGCAGCCTCCTGAGGAAGCTCAGCATGCCTGCTGTCACTTCTCTCCACCTGGCTGTGGTCCCTGCATGCAGGCGGCTCTGGGATTGGGCACCAGCGACCCTACAGGGCAATAGCAGCTCTGGGATCCAGGTGTGTCTAGGGTTCGACCTGACCTGCCTCCTTTGGGTGGATCGGGCACCAGGTCCCTTTTCCTGCTGGGCCTCCTCAGTGAGGATGGGCTTAAATAAAGAAGCTCCCCACCCCCACGCAAGGACCCTTAGCCTTACTGAGATGGCTCCACGCTCGGCCACACACCCCCAAGCCGGGAGTCAGCCCCCAGTCTGAGGTCAGGGTCGGGTGTCGGCTCCCGGCATGGCCCCTCCTTGGGATGGTCTCTGGGCCAGGAGCTCATGTTCGGGTCCCGCTGTGGACGCGGATGCGAAACAGTTCAGTGGGAGCTGATGGTGTCCTCCGGGCCCTGAGGGATCATGAAGTCCACACCCCGGCACCTATGTGCCCCTCCAGGGCACCATCGGGCTCGAGGCCCCTGGGCACAAAGATGCCCTTCTTTTTGTTCCCCTGAGAATGTTTCTGGAAGAAGATACAAAGAATGTAGAAGCTTGGTCAGTACTGAAAAGGAGATAGAGCTTCCTTCATACATTAGATAGAGAGCACTTTCTAACAGCGTTTTACTGAATGGACTCTCCGTGCTGTGTCCTTAGCTGCATGACCACCTGCGGGAGCCTAGCACAGTGGGGGTGCCCGGCCTCCTTGGGGTCACACCGCGCTGAATCTCTCCTGTGCGTCAGAGCCCCGTGCCTGGGCCCCATGGCTGCCCCCAGCAGTGCTCCTGCAAGTCAGACACAGAGAGGGTGCCGAAGTCCCGATGTGCCCCCAGACCCTGACCCTGAGCATGCTTCACCGGCTTGGGGGACATGAGATTATTTCATATTGCCGAGAGTCCTGTCTTATTGCCCAAGTACAAAGTACCCGGCCCAGGAGCTGGCAGAGGAGGAGGCTGGGTGTGTGGGGCCCCCGCTGGCCCGGCCCTTGGTCATGGCATCCTGCCAGAAGGCCTTCCAGTAAAGACCTGCCTGCTGCCCCTGGGCTCTGCCTCTGCACTGTCCTGGGCTCGCTCATGTGCATAGGCCCGGCTCCGTGGTCACTCCCCTTCTCTGCTCTCCTTGCCCCGCTGAAAGACCTCTGGACGGGCCTGTCATCTCTCTCCACAGGCACCTGCAGCAGTCAGGGGCCCTGACCATGGACGCCCTGCAGGACCCTCCCCCAGGCCCCGTAGAGGGCGTGGACGAGGACATCGCCGACAAGGTGGGCCCTGGACCGGTGGCAGGGCTGGCGAGTGTGTTGGGCAAGGTGTGCAGAGCATGGTGGGAGGCAGGGCTGGCACCATGGGGGCTGAGCAGACCCCCAGCAGCCCTGCTGGTCTCTGGTGGGCACCGTCAGGGTCAGCAGCCTCGGGTGAACAGGAAAGGGACACCTGTTCGTGGAGAGGTACTGGGGGGTGGGGCGGCGATCCCAGAGCCAGGGCCCCGAGCCAGGCCGTGTGTGGAATCTGCTGCTCCAGAGAGGTTCCTAGGGGAGGGGCAGCCTCCCTTTGGCCGAGGTCACGAGGCTCAGGGCTCTGGGACGTGCAGGGGCCAGGTGATGGCACAGCCCTGCCTCCTCTCTGCCTCCCTGTCCACCCTCCTCCTGCACCTGCTTTCTGCAGCATCTCAGCTCTGCTGAGCTGTCCCTGCTCTCCAGTCTGGTGGTCTGGTCATCACACCTCTCACCACCTGCTGAGTGTGCCTAGCTCCCTGAGGCAGGCGCGGCCAACCCTGGGCCTTTCTGTGCACGCACTGCCTCTGCAGAGCAGTGCCCTGCCCACCCTTGAGGCCTCACCCTTTGAGGCCTGAGGGTGCCATGTGCACCCTGCCCTCACTGGTGCTCATGGCTCTCCAGCCTGGTGGGTGTGGCCTCCAGGACCGTCTGCTTGAGGCATGCACTCTCCCAGCCCTTTGTTCTCAAGCCACCATCTCACTCTCCAGGTCATCTTCCTGGAGAAGCGGGTGTCGGAACTGGAAAAGGACACAGCTGCCAATGGGGAGCAGCACAGCCGGCTGCGGCAGGAGAACCTCCAGCTGGTGCACAGGTGAGGACAGGGACGCAGGTGAGGGCAGGGACGCAGGTGAGGGCAGGGATGCAGGTTGAAGGCAGGGACACAGGCGAGGGCAGGTGCACAGGTGAGCACAGGTGAGGGCAGGGCACACAGGTGAACACAGGTGAGGGAAGGGACGCAGGTGAGCACAGGGCACACAGGTGAACGCAGGTGAGCACAGGGCACACAGGTGAGGGCAGGTTCACAGGTGAGCACAGGTGAGGGCAGGGCACACAGGTGAACACAGGTGAGGGAAGGGACGCAGGTGAGCACAGGTGAGGGCAGGGACACAAGTGAGCACAGGGCACACAGGTGAGCACAGGGCACACAGGTGAGGGCAGGGACACAGGTGAGCGCAGAGCACACAGGTGAGCGCAGCTGAGGGCAGGGACACAAGTGAGGACAGGGCACATAGGTGAACACAGGTGAGGGCAGGGACACAGGTGAGTGCAGAGCACACAGGTGAGCACAGCTGAGGGCAGGGACACAAGTGAGCACAGGTGAGGGCAGGGACGGACACAGGTGAGCACAGGGCACACAGGTGAGGGCAGGACACAGCTGTGCACAGGTGAGTGCAGAGCACACAGGTGTGCACAGGTGAGGGCAGGGACACAGGTGAGCACAGGGCACACAGGTGAGGGCAGGACACAGGTGTGCACAGGTGAGCGCAGAGCATACAGGTGTGCACAGGTGAGCTCAGGGACACAGGTGAGCGCAGGGACGCAGGTGAGCACAGGATGCAGGTCTCTTGCAGCCTACGGGGTTGATTTGTCCCCTGGTGGTTCTCCCCTTGGGCCCCCCATCCAGCTCTGGGGGCTGGCTCTCTGGGAGCTGGTGGGGTGAGCAAGGCTCTCCTCAAGGAAAGGGCAAGGGAGGGCCCCTCAAGAGCAGCTGGGGCCACACTGTGCCCTCTGAACACCCAGCTGGGCTTCCCATCTGGGGGCATCTGGTATGTGCCCCCATTATAAGAACACGTCCTGACGTGGGATTGCATCAGGGAATAGGAGACCGAGACTCGGGGCGCAGAGACAGCACTGGGCCCTGGGTGGGAGCCGCCAGGGAGAGTGGGAGGGCGGCCAGACAGCTCTCTCGGATGACGGGCGGGCCTTCTGGCCTGACAGGCGTTTATCAGTCACCCACACGCTGGTGAAAGGCCCACTCTGCCATGCCCTGCCCGCCAGCTCCAGGCCTGCCGTGTCCAGCTGCTGGGCTGCTCCTCCTGGTTTTGCCTGAGTCCCCTCGGCCTGTGCTCCTGGGGCTGCTTGCAGTCCCCAGCCTGTGACCCCCATGGCCTTTTTTCCTGCACGTGACAAGTTCTACCTGTGTCCCCCACATCTAGTTTCTTATTCTCCAGATTCCACGTCTTCACCCACTTGGTTTCTAAACAGAGGCCCTGCTCAAGGCATAAGAGCCCGGCTCCCTAAGACCTCACGTGTCTGAAAAAGGCTTTTCCCCCCCGGGTCCCCTCATCACCGACAGGTGGCTGAGTCTGGGATTCCACTGGGAGCTGACCCCGGGCAGCCTGCTTCGCTGCCATCTGTCCATCTGTGAGCAGGGCCCAGGCTGGGCTCAGGGATCTGTGGGTCCTGTTCCCTCCCCGGGTGCTGGGAGGGCCTCGTGTCATCTCCTGAGCCAGGGGCAGGAGGTTCTAGCCCTTAAATCTGGAAAGCGGCTCCCTCAGCTTCAGGAGGATCATTCCTGGGATTGTTTCTCTGTACAGTTTCTCCAGATTTCTCCCGTTCAGTAGTCAGTCTGCACCTCTGTTGGTCAGGTGTCAGGCCTTCTGGGCCATCCTCCTCTCCTCTCCTCCCCTCCCCTCCTCTCTGACTCTCCTTTCTAGGTGTGATGATTCTCAGTTGTTTTTCTTTCAGTTCCTCTGTGGAATTCAGAATTCTGTCGTGTTGGAGTTTTAATTGCTAAGAGCTACCTCTGTTGTACGTCGCTCCTGTGACAGCTGCTTTTGGTGGATGTGGTGTTTCTGGCCTCTGAGGATGACAGTTGCAGTGTCTCCTGCAAGATGTGTGTCTCCTCTGGGTCGTTTTCCCTGTCTGCTCTGGTGTTTTGTATGAGAGCTTTCTGGTGGTGTCTCGTGGTCTTTGGCCTACTGTGCACTCTCAGGTGCAGGCACCAAAAAGCAGACGAGAAGCCCCATGTGCAGGGCAGCTGGGGGCACGCCAGCCTGGCTGTCCTCGGGAGCCCATCTCTTGGATGTGTCCTGCAAGCAGGCGTGGTGGTCTGGGAGGATACCAGGGTCGGGGTCTCCGTGCGGACATTCCATCTGTCCCCAAGTTCTTGCAACACCTGCCTTCGCATCTGACCTTGTGGGGGGCAGTTTGTAAACCACGTCCCCAGTCTGGAGTAGCAGGATGAGGCACCCAGGGCCCGGCACCTGGTGGGCTTGTCCCGAGAGGGTCTCCCACTCACACCCAGCAAGCTGGCGGCTACTGTGGGTGCAGGCCGGGGTGGGGGTGAGGTCCCCGAGAACAATGGGGACTGTCCCTGCTGTCAGGACTATGCCGGGGTCTGAAGCCCAGGCACCCTCAGTGTGGGGTCGAGGCTCCTTTGGGGGACACATCTCCTGCTTCAGAACTGCCCTTGACGAGAGCTGTGGCCGTGGGGGATCCTCAGTGCCTGCCTGTCCCTCCTCTGGGCAGGGCCACTCTCCAGGTCCAGGAGCAGCATCTCAGGACAGTCTCTCCCCCTCTGCCGGCAGAGCCAACGCCCTGGAGGAGCAACTCAAGGAGCAGGAGCTGAGAGCCTGCGAGATGGTCCTGGAAGAGACCCGCAAGCAGAAGGAGCTCCTGTGCAAGATGGAGCGGGAGAAAAGCATCGAGATTGAGAACCTGCAGGCCAGGTGGGGGAGGTGGAGAGGAAGATGGGGATGGGGGCAGGAGGAGGCCATGGAGGATGGGGGCGGGGCGGGGCGGGGGAGGGGAGATGGGGACCAGCGGGGCGGGCGGACAGTGATGATGACAGAGACAGCTGCGCGGTCAGCACACAGCCCTCCACCCCAGGGCACGGCACCTAGGAACAAAGTTGACGGTAGGAACAGTGGGAAAACCTTTGTGAAGAAAACTGCAAGACTACTGAAGGCCACGGTTATTGGGATCAAAGACGGACACCCCTGAATGTCACCTCCTCTAATCTTTCTCGTGAGGACGTTACACCAACCAAATCAAAGCCACCATCTTTCTTTAAGGCAACTTGAGAACATTACCCTGGGCTCCCCTGAAGGCACGAGGCTTAAACAGTCAGGAAAGGGGAGCAGGCTCCACGCACATGCCCACACAGGCACAGGAGGGGACCAGGAACTTGGTCTGCGGTGTCCACACACTGTGACACATGCATCTCAAAACTGGCAGAGAACATAAATGCCCACAGGCTGCCGGTCAGCTGTGGGGTCCCTGACGAGGGTTCCCGCTGGCCTCCTGCAGAGTTATCGTCTTTGTGACTGAATGGCCCTACCCTCCGCCTTCAGCAGGCAGCAGCAATTCATGACTCCAGGCCCTTAAGCATGTGTTTATGTCCGGCTCTTAAAGCTGGAAGATACATTTGGACACATTTTCACAGTGGTGGGCGGCAGGAGGGGCTGCTCACAGAGCTGTGCTGGGGTCTCCCTGGACAGAGGCTTCCTGGGGGCAGACCTGCTGTGCCAGCACCCGGGACAGACTTCTTGCTGGAACTCAGCACAGTGGGGTCAGCGGACTTCGGGAGAGCCTCTCCGTGGGGCCCTGTGCACTGGCCTGTGGGTGCCATGGGCGGGCCATCCTGTGATAGAACAGGCAGCAGCTGGGGCTGAAGGTGGATGGGGCCTTGAGAGGCCCTCAGGGAGTGAGATGACACTCAGGTCACCGCCTGCCCTGTGCACCTCAGTCAGCAACTCCTCGTGCCTGGACCCGCAGCCCTGGGGGTTCAGGGGCGTGAGGGAACCAGGGCTCCTGGGAGAAGGGCGGGCATGTGGCTGGGCCAGAGAAAAACCAGCAGAAATGGGGAGCTACTGCAACACAGTCAGGTGGTGCATCACGGGCTCTGGGTGGGCAGAGCTGCGACACAGCGGGAGCCTCTGCCAGAGCCTGAGCCAATGAGGAGCCCAAACAACACGCAGAGAAGTCCCCCTGGGGGTCCCTGGAGCCTGGACGGGGCCCGTGACTGGCTTCCAGAAGACAGAGAACAGACGGGAAAAGCAGAACCTGACCAAGGAGACACCTGGCAGACAGACCACCCAGTGGTCCAGGTCAATGTCACCCGGGACATGAAGGGCACCCCCCTCTGGGAGGCTCTCCCCAGACCCACAGCCTGTCCAGTCACCAGAGGACCCCAGACGAACCCAGGCTGAGTGGCGTCCACCAAATGCAGGGCCAGGCCTGCTCAGAACGTCAAGGTCACGAAGAGCGGGGAAGCCCAGAGTTGCCGCAGCCCCGAGGGGACAGAAGAGCCGTGATGGCATCGTGGCGCGGGGACCCGACAGGAAGGGGCGCCGGGGGGAGGCTGGGTCGAGGCCATGGCTTGGTCACCCGTTTCCAGTGTGAGTGTGACAGACGCCATAAGGACGAGCAGACGCCTCGAGAAGCCGCCAGGGGCTCGGGGTCCAGGGACCCACTCGGTGGTGACAGCTTTTCTGTAAATGTGAGGCTTCCCCACACCTGAGGTGTGGACGCCGTCCTGGCTTGTGAGGAGTCTAGCCCCTGTGTGGGCGTGTGTGGTGGTCGGGGACAGCTCCGCGGGTCCCAGCCTAGTTCTTGTGCCCAGGCTGCAGCAGCTGGATGAGGAGAACAGTGAGCTGAGGTCCTGCACGCCCTGCCTGAAGGCCAACATCGAGCGCCTGGAGGAGGTGAGCTGCCCGCTGGCTCCCCGCGCTCCTCCCGGGGTACCTGCGGGCCACTGGGACCAGAAACAGGGTCTCCAAGGTGAGGGAGCCACCCGGTTGGCGGTGACATGGGGCCTGTGGGCTGAGGGAGCCAGGACAGGTGGGGCCTGGTCCTCCCTTTGCCAAAAGGTGAGCAGCCCTGCCTGGCTTCTCAGGGTCCTTGGGCCTGGAAAGTTACACTTAAATTAACCCCTGATTTGATCCAGGATGCTGTCCTTGAGGGGCTGAATTCAGCTGGGCCGCTGTGCGCCCTGAGGACACCTGGGAGCACTTGGGTTCAACCCCTGCTCCTGTGTGGGTCCCACCTCCCCCCCCAGAAACAGTACCTGGGGCTGGGGGAGCTGTGAGGGACCGTGGCATGCGGGTGTGTCCACGGCAACCTTCTTTCTTACAGGAGAAACAGAAGCTGCTGGATGAGATTGAGGAGCTGTCCGTGCGGCTCAGCGATGAGCAAGAGAACAGGCGGAAGCTGGGGGACCGGTTGAGCCACGAGAGGCACCAGTTCCAGAGGGACAAGGAGGCCACCCAGGAGGTTAGCAGGGGCCGCCCCCATGGGTGCTGGGGCTGCCCGAGGCCCTTCACCCCGGCTGAGCCCACTCTCCCACAGCTAATTGAGGACCTGCGCAAGCAGCTGGAACACCTGCAGCTCTTCAAGCTGGAGGCCGAGCAGCGGAGGGGCCGCAGCAGTAGCGCGGGTCTGCAGGAATACCACAGCCGCACGCGGGAAAGCGAGCTGGAGCAGGAGGTCCGCAGGCTCAAGCAGGTGCGCTGGGGCCGCACCCGGCGGGAGGGCCTGCCCCGTGCGCCAGGGAGTGACGCCCCGTGTCCCCCAGGACAACCGCAGCCTGAAGGAGCAGAACGATGAGCTCAACGGGCAGATCATCAACCTGAGCATCCAGGGCGCCAGGAGCCTCTTCTCCACGGCCTTCTCGGAGTCCCTGGCCGCGGAGATCAGCTCGGTCTCCCGAGACGAGGTAACGGCCCCGCCCCCACGCGGCCCCGCCCCCGACATGGCCCTTAGGCGTCTGCAGTCCAGGCGCCAGGCACCAACCCCGCGCCCCCCCCACCCCCCCCAGCTCATGGACGCCATCCAGAAGCAGGAGGAGATCAACTTCAGGCTGCAAGACTACATCGACAGGATAATCGTGGCCATCATGGAGACCAACCCGTCCATCCTGGAGGTCAAGTAGCCGCAGGAAGGCTCCGCCCAGCACGCGCAGTCTCCCTCGGCCAGCGGGAAGACACAGCTGAGCCGGGGCGGGGCCGGACGGAGGGGGTCCAGGACAGCCTCATGCTGGGCGAGCCCCTCAGACCTCCCGCGCTTCCCTCCCGGTCGGGGGCGGGGGGAGGGAAACGGGTCCCCCTGGAGTGCTGCTCCGCACGCCACCAGGCGCCCTGCCCAGTGCCGTCCAGGCCTGCGCTGCCCCTGGACCCTGGTGCCAGACGTGGGGGGAGGATAGGCAGGCGAGGACAGTGCCATCAGGGTCCCGCCAGGCGCTGCCGTGCCCCCAGCTTTCCTGGGTTGTTTGAGCAGGCACCCAACTGGAAGGGGCCCCTTGGTCCAGCGTGAAGCCTGGGGACCTGCGGGTCACAGGACCATGCCCCCAGCCACACCCTGCCTGCGCTAATCCTGTGACGTGAGAGCCACGGGTGGGGGTCACTGACTCTGGGGGGCAGGCCCTCCTCCCCATGCAGATGTCCACTGCCCCCAGGAGTCCGCACATCTGGAGCCAGTTTCCTCTGGGAGTTAGAGGTCTTCAGGAGTCGTGGTGCCTCTGCCAGGTGCACTTTGCAGGAGGCCAGGCCGGGCTGGCCCCCACATCCACAGGTCAGGGCCTTCCTGGCACCTTGGGGGCTCCTTCAAGGAGTAGCAGCATCGCCACCCACCCCCTCACCGGGGCTGCGGGCCTGCCCCAGGGCCTGAGTGCGGCCTGGAGCCTCCTGGAGGGGGTGGGGTGGGGGCCCAGCTGGTGCGAGCATGTGCGTGAGGGAGTGTGTGTGCGTGCGAGCGTGTGAGCATGTGTGTGGTCCTGTGTCCTTCCACCCTCTGTGTGGCCCACCTTCTACACTAAGGTTTAAGATGTTGCCTCGTATTGTACATTCTGGGGAAAGCCTTGGGTGTAAATCAGTGTAAACTTGGAGGAGAGATTTTTCTATCATGTAGAGTAGGTATTTTTTATAGATTGAAGGTTGATCAATTTTTTAATACTTCCAAGAGAGAAAACTATCTGTGTATACACATGAAATATATATATATATGTACAATAATAAACACTGGAACTCTGCCCCCCGCCCTGCCGTGCCCCGCCACACAACCTGGGTCTGTTTCTGTGAGCTTGAGCCACCCAGAGCCTTTCTCGCCGACGCCAGGCACTGACCTGCACGCTCACCCTGTTTTCACCTCAAGAGAGAGCTCCCTGCTACACGACAGCAGCCTGGATAACACGGGATGTGAGCGCCCAGGGACCCCAACGCCAGTGAGAGGCAGTGCAGGGGGGCTGGTCAGAGGCTCCCCGCAGCATCCTCTGGGCTGGGCAGCAGGAGGCCTGGTCCGGCCAGCCCCTCCCAGAGGCGGTGTGCGGGATTACCCCGCCAGGCTGGGCCCCCAGGGGAGCCCTACCAGGGCACCTCCTGGGCCAGGGTGATACGGTGGGGCCTCAGGCCTATGTTCACAGTAGGACATGGCCCTTGAGTGTGGCCTGGCTGCTGACATGGTGCCAAGGGCCAGCTGGGCAGGACCCATGGGGCATGTAATCATGGATAAAGAGGGCTCCAGGAGGGGCAGGCACAGAGCACCCAAAGGAAGACACTGGAGAGGCATAGCCCTGTGAGACTGTGGGGGAAGGTTTGGCAGGGGGGCCAGGGCAGGAGGGCCCGGGTGGTTCTAAGGGTGAGTGGCCAAGTCTGATTTGAAGGGGGGTGTCAGCCAGAAGTCCCCAACACTCGATTCTCTAGCTAGGGGTTTGTGACCCCCAGCACTGAGGTACCTGTGTACCGGACACAGGTGGAGACAGGCCCTGCCTGATTACCCAGTGGGGCAGAGAAGGGCTTGAGTCAGGGCTGCTGACCACGTGGCTCCAGGTGACTACAGGCAGGCCTGGCCTGCAGAAAGCAGCGCCCCCTGGCCTCGTCCTCAGCTGGGGGTGGGGCACTGGAATCCGAGGGTTGCCAGGGGTCTGGGCACTGTGGGGGGCAATTGGAGGGTGTGGATGTGTCATGGGAGTTCTGCCTGGAGCCTGCACCCTGGCCAGGATTCCAGGGGGCCTGGAGAGAGTCAGGGCCCCCTTCATGCTCCTGGTGCTGAGGGGTGGCTCCTCAGAGTCAACCCAGAGCCTCACCGAGTTCAATAGTGGGGCTGGGACTTGTACCTGTCCCCCCACCCCCAGCCACGGTCACATGGAGGGCAGCACTGTGCCAGGCCTTGGGCTGCAGGCTTCACCCCTAGGCTCTGGGTGGAGCTGTGCAAGGAGCGGGGCTCAGTGCTCGGGGTGCCCAGCGGCTGCAGCGGGTTCAGGGGGTCAGTGGGTGCCTGGAAGGGCCTTGCCCCCAGCTTGGCGGCACTGAGAGAGTCTCTACTGGCCCAGGATGGTCAGTGCCTCTGCTTTGACATGGAGTTAAGTCCTGTCTGGAGCCTGTAGGGCCCAACTCTGCCTGGGAGGAGAAGCTGAGTGTGGGGGGGCCTCTCACTCTGTCAGGTAGGCCAGAACCAGGAAGGGGCTCCTCCCTGAACCCCGCTGTCTCTTCCCCTCCTAAACGTAGGGGCCTGTCCGCAACCTTGCTGGTCCCAGCAGCCAACGCTGAGGCCCCTGCCCTGGCCTGCAGGGGTCCCAGCCCCCTCTGTACAGAGTGGGCTGGGAGAGCATGTGACTCAGCAGGGCCTGGCTGCTGCCCAGGACCAGCTTCCTGGCGAGCTCGTTACAGGACTGGCCCAGGTGCAGAGAGGCTGCAGGGGACATGGGAGGCTGGAGGGCATCTCTCCTGGGGGGACCCTCCACCCTTAGCCCCAAAGTGGATCCTGTCTCAAGTCAGCACCTCCCTCATGCTGCTAGAGCTGTGGAGCCAAGGTCTTGGCCTGTTCGTGACCAAACCGCTCAGAGCAAGGCTCTGCCCTTCCTGCAGAGCCGCCCTGGCCCCAGGCTCCTCGTGTCCCACAAGCACTGCCCAGCCATGGCCGGGGCCAGCTCAGGCCTGTCCACGCTGAAGGGTGGCCACTCTGCACTCCCAGCCCAGGGGCCCCAGTGCCTATCGCTCTGTCTGTTGGAGGTTCAGAGACCATGGGACGGAGGCCCCGTGAGGGGATCTCACAAAGCAGGTGGTTACAGGTCCTTACGTAAAACCCCGCCAGAGCACAGGTGTGTCCAGTCCTCAGCCTGCTGGCCTCAACTGCAACGTGCCTGTCACACCAGGGAGGGTTCCTGTGCCCGCATCCCCACAGACCCTCTACTCAAGAGCATCTGGGTGTCCTCACTGCTGTGTCCTAAAGCCAAGAACAGCACGGGGGAGACCTGCCTCCAGGGTCTCCCCTCCCCTCCAGGTGGCTACCTCCTGAAAGTCACCCTCTGTTTTGTGGTTCTTTCCCCAACCGGGACTAGAGTGAGCTGACAGGAACCTGCCTCAGCTTCAGCTGTTTTTCTTGTTAGGAGGCTACAGGGCTGTGCACATCAGCTCTGACCCAGTCACCCCAGGCAATACACAGGGAAGGAAAGGGACTTGTGGTCACTGAGCCACCACTAGGAGTCAGCCCTTGACTCCATCTTCAAGTGATTCTGCAGCCACCAGGCCTTGGTCAGAGGCCTGTCACTGCCACCTTCGTGCAGTTGAGGAAGCTGGGGGCGGGCTGAGTCCTCGTGGGCACTTAAGAAGGGGCTGTCTTGGCTGTGTCTGAAGCCCGAGCACCTGGGGTGGGGACGTAGCTGTCCTGGCCGCAGCATCTGGAGAGATGGAGGTTTTCCAGGAGCCCTGGGCGCTGTCCCCGAAGGTCCTACTGACCGGCCGCTGGAGCAAACATCACCTAACTCCCGGTGCAGAACTCCTCTCCTTGTGGAGGCGGAACTGGACCACGCCCACTGTCCTTAAATCTGTCCTAGCCGAGAGACCTCGCTCCCGTCTTCCCGCGTGGGCCGTGCCTTCTCCGGCTGCACACGCCCCCCCCCACACCCGAAAACCAGGGGCCCGGAGTTCCGCCCTCAGCGTCCCCTCGCCTCACTGCGGCCGCCCCATGCTTCGGGGGCGCCAGGTAAACCGCTGACACCAAAGCTCTTTCAGCCGGTGCTGCTGCCTCCAGAAGCCCTAGGCGACGTAGGGCAGGGGGCCATGGGCAGGGCCTACCCCCCAGTTTGTTTCCGCGGCTGCTGGGTTGTCAAAGTGACCTCCCGCTGCGCGACGGGCAGGGACAGAACGCGCCTGAGGGGCCGGTTCTCCTCGGAGGCCCCAGGCATCACACTGGCTTCTTCCCTGCCGGGGGCCGAGCTGTACACGGTGCCTCCCTTGGTCCTCCAGCGGCCCGGGGTTGCTGGTTCCCCCGCTGGCCGAGGAGAACCCGGGGCTCGGACACGCCATGCGCCCAGGTCACCCCGCGAGTGGCACCGCCCTTGTCGGCCCAGCGAAACTGGAGAGTCGGACCGTGAAGCCTTTGCGGGTTCCGAGGAAGCAGAAAAATTTGAAGGGACCCGAGAGGGAGCTGGCGCTTCTACCGGCCCTACGCTCCTCCGGGGCCAGAGCCGGATCCGCGGCCGCAGCCGGGCGCCTCCCCTCACGGAAACCGGAAGTGTCGCGCCAGGCCGCTGAAGGTCCCGCCCCTTTCTACGGACCGGGTATTCTGGGGGTTGTAGTCATCGTTCCCTCATCGGCAACTCCTCCAGCACGGCTCACCTCCCAGCAGCGGGTTCGGCCACCTCCCTCGGCGCCCGCGGGAGGGACTGCCGGGGACGTCGGAGGGCGCCACGTCGAGGCGGCTACAGGCCACCGCCCCGGCGTCAGCCTCCCGGCCTGCCTCGCGCGCCGTCCTGGACTCCGCCTCCCGGCCTGCCTCGCGCGCCGTCCTGGACTCCGCCTCCCGGCCTGCCCCGCGCACTGCACTGCCTTGTGGGAGCGGTAGTTCGGGAGCGCGATTCACAGCGCCGCGTGCGCCCCGGGCGCGCCGTAGCCACGGGGCCCCGGCCGGGCGCTACGCTACGGAGGCGGCGCAGGGCGCGGCGCGGGCCGGGCCGGGTCGGTGCGCCCTCCGGCTCCGCCACTCAGAGTGAGAGGCTGTCGGGGCCGCGCGCCGACGACAGAGGGCCCGCCCGCCCTCCGAGAACAAGTTGTGGGCCGGCCGGCGCGGGCGAGCGAGCCGGGCCTCGGGGACTGTGGAGGCGCCGCCGGTTTGCGGAGGTGAGTCCCGTCACCCGGGCCAGGCAGGGGCCGGGGGCGCGGCCTGGACACCCGGGAGGCCGTGGCCGACAGGCGGCGCCTCCTGGGCACTGGTCGTTCCTGGCCGGGCTGGGGACGCTGCTGGAGAGGGGAGCCACCTGGACCTTGGGCGCCGGGCAGCGGGAGACCAGCCCAGGGTCTGCAGACGCGGGAGGCGGCCTCAGCCCCTCCTGCCCTTGAGTGCCCTTACCTCCGGTCCGTGTCCCGGCCGCGGCGGCGTTAGGGGAAGTGTCCGGGCCGGCCCGGTGGTGTGGGGGAGCAGGAGCGTCCTGTCTGCCCACTGGCCACCAACTACGCTTCCGATTCCTGTTCTTTTCCTGTTGGCGCTGGAGCGAACCGAAAAGTTACCCATGGTGGCCCCCAGAGTGTCTGCCGGGCTGCCGCCCGCCGGGCTGCCCTGGGAGGGGGGCCCTTCTGATCCTGGCCAGGGCAGCCTTGTGTGATCAAATCGCCCTGATGGGGCTGGCTCTCGGGCCCCCTTAACACGCAGGAGTTTGTGACCAGACTGCAGACAACAGGACCTCAGTAAGGCCCAGCCTGGGAGTTTGGGGTCTTGTGGCTGCGAGCCCTGCCGAACTGTGGGGAAGCTGGGACTCAGCTGGGTGCTTCCTGGGGGGCCCCTTCCCTCTTCCTGTGTCTGGGGGCAGTGTAAGCCCCTGTGAGAGGACCCCGCCCGGAGAGTGAGGCTCCAGGGGAGATAGCGTAAGTTGATCCTTCCACTTATGAGTACCTTTGTCAACCGTGGGGAGAAGGGTGGGGAGCAGGGTAGTGTTTCCGTGGCCCAGGTGCCTGGAGGAGGGCCCCAGATGGGCGGGGAGCCTGGCTGGGAGCCCCTGCTCTGCAGCCCTGCTGGTGGGCGCGGCCTGGCCTTGGTGTCAGGCACCTCTCACTTCGTCTTGGGTTGTTCTGCTCCCTGGAGGAGCGCTTCTCTTTTCTTCTGCATCTGAAGCTCTCTAGAGCTGCTTCCTGGGAGCAACTAGGCTGGTGACCTCGTGCCCTCCTGAAAGCCAGGCTTAAACTCAGTGATTGCTAGGCTTTAGAGAGGGAGCTGGTCTTATCTTGTGTATCTGCTCTAAGGACCCCTGCCCCAGACCAGGTGCTCTGAGAGCAGGAAGTGGCTGGGTCCTCCAACCCTTCTGGACGGGGTCACTTTGCTGAAACTCTTTGGTTTCAGGTTCTGCATTCGACTCTCTGGACCCCTGTGTCAGACAGCGTCCTGCTGAGCCCCGCTTTACAGACAGGAGGCCCAGTCTGAGGGCAGTCAGGCTGTGGGGAGGGATGGGTGGGCTGCACATCCAGTCTTTCCAGTTCCTGCTTCCACCGCCCTGGATACTTGTCTTTTATTCGGGAAGAAGGACTCTGCACCCTAGAGGTTCTCTAAAACCATGGATGTCTTCGTGGGCCTGAGCGGGTCGCTGAAGAGCCTGCGGGGCTGGTTGTGTAAGAGTCCAAGCCCAGACTTGGCCCGGGTTTGCCCTGCCCCAGGGTCAGCCACCCTTTTGCTCGCACTAACTCCAGCCCTTCCACCTGGCACCCGCAGGAGCATCGCAAAGCAGGGACATGGTGGTGTCTCTCTTGCCTAACTTCTTGTGCCTCGTTCCCAGGCAGGACCACCCCCCCAGCACCTCCCCCCAACACCAAGAGTGCCCAGCAGGCCTGTGGCGTCCCTTTGGTGTCCCTGGCTTCCTGTGCCCAGCGCTGCCCCAGCCGCACCGAGGCAGGTGGTTAGCGAGCATCCTGCGTCAGCTGCAGGCTGCTCTGGTGACCCGGCTCTGAACTCGGAGGGGCCTCTGGGGGCGCGGGGCCAGAACGGCACCTGCAGCCTCCTGGGGATGAGGACTGGCCCGCCCATCTCATCCTAGATGAGGGGAAGGAGGGTGTGGGTGGAGTTTGGACTTGGACACCTGCTCAGGCACACCTGTCACTCTGGGTCACCCTGCAGACAACTGTTCTGGTGCTGCCAGGACAGTGCAGGGAGCTGGGGGCCATGGGGGAGCAGCGGGGACCTCCTGACGCCCCCAAGATGCACTGTTCCTCCAGTTGAGGACTTGTCAGGGTCTCCAGCCTCCCTGCCCATCCTGGCGGCACCATCTCCCTTCAGCAGCGGCTCCGCCCCTGCTGTCTGCTTCCCCCTCCCTGGTGGCCGGACCACGGGATGGGCCTGGACGGTGCTGCAAGATGTCAGAGGGAAAGCGGGCCGATAGCTGCTGTTGTTGTCCGTGTCCTGAGGAGGCACCCATGGCTTCACTCCCTCGGCGGTTGGGCCAAGCCTGGAGCGGAGGCAGCTCCTGCCGCTGATCCCTCCATGGCCGCCCTGCCAGGGCCCCCCCCAACCCGCTATTCCCAAACAGGCGGCTGCAGAGACGCTCCCCATGGCCCGTCTGCCTCCCCAGGGTGAGCCGGAGGCCCCAGTGCCTTTATGTCTCTGAAGCAACTCTGCCCCCACGAGGCCTGCGGTCACCAGCTGCCCAGGCCGCACTGCTCAGTGGCCAACAGAAATGGGGAAGTGCCAGAGGCGAGCGCCCGTCATCAAGTGGCTCTGAACTTGTGAACTGGAAAGCGAGGTCGTGGTGGCGTCCCTGGCTTCTTGGCAGAAGTTTCCTTTTTCTTGAGGCTCGACTGAGCGGGTACGATTAGACACAGAGATCACGCCGGGACTCTGCGTCCATCCTCCGGTCTCCCTGCCGGGGAGCCACCCCTCACCTGTGGGTGTCACTCTGGGGGGCTGTCTCCACCCCTCCCGCCTGGAAAGCAGGGGCCTGCTGGCCACGTGACCCGCACGGGGTGGTGGGCCCAGGATCTGGACCGTGCTGAACACTGCGGGGCCGAGTTGTGGTGACAGCGGCCTCCTGCAGCATGTGTGGGGAGGGTTGCAGCCGGACTGTTTCCTCCCAGGCTGGGTAGTGGAATGCTGGTTTCTGTTTGGTTCCTGCAGCTGGTTTTCAGGGGACATTGATGGTGACTCTCAGCAGAATCCCCACAGCCCCCTCCTCAAGGTCCTGGCCCAGCCGGTGGGGGTGTCTGGGCCTCACTCTGCACCTGGGAAGGACAGGAGCATGTGCCCCATGGGCAGGTGGTGCCAAGACCTGGGTCCCGGGGAGTCTTGCTGACTGCTTGCCGAGAGCCCTGACCCTCGCCCCCCAGGCACCTTTCCCTGGTGGCCCTGGCTGGCCTAGACGGTGGTGGCCTTGAACCAGGCAGCGAGGAGCAGCCGAGTCAGGCCCCAGAGTGCACAGTGTGAGGCCCTGCCGCGAGAGGGGCTGTGGCCTGGAGCCTGGGCTCGGCCTGGGAGGCAAGGCTCGGGATCAGGTCTTCCAGGCAGGTGGCCCTCCCCACTGGACTGGTCTGGACTTTGGCCCTGGAGCAGTAGCCCAGCCCGCAGGCTTATCGCCAGAACCCAGAGTCCATTGGCCAGGGGTGCCAACCTGTCTCTCTGCTGCAGGACTCCACCTGCCACCCCGAGACCAAAGCAGCACAGAGGCCAGGCCCTGTCCTTGCTCCCCTGGGCTCTGGCTGCAGGTGGGCCACCCCAGCCGTCCTCTGTGCTCTCAGTGGGCACGGGCCGAGCTCCTGGTCAGCCTGAGCCTGAACCCAGGCGTGGGTGCTCCTGTTCTGTGGGCACCTTTGTGGCTTAGCTTCAGCTCGAGGCCTCGTCCACTCAGGGTTTGGCTGTGGAAAGGGAGTGTTGGAAACTCTTGGGGTCTCTCCCCGGGAAGGCGCCTGCATCAGGTGGGGGCAGGAGGCTGGGGGCTGGCCTGGTTGCGGTGCATCTGCCTAGTCGCCATGGAGGGGCAGGTGTCCTAAAGGACCTGCTCGGCGTGGGCCTGACCGCTGTGAGCACCCCCTCGAAGCCCAGGGCGCAGGGCTCCGGCTGTGGGCGCTGCCCAAGCATGACTCTTTCCTGTGGGGGTGATCGCCCACCACAGGAGGGGAAGGGCCACGACTGGAGGCAGGCCTCCACAGGCCTCACCCTGACATCAGGCAGGCCCGGCGGCATGTCAGGCGTGTCAGGTGACATAACTCTGTTCCCCTGTCCTGTCTTTTCCGTGTGACTGTCGGGAGTGAGAAGTGACCCCTGCGGCTCGCAGGGTGCTCCCACCGGGCGGCCCTCCTGTCAATGGACGTGGGGAGCGTTGGCTCTGCAGCCACTGGGGATCCCCCCACCCCCACCCCCCGTTGGCTCTGGTCAAGCTGAGGGGAAGCCTGAGTGATGGGTGACTTTCAGGGGCACCGGGCCTTTGGCAGCCTGTCCGGCCCTGGTCTGGATCCCTTGGAGGAACAGGTCCGGTGGGCGTGTTGCTGCCCGGCTTGCTGGCCTGACTGCAGCCCTGAGGGCAGGGCCTAGGCCCTCCCCCCTGCAGAGCCACTGCACTGCTGGGCCCTGGGCACCTGCTGGGAGAGGGTCGTGGGTGATGGACCTGGGCTGAGGCAGAGCTGCTGGTCACCTGCTTGACCAGAAAGTGAAGACACCCACGGCGGCCCAGAGGCGGCCCAGGCGTCTTCCCTCGCCTGACTGGGACTCGACCTCGTCTGAAAGGAGACGCCCCCCACGCCCCCCAGCCTCCCACCGCAGGGCAGGCAGCCTCCTGGGCCCCTTCATACTCGCTGTCTCCAGTTCAGGGGAGGCTGTCCTCAGTAAGGGCCATGGTGGTCACTGTGGACAGTGCCCAGGGCTCGCCAGCTCTACCGGGCGTTCCCCTTCTAGCTTATTCTCTCTAGTTAAACATCTCCTTGATCGTTTCTTCCAGGGTGAGACCCATTCCGAAGGCCAGCAACTGTGGCATGGCCACCTCACCCTGGGGGCGCCGAGGGGGCCATGCTGGGGACGGGGACGGGGGCCCCGCGGTGGCCCTGCTGCAGGCGCCCCTGCCGCCCTGGGGGCCGCGCGCTGGGCCCTCCGGGCATCGTTGTCACGTGTCTCTTCTCTCTCTGTCTCTGTCGTTTCTGTTGTGCTCCTCGGACCAGCCCGGCTCACGAGGCCGCCCTCCTCCATGCTCCGCCTCGCCCGCCGCCGCCGGCGCCCTGTGACCAGGCCCGGCGCTCAGCGTGGCCGCCGCGGGGGCCATGGGGAGCTCCGCCTCCTCGCTGGCTGCCGAGACCGAGTCGGACCATGGCTTCCCCCGGGGCCCGCCCTGCCCAGGGCCCCCAGCAGCGGCCGGCTGGGGTAGGAGCGGCCCCGGGGGGCCTGTGTGGGGCGACAGCCTGGGCACCCGGCAGCACCCGCCCCCGTGGCCCCGGGCCCGAAGGTAAGCAGGTGGAGCGGGGGCCGCCCCCAGGGCCCGAAGACAGGGCTGCCTTCAGGTGCCCTTGCTCGGCCGGGGGCCTCCCGGACAAGCGGGCCCTGTCCGTTAGGGCCCTTTGGCGATTCTTTTCACCCCAGATGGTGGGGCCGGGACTGCTGCTGCCTCAGGCCGGGGGCTTGCTTGTCCGCTGGCACTGGAGCAGCTGCTGGAGTTGCTTGCTGGGTGGGGCCGGGGGCACAGCACACACCGAGAATGCTGCTTGCTTCCTGTGGAATCCGGGGCCCTGCCGTGGCCTGATGCGTGTCGCCCTGTGATGTGGCTGCCTGCAGGGGGCAGGGGGCTGTGGGTCCCGCTGACGAGCCTCCCTGCATGTGCCCACGTCCTCCAGCTGCAGCTGCAGCTGGATTCAGCCCTGGCTGCCCAGGTTCCCCCGGCGACCTCTACCTCTGGATGCCAAGGTGAGGGGTGGGCAGCCCAGCCACGCTGCCTACCGCTGAGGCCTGGTGGGTTGGGCTCCCACATGCCCCCACACATGGACGCCCCAGCTTTTCCACGTTCTGCAGCCTGGCTGGAGGGTGAGGGGCACAGCAGACACTCAGAGCCCACCGCCCTCAGGCCAGGGGCGGCACTTGGCCTCAGCACCCCGGCCCCGCCCCAGGGGCTGCAGATAACCACCCTCCGCCAGCGGCCCTCAGCGGGCGCTTCCCTCAAACACAGCTCACTTGGGCAGGACAGTACCTGGTGTCTGTGGGGCCCCAAGCATGTCCTGGGCTCACTGTCTAGGCGGCCGGCCCGTGCATGGAGCAGGACCTGGGTCCTGGTGGGCTTCTGGGGGTCGCCGAGTGACCCTAGCAAACATGGTCGTGGAGGCCTGCAGTGCAGAGGGACAGCTGCGGAGCAGAGGGCCTCGGTTCCCTGTGCTGAGTCAGTGCGGCTCTGTTTGGACGGCGCTCACCTGCTGTCAGGATCTCCACTCACACAGTGGGAATCACACGGCGTGTGGCCTCTGTGTCTGCTGCTCACTGAGCGTCGCATTCTCAGGCCGTCTGCGTGGTAGCGAGTGTCAGGTCTTCGCCACTTTATTGGCTGAGCAACGCTCCGCCGTGTGGAGTAGGCCTGCTGGTTACTTGATGGACACTCGCACTGGCGGCTCTGCCGCTGTGGATGTGCGTGGAGAGGATTTTGCACGGACATGTGTTGTCACTTCTCTTGCGTAGCTGCACAGAATGAGGTTGCTGGTGTTCACTGTAAGTTTACGTTTAACTGTCTGAGGAGCTTCCAGGCTTTTCTCCACGGTGATCGCCCCATTTCCCAGGCCCCCAGCCATGCAGGTAGGGCTCTGGTGTCTCCATGCCCGCCCCGCCCCCGTGCAGGGTGGTCACCGTGCTGCTCTGACCGGCATCTCCCCAGGGGCCGGTGCATCTCCTTGCGCCTTCCCCACGCACACGTGTCATTTCATTCCCGTGTATTTACGTCCTCAGGGTAAGTCACTGAGGAGGGGGGAATTGCTAGGCCTCATGGGTGGCAGAGAGGTCGCCTGTCCAGCCCACACCCTCTCATTCTCCGGCCCAGCGCCGCCAGCAGTTACCTGCTGCCTGGAATGAGTCAGGAGGAGGAGCTGTCAGTGGCCTTGAGGGATCCACAGGCACCCGACTGGACACGAGAGGAGCAGGCGGGGGCTACTGCGGCAGAGGCAGGGTGAGGGTGACCTCCGAGGGAGGTGCCCATGTGCCCCTTGGGACCAGCTGGGGGTCAGGGTCAGGTGGGTGTCCTGCCAGGCAGCGCGGCCTCAGGCCTGCTGGCCTGAGCAGCGGGACCCTTGAGTGGGGACCCCGCTTACTCCACTTAGCTTCCGGGGGCTGAAGGCCGTCTCCCAGCTGCTGCAGCCCCTGCGTCCCGGGAGCACCTGCCCCTGCCTCGCTCTGGCCTGGGGCCGAGGCCGCAGCCCAGAGAGCTGAAGCCGAGCAGGTGTGCGCTGTCCGTCCCACCTGCCAGCCTCTGCGTCCTGAGGGTGGCCACCCGGGCTCCGAGAGTGCCCAGTGCTTGGGAGCGTCTGTGTGGATGCTCCGGCACATCAGGGTGCTGGGAAGTGACCCTGGCTTTGGGGCTGGCGTGGTGAAGGACCAGGCTCCTCCAGACAACCCACCACCGCCCCCTGAGCCACTTTGTCCCTGCCCACCTTGCGACACCGAGACGCAGCATGGGCTGTGAGGGTCCCTGAGGGAGGCAACCCACACTGCCTCCCGCCCTCCCAGGACACCAGCCAAGGATCCTGCTGTGGCCTCATGTTCATCCAGGCACGGGCCTGGTCAGCTATTGGGCGTGAGGGGTGTAGGGTTGGGCTTCCTGCCCTTCTGTGTGTGCTCAGCACGCGTGGACCACCGGGAGCCAGGAGCCGAGGGCAGGCCCGAGTCTTCCCCAAGCCTCCCCCAGGCTGCGGGGCACACAGGGCGTGGGGCAGCCGTCTGAACCTGGGCCTGGGCTCCAGTGTGCGCGCTTTGTCTGTGTGGCTACGTGTGCCCATGCCTTGCCTGTGGGCCTTCCTCAGTGGGGAGCCGCAGGGGCATTTCTTAGGCTTTGGTGATGCAGAAGCCCAAGCTGACCCAGCCAGGGTCTGTTCATTACTTGGGCGCTGCGGCAGCCGCAGTCAGCCCTGAGGCTCGGCCACGCGCCCGGGGAGGTGGCGTCGGCCTGCGCTGGGCCCAGGGATTGCCGTGCTGCTTGGGGGAGAGTTTCTGTTTGTGTTCTGAAGAGGGGAGTTTTCTTTATCCCTGGAGCGCTTGGCATAAATGCAGCATGAGAAACACGAACCCCACGCTTCGCTTTAAAGAATAGTTGACATTTCTGCCAAGCAGATCAGCCACCGTCAGAGCAGGAGAGCGTGGACGCCCCCACGCGGGCTGGCCTCGAGAGATGGGTGAGAGGCCAACCCCTCTCCCACCCCCTGCTCAGCCCGTGGGAGCCGCCCGCTTCTCCTGCCTCTGAGTTTGCCCACCCTGACTCCTTCCCAAGGGTGAATCACGCCATGTGCTGCGGCCCAGTGCTGGTGTGTATCCGTGCTTCGCTCCTAGCTGCTGAACAGTGCTCCTTGTCTGATTTATCTGTTTACTCACTGATAGACACTTGGTTTGATTCCACCAGTTGGTTGTTGTGGGCAAATCTGCCGTGACCACGTGTGGATGTGTGCTGGTGGGATTGCTGGGTCCTGACTGTGGTCCTTCCGTAGCTCCTGGGGAGCCGTTGAACAGTCTCCCACTGCGCTCCCCCAGTGATGGAGGCCGGGTTTCTCCAGCTCCAGGTCCTGGCACCTGCCCTGCCGGGTGGGCTTGTGCACTTTGCATTTTCCTGACTGATCTGCTGAGCAGCTTTCCATGGGCTTCTCCATATCTCTGGGGAAAGTCGCCTCAAATCCTCTGCCCATTTTTAAAACCAGGTTTTTGTCGTGTGGTCGTAAGAACGTTTCATACGTTCTGGGTGCTAGACCCTGGTCAGACACACAGTTTGCAAACATTGTCTCCCATAGGATATCTTCTCACTTTCTTTATGGTGTCCTTTAACTCATGGAAGATGTTAGTTTTGATGTTCTTTTGTATCTTCCTTACTTTGCCTGAACGGTCATGAAAATTTACCCACGTTTTCTGTTTCTAAGAGTTTCATAGTTTTCGTTCCCACGCTTAGGTCATTGATCCATTTTGAGTTAAGTTTTGAATATAGCGTGAGATACAGGTCTAACTCCTTCTTTAGCATTTAGATCCTGTTCTCCTTGGGCGTTGGTTGAAAAGACCATCCACTCCCCGCTGATTGCTCTTGATGCCCTTGTCAGAAACCCCTGACCACAGCCTTCCCTTGCAGCCACACACACTCGCCCGGGCCCATGGCCACGGTCGGGGAGTGGGCCTGCACACGCTGCACCTTCCTGAACCCGGCCGGCCAGCGCCAGTGCTCTATCTGCGAGGCCCCGCGGCACAAGCCCGACCTGGACCGGATCCTGCGGCTCAGCGTGGAGGAACAGAAGTGGCCGTGCTCCCGCTGCACATTCCGCAACCTTCTGGGCAGGGGAGCCTGCGAGGTGTGCGGCTTTGCCCCCGAGCCCGGCCCGGGGGCCCCCCCGCTGCCTATCATCAACGGGGCGCCCCCAGATCCCCCAGGCAGCTGCCGGGACGAGGCGGGGCCCCTGCGGACGGCGGGGCCAGTGGCCGTGGAGCCGGCGGGTGGGCGGCCGGTGGAGGCAGAGGGGCAGGAGGGGGGCGCGGCCGTGCCTGGGAGTGGCTGGGCCTGCCAACGCTGCACACTGCACAACACTCCTGTGGCCAGCTCCTGCTCGGCCTGTGGGGGGCCCCGGAAACTCTCGCTGCCCAGGATCCCTCCCGAAGCACTTGTCGTCCCAGAAGTCGTGGCTCCTGCAGGCTTCCCTGGCATGCCGGCCCCGGCCCAGCCCGGGGAAGGCGCCGAGGCCAACCCTCCTTCTGCCGTGGACCAGGAGCCCCCCCGGGGGCCACCCTTCAGCCCGTTCTCACCCACCCTCCAGAACAACCCTGTGCCTCGCAGTCGCCGCGAGGTGCCCCCCCAGCTGCAGCCACCGGTGCCTGAGGCCGCCCAGCCCTCGCCCTCTGCCAGCTCCAAGGGGCCCCCCCAGGGCCTGGGGCGGCCCGCAGCCGGGGCCTCCCGCCTGGCAGAGCTGCTGTCGGGCAAGCGGCTGAGCTTCCTGGAGGAGGAGGCGGCTGAGGCGGGTCCCATGCTGCACCCCCCGGGGCCCAGCAGCCCTGCGCACTGTGAGGCTGGCAGCACCACGCCGGGCAGCGACGTCATCGACCTGGGCGGCGACAGCGTGCGGTTCACGCCGGCCAGCCCCTCCAGCCCAGACTTCACCACCTGGTCGTGCGCCAGGTGCACGCTCAGGAACCCCACGGCGACCCCCCGGTGCACGGTGTGCGGCTGCTCCAAGCTTCATGGCTTCCAGGAGCATGGCGACACCCCCGCCCACTGCCCCGACTGCAGTGCGGACAGGCCTGGGCCCTGCCCCACCCACAAGGCTGGCCGCCCCCTCCCCGCGGCACCATCTGAGCGCCCAGGCCAGTGGGCCTGCCCCGCCTGCACCCTGCTCAACACGCCTCGGGCCAAGCACTGTGCCACCTGCCACACCCCCCAGCTCCTGGCGGCCCAGCGCCGGGGTGTGGCGCCCCTGCGGCGCAGGGAGAGCGTGCTTGTGGAGAAGCGCCGGCAGACGGACGAGGGCGAGGCCAAGGCCCTATGGGAGGACATCGTGGCCTTCTGCCGGGAGGTGCGGGCCCGTGGTGGTCTCTTCTCCCCCCCGAGCCTCAGCTCCGGTGACCCCCACATGACCACTCACCTGAGATTCTCAGGCCATTCTTCCGTGTCCGCGAGGGTCCTGACCCCTACCCCCAGTGTGAGTGCCGGCAGCAGTGGCCTCACAGGAAGGTGGGGACAGGCAGGCCGGGTGCCGCCCCCGGTTGCAGAGCCCCAGCTGAGACAGGTGCCCCGCGTGCTCTCTGCCCTTGGACTGCAGGAGGCTAAGCCCAGGGCGTCACCCCCAGGGGCCTGGGGGCAGTCTGTCCCCCTGGGCTGCTGCCCTCTGTTGCTGCCGGCAGCCCGTCCAGAGCTGTATCCTGGCCACCCTTCCCCCATCAGGCCCCCTACCTCTCTTCTTGGGGCCTTCGGCACCCCACACCCACACCTGCAGCCTTCAGGCTGGACCCCACACCGTCCCCTGGGGCACACATACCTCCCACTGGCCCGTCGCTAGCCTGCCATGCCCTGGAAGAGGGTGGTGTGGGCCTCACGAGGCTCAGCCATGCCATCTGCAGACTGCGGGCTGCACGCCGCCCCCCCTTCCTCTCGGGCTCAGGCAGCTGGGTACTCTCTTGGGGTGGGGTGGGGTTCAGCCTGCCCTGAGCTGTGGCTGTGGTCTCTGCAGAACAGCGTGAACTTTGTGGACGACAGCTTCCCCCCTGGGCCTGCGTCTGTGGGCTTCCCTGCGGGCGACAGCGTCCAGCAGCGCGTGCGACAGTGGTTGCGGCCACACGAGATCAACTGCTCTGTGTTCAGGGACCACGGCACCTCGTGGTCCGTGTTCCACACGCTCCGGCCCTCGGACATCCTGCAGGGTCTCCTGGGGAACTGCTGGTGAGTGAGGATCTCCCACCCGAGGCAGGCGGGGGTGCCGAGCTCCCCTTGAACCCTGGTCTCTTGCAGGTTCTTGAGTGCGCTGGCAGTGCTGGCCGAGCGGCCGGACCTGGTTGAGCGGGTGATGGTCACGCGCAGCCTGTGTGCAGAGGGTGCGTACCAGGTGCGACTGTGCAAGGACGGCACGTGGACGACGGTGCTGGTGGACGACATGCTGCCCTGTGACGAGGCCGGCTTCCTGCTCTTCTCCCAGGTGGGCGGGGGTGCGGGCGGGTGGGCGGCAGGTGCGAGGAGGCAGCAGCCTCACGACTCCAGCCCCCCCACAGGCTCAGCGCAAGCAGCTGTGGGTGGCCCTCATCGAGAAGGCGCTGGCCAAGCTGCACGGCTCCTACTTTGCGCTCCAGGCCGGGCGCGCCATAGAGGGCCTGGCCACGCTCACCGGCGCCCCCTGTGAGAGCCTGGCCTTGCAGGTCAGCTCCACGAACCCCCGCGAGGAACCAGTGGACACTGACCTCATCTGGGCCAAAATGCTGAGTTCTAAAGAGGCTGGGTAAGAGAGACAGCCACTCTGGGGACCTGGAGCAGCAGGAGTAGTCAGGCCAGCGCCCTGATCTGCACCCACGTTTCACAAGATATTTCTGGCACGGGCTGACCATGGCTGGGCGGCCTAGCTGTCCATGCCATGCTGGCCACTCCACCTCCTTGGAAGGTGTGAGGGCAGGCAGGGTGCTGTCTGTTGGCTTGTACCTAGAAGGCCCTGTGCTGACCTGGGCCTGTAATGACCATCAGCACCCTTGGGGGTCCACGTGGAGTGAGTTCCATGGTGGCACCTGGCAGTAGCAGCCCCCAGGGTGGACAGGTTGGGGGAGTGGAGGTTACTGAGCCCCAGCATGCACTGGCCAGTGTCTGGGGAGGGTCCAGGACCCTTGCCCTCAGCTGTGGTGGGCAATGGCACGGCTCCACCCCTTGGGAAGCAGCATCTCTGAGCTGGCGGGACCCCCAGCCTTGCCAGACCTCCAAGGGCCCCAGGCCTGCCTGCCCCACTGAGCTTGGCCCACCACTTCCTGAGACCCGGTGTCCCACGTGGGTCCCCCAAAGGCAGGAAGACCCCCACCTGGGGCTGCACCTCCCCAAGGCAGAGGGAGCCCACCCCAATACCAAGGGGACCCAGTCAGTGGGCTGCTCTAATTGCACAGGTTCCTCATGGGCGCCTCATGTGGTGGGGGCAACATGAAGGTAGATGATGCTGCCTATGAGAGTCTAGGCCTGCGTCCCCGCCATGCCTACTCCATCTTGGATGTCCGGGATGTCCAGGGCTCCAGGTAAGGATGGGCATGGCCATGGGCGGGGCAGGGGCATGACCATGGGCTGGGCCCCCAACCGTGTGGTCTGTCCACAGGCTCTTGCGCCTGCGGAACCCATGGGGCCGCTTCTCCTGGAACGGCAGCTGGTCAGACGAGTGGCCACACTGGCCGGGGCACCTGCGGAGTGAGCTAATGCCGCATGGCAGCAGCGAGGGTGTCTTCTGGATGGAGTACAGTGACTTCGTCAGGTACCACCCACTGCTCACCCTGGCGCATACAGTGTCTTTCCCAGGAGCTCGGCCTGTCTACTGCCTGGCGGGGGTGCTTCTGCTGGGGCTTTGCCCATGGGTCAGCCTTAGGGCCTGGTGCCCCATGGAGGTGTCCACAGACAACAGCCAGGACTGGGATTTTTATTTGTTTAAATATTTATTTATTTGGCTGCTCTGGGTCTTAGTCGTGGCATGCGGGAATCTTTAGTTGTGGCACGTGGGGTCTAGTTTCCTGATCAGGGTTCGAACCTGGGCCCCCTGCATTGGAGCTTGAAGTCTTAGCCACTGGACCGCCAGGGAAGTCCCAGGACTGGGGTTTCTGAACACGGATTCGAAGAGCTGCCAGCGGGCAAGAGCCTGCTGCGGTCACCCTGCCCGGGGATGCATGCTGTGCGGGCAGCTGGGTGGAGGCCGCTCAGCCAGCTATCCTCTCGCTGCCCAGGTACTTTGACTCCGTGGATATCTGCAAGGTGCACTCGGACTGGCAGGAAGCGCGGGTGCAGGGCAGCTTCCCCAGCTCCGCCAGCGGGCCAGTGGGCGTGACGGCCCTCACGGTGCTGGAGCGCGCATCCCTGGAGTTTGCCCTCTTCCAGGAGGGCAGCAGGTGGGCCTGGCGGACTGGGGGCGGGATGGTGGGGTAGCGCAGGTCTAGGGGCGGGGCCTGGCCACTCGCAACCCTTCCGTTTGCCCAGGCGCGCAGACTCAGTGGACAGTCACCTCCTGGACCTGTGTGTCCTGGTGTTCCGGGCCTCCTTCGGCAGCGGCGGCCGCCTGAGCCTGGGCCGCCTGCTAGCCCACAGCAAGCGCGCCGTGAAGAAGTTCGTCAACTGTGACGTGATGCTGGAGCCTGGAGAGTACGCCGTGGTGTGCTGTGCCTTCAACCACTGGGGCCCTGTGCCCGGCCCCCCCGCCCTGCAGGGTAGGTGACTGTGGCCACTCGGTCCGAGGCCCCGCCCCACACATCTCAGGCTCCGCCCACACCATCCCAGTCGGCAGGGCAGGCCCACGCGGCCCCAGGCTCCGCCCAGTCCGTCCCTATCAGCACGGGCCCACCTGAACGCAGGAGAGGGGTGCCCACTCCCTCACTCTCCCTCGGTGCTCCTTGCAGCCTCCAGCCCCTCTGCAGGGGTCCCGCGCAACACCCTGGAAGCGCCTGGACACGTGCTGGCCGTGTACAGCTCGAGGCTCGTCATGGTGGAGCCCGTGGAGGCCCAGCCAACCACTCTGGCCGATGCCATCATCCTGCTCACGGAAAGCAGGGGCGAACGGCACGAGGTGGGTGGGCAGGCGTGGGCCCTGGGGAGGCGGCAGGAGGTGACTGCCCACGGCCCGCCCACCCACACCTGCACTGCCTGTGCCCAGGGCCGCGAGGGCATGACCTGCTACTACTTGACGCATGGCTGGGCGGGGCTCATCGTGGTCGTGGAGAATCGGCACCCCAAGTCTTACCTGCATGTGCAGTGCGACTGCTCTGACAGCTTCAACGTGGTGTCCACGCGCGGCAGCCTGCGCACCCAGGACAGCGTGCCACCCCTGCACAGGTGCGCCCCGCCCCACCCCGCCCCCGGCGGCCTGCTGGCCCCGCAGGCCCTCACCGGCCCCCTCCCCCAGGCAGGTCCTGGTAATCCTGTCACAGCTGGAAGGAAACGCTGGCTTCTCCATCACCCACCGCCTGGCGCACCGCAAGGCAGCGCAGGCCTTCCTCAGCGACTGGACGGCCTCCAAGGGCAGCCACAGCCCCCCACTCACGCCCGAGGTCGCTGGCCTGCACGGCCCCCGGCCGCTGTGACCTCCCTGCCCCCACCTGCCTGCCCCCACACGCACTTTATGAGGGAGACCCCAACACAGGACGCTTGAACCACAATCTCAGGACCCCCACCCAGGGAGCTCCAGCTGCAGGCACAGCTCCCCCAGCCCTCCTCCCCGCCCCTCCCTCCTGCCCAGGGCCTCCCAGCCACCCAGCAGATTACCTCGAACCCACTTCCAGCTCTAGGGGGCCGTGTGCCAGCCTCTCTGAGCAGGCCACCTTGAGGTCTGGCTCCAACCTCCAGGATCAGGGTGAGGCTGCCCCTTATCCATGGGCCTGGATCTCCTGCCTGGGTCAGGCAGCCATGTGCTCCAAATCCAAATCTGGGCAGGTCAGAGGCTAGGACCCCAGAATGAGAACAGGGACCACTCTCGTAGTAGCAGTCAGAAGTCAGGACTCCAGGGTGAGAGCAGGGACCATTTCCATTTTGTGATCAGAGGCCAGGACCCTGAGGTGAGCAGGGACCACCCCCTTTTTGGGTCAGGCCAGGGCCCCAGGGTGAAAGTTGGGACCACCTCTATTTTAGGGTGTCAAAGCTTGGGCTCAAAGATGAGAGCAGGGACCACCCCAGTTTGGGGAGGTCAGAGGTCAAGACCCCAGGGTGAGATTAGGGACACCCCCTTGTGGCCAGAGGTCGAGAGCCTTCCCTCAGTTTGCCCCCATATCCCACCACCCCCACCCCGCAAGCCCTTATGCGGCCAGCAGGGGTCCCTGGAGCCCCAGCAAGGTCCGTGGAGGCAGGTGCCTGGCAACTGTGGGCTGAACCAGGGTGGGGAGGGACACTATGCAATTCCTGGCGCGCCAGCCAGGATCGAAGCCATGCTCTGGGCTGGGGCTGGGGTGGTGGTCAGGTGGGCCTGGGCCCAGCCCCGTGCTTGGCACCACCTGACCTGCAGGAGAAGCAGAGTCCCAGAGTCCCCCAGGCCGTGTCCAGGCACATGCAAGGTGGGCCCCAGCTCCGCTCCCCTCCCCCCTGAGCCAGCGTTCTCCCTGTGCTGCTCAGCCCTGAGCTCTGTGTCTGCCTGGGGACAACTAAGGCCGCTTCCTGGGTGCCCGGCCTCGCTGCCCAGCAGCCCCCGGCAGTGAACGGCCCTGCCCGTGGTCCCTCGCCTTCTGTGGGGCTTGCCGGGTGGGGGTGCAGATTCACACCTGGAGAAGCACTAGACCCCCGGCCCCCTTTGTACTCCTCCTGTTACTCTGAGTGGGGGCTTTGCACCTGGAGAAGCACCAGAAGCACTAGACCCCTGGCCCCGCCCCCTTTGTACTTCTCCTTTCACTCTGAGCTGTGAGTATTTTTAACCCTGTACATACGGCAGCTCTTCTGACGCAGAGACTATTTTATCAATGTCAACGCCATCCCCGTAGGATGACCCCATGGGTGTTTCCAGACTCAGGCTCCGACGGACCAAATAAAGATGTTTTGTTTTGTAAATTCGTTCTCGTCCATCTCTCCCAGGGGCCCCTGGCCCCTGGGCTCCTCTCCAGGACAGAGCTGTGCCCACCTAGGGACAGCTTTTCCGGGACGCCTGGGCCGGTACCCAGGCCTGCCTCCCAGGGAGCCTGCCACCCACTGCCTGCACCCCAGGAAGGATGGGGCATTCAGGTGGGGCAGAGGCTCAGGCCCAACCCTGTGGTGGTTTGCAGACTGGCACCCACGAAGCCTCAGAAGGGCCGTGCCTGTGCCAGGTTTTTCCTAGAGAGAGCTGTGTTCAGGCGCCTATCTGGATCTGTCAGTCCCAGGCGGAACAGAGGGCAAGTGGGGCTGGGAGACTGCCACCCAGTGCCCACTCCCTGCCAGGCTGGGCAGTGTGCGGCCTGCATGTGGGGCCAGGTTCCCAGCGAGAAGGGGGCTGGGGTGCCGAGGCTGCGCTGGGTGTGAGAGGCCTGTCTCGGGCCAGCCTATCGAATGTGAAAGCAATTAAAGCCACCAGCAGTGTTTGCTCCGGGCGGGCCTCGGGCGGCGGGGAGCTGCCACAACGCATCTCCGCTCAGTGCCTGGAGACGCCCCCCCTCAACCCCCACTCCATCCGCGGCTGTGCGGCACTGCGGACCTGGTCCACGGGGGGCCGGGCTCCGTTACCCCAGGGTGTCCCGGGGAACCTGGGTCCACATCGCTGCAGCCCCGAGATGCCCAGGACGTGAGAGCTGACGGGCCCGGGGACTGCCAGCCTCCCTGTCAGCTGGTCTGGAGACCCCGGCATGTGCCCACTCCCCTTGGACACCTTCCCCGGCAGGGAGGGCTGAGGGAATTGGGGGTCGGGGCCCCGCGGGTAAGACCCTTCTTGGGGACACAGCTGCTCCCGGGAGGTGCTGTGGGTGCTGAGGTGGGGCCTGGCAGCACCTGGACCTAAGCCGATGTGGGCGGTGGGTGAGGCACAGCCTCCTGACGCACCTGCGGGGATGCCTATCCTGGGCCGCGTCCCCTGACATCCCCAGTCTTTGCTGGCCAGGGCCCCTCGCTCAGGCCACTTGGCTGCCCACCCGTTGGCCGTGGTGGCCTTCCCGAGGCGGGCGGCGGGGTGTTCTCACTTGTGAGGCAGCCCTGTCAGAAGCACTTAATGTACAAATTAGCTGCGGCCTCCCGCCTCCTCCGCGCTCTGGGCTCTGGGCTCTGCAGACTCCCGCCCGCCCCGGGCGCCCGCCCACAACAGCCGTGGCCAGCCGGCTCCTCTGTGGCCCCCGACCTTGACCTGGACGGGGGGTGACAGTGAGGGGCGGGCGTCCGGCGGGCCAGCAGGGGCTCCCGCTCTCAGCCCGGCACCCGCCTGTCCCGAGCGCCAGGGCCAGCGTGCAGAGCCGTGGGGGGATGGACCCCGAGCCACACAGACTGCAGCCCCCGCCACCCCGCCTGCTGGCCGGCCTGCCACTCAAGCAGGAAAAATCGCCTGTGACAGGCCCAGGAAGGCCGGGCCCCGGGGGCCACGCGGGACACGCACAACTCCTCTTCCAACATATGGTTGCTGTCGGCCCCGGGCACTGCTCAGCCAGCGCTCCAGAGCTCTGCGGCCCAAGCTGCGCCCCAACCCGCCTGGCCGACTGCTCCCTCGGATCCGCCTGCCCCTGCCCCACTGGCATACGTCCCCCGAGAGGGAGCTCACTCCTGCGGCAGCCCCTCCAGTGAGCGGCCAGGAGCCTCTGGTTCCAGGGCCTCCAGCGCACGTGGAGGACTGGTCACACCCCACCCCAGGGGGCCTCTGAGTGGGCTTTCAGGGAGAGACGGGGGTGGGGGGGTGGGAAGGGGTGGTGCTTCCAGAGGATGGCGCTTATTGGGGGAGGGCTGCAATGAGCAGGTTTGGGACCAGAGGCCTTCTGGGGTCCCAGTGCCGGGAGCCTCCCATCTGCACACCCTCTCCCTCAGTGTGGGCCCACTCTACCCCATATCCTGGGCCGGCTGGGTAGCCCCACAATGCCCTCCCTGGAGCATGCCTACCATGGGCATGCTCCCCACACCCCACGGGTCTGTGGCGAGGTCCCTGAACCTGCTTGCAGCCCCCACCAGCATCACCCAGTGCTGTCAGTGTGGCTTTGCTGCCCCCTCACAGACCTGCAGTGAACCTGCTGTGGCTCCCCAGTGCTCTCAGGGCCCTGGGCGTGACCGTGCGCCTGGGAACCACGCCATGAGTCCCTGAGGCCACCTCGAGTGTGCAGGAGGGAAGTGCCAAGGACGACTCGGGCTCTGCTCGTGGTGGGGCTCTTGGACGCTTGGGGGGCTGCCACATGTCATCAGCAAGAGGGTGACCATGAGCCATGGCTATCGTCCGCCTGGCGCTGACCCCTCCCAGGGCTCAGACCCTGCTCACGAGCTGTGCCCCTGTCCCTCTTCCCACGGGGCGAGCAGAGGCTGCCCGACCCCAGCACCAGTCCTGGTGAGGGCTGCACATGGATGCTGAGGGGAGGAGACAGGCCTGCCTCGGGCACCACACTGCTGTCCCCCTGCCTTCCCTGGACCCACTGTCCATCCTGCCCATGTGCCCCTGGCACACAAGTGCCGGCATCAGTGGAAGTGACAGGTGCGCAGCCTTGGGCAAGCGGGCAGAGCAGGTTAATGGCCACGACGCCTCCGGCTGGAGGCAGAGGGAGAGGCTGCGTGTCCCCCCGCCCTGCACCAGGACAAGCTGAGGGAAGGCTGCTCCCTAGGGCCCCCTGCCCTGTCTGCAGGTCCAGACTGATACCCAGGGAGCGTGGGCAGAGGTTTCCAGGCTCAGGCCACAAGGGGATCAAGCCCCTGAGATCGGGGGTCCCTGACGCTGCCTCTGGGGTAGGACCAACTCCCTGGGCCCGAGCATGCCCCAGCATGTTGGGCTGTTGGGGTGGGGCTTGTGGGTGGGTCATGACCTCCTGCCACACCCCACTGCAGGGTGGAAAGTGGGACAGGCTCCGGGCACACTATACCAGCTGCAGGGAGCAGAAATGCCCGCAGTGGCTCAAGCAGAGCACCTCTGAGCAGCCTCCCCTGCCGCAGCTGGGGGCGGCCTGCACACCCTGACTCGGCACTGGGGACAGGCCGTCAGGCTCTAGCTACAGCCGAGCTCTGGGACCCATGCTGTGCGCTCGGAGCCCACCTGCACCCCTGGCAAGACCCCTCCTGGAGCCAGGCCACTCCCCTCAGCCTGAACTCAGGGGGTGGGACCACTCCTCGTCCTGCCCAGTCTCCGGGGAGTGCCATCCACAGGGCTGAGCTGCCCTCCATGGTCTCCTCCCCCATCTCCAGTGCTTCATCAGGCTGTCCTGAGACGCCCCTCCCTTCCCCTGGAGGGTGGCAACAGCTTCCAGCCAGCCGGCCCCCTGTGTGGGCAGCAGGGTCTCCCTGAGACCAGGAGGAGGAGTCAGCAGTGGGGGGCCAGGAAGCTCAGCGCCATCCCTGGGACCCCCAGCCCCAGGTCTCAGGGTGACCTGTGCACCCTGCCCTGTCTGGGCAGTGCCCAAGATGGGCCGAGCCTGTGTCCGGAGTGGGGTCTGTGTGTAGGAGGAGCAGGCCTCCCGGCCCCCACGCTCTGCAGAGCTGCTGGCGTGACGACCGCTCAAGCTGTCTCCCGGCCTGGGGCTGCCTGCACGGTCAGCTGGTCAGCTGGGCCAGGCCAGGCGGGCAGAGGGACGGCTGGTGGGCCATGCCCCCCCCGCAGCCCTCCAACCCTCCCACCCTGCCCAGTGGGCTTGCCTGGGGGAAGTGGGGTCTCCCTAGTTGTATCAGGGAGGGTGACACTGGAAAGTCACCCTCACACCAGTGTCCTGGCACTGGACGCCCCCAGAACATGGCGCCCTGCTCCTTACAAACGCCAGTCAGGGCTGACCAGAGTGCCAGCAACAGCGCTGTGGCCATCACCCTCCTGCACAGCTGGGGAAACCACAGCCAAGCTCACAGGGCCCAGAGCACTCCATCCCAGAGACCCTACAGGACATACCTTTGCCCACCAAACTGCCCCTGCACCCGCACTGAGCTGGGCTGCCCTGCGAAGGTCGAGCGGACGCTCACAGGGGCCTCTGGGGCAGCACACGCCCCTCCGACGGCAGACCCCACCCCACTCCTGAGATGGACATCACGCACCTTCAGGTTCAGACACCATCCCCTGAACAAAGGCAAACATCCCCTGAGGAACACAACTGGCCTGCCCTGTGGTCTGTGTCCACTTCCAGAATGGTGCTGGCTGCTCAGGGGGACTTCTGCTAGGACCCAGCTGAGACGTGGGGCCCCTGACTATTGAGTTTGGATGTTTGGTATCAATATGGAGTCAAGCTCCGCAGGCGGTGGAGCGGCTCAGGCTGTGAGGATAGAGGGGGCGGTGTTTCCTGGTGGGCCCTTTCCCCGCCCCACCTGGTTCAGCGGCCCTCCTGGGAGGGACCAGCAATGAAGAGGAGGCCTGCCAGCGGCAGGCAGGGGCAGGGCCCTCCCCAGAGCACCTGCCAGGGGGCTGGGGGTGATGCTTCCAAAAAGCGGGAGTGAGCGCATGGGACCCTCTTTTCCGGAGTCAGTGACTGTCAGTGGGCAGGGCAGGGGCTTGGGGGTGCAGAGTCATTCAGCCTCCTGTTTGGAGAAGAGAGAAGGGCACTGCAGGCAAGACTTGGTCAGCAGAGGAGACTCGCCGCACCGGTGTGCTGGGCTCTGCCCTCCTCAGCCGGCTCTGTTCTCCAAGGTCCTCCTGTCCTGGGGCTCAGCCTCCAGGCCCTGGCTCAGGCGGAAGGGCTGTCAGGGGCCAGAGCCCTGCCCTGACGGATGAGGGCTGACGGCCCCACTCCCTGCGCCCTCCGCCTCTGACACCCCATCACACCGCTGCGGGGACCCCGGGAGACCTGGCTGCCTCTGCGCACCCCCGCGGCAGCCTGCAGGCGACAGGGGCGGGGACGTGCCAGGCGCCCCTCTTTCGGCCGCACACCTGCGTCTCCACTGCGCGCTCCTCCACGGGGCTGCCCGACCCTGCCCTGCTCGGGCGGCGCCACCGGTGTCACCGGCCAGGACTCCATCCACGAGTTGCTGGCGCGGCGCAGATTGCTGAGCCGGTCCCGGCGCGCGAGGCCGGTGAGTGCGCCGAGGGTGCGACTGCAGGCCGGGGAGTGGGAGAGGCGAGGGTGCACCCGAGGTGGGGAGGGGATCGCTGCCGGCGCTCGGGCGCCTCCGCCCACCTCGAGCCTGGGTCGGAGGTCGCCGCGTCCCCCGGAGCCCGGCGCCGTGGCGCACGCGCGGCCGCTCCTGCCGCCAACTTCGGTAGGTGCGAGTCGGCGTCGGGGAACGCGGTCCGTGGCGGAGGCTTCGGAGACTCGCTGCCTAGTGAGTGACCGCAGACCGCGCGGGGTCCCTCCGCAGTTTCCATGGCGGGAATCGGGGTCGCGCCCCGAGAGTCCGTGCCGGTCCCCGGGGGTGCGGGGTCGCGGCGGCGCCAGGCGGGGAGGGCCTGGAAGTTCCCGCGGGGTCCCGGGGCTACGCGCAGACTTATCAAGGCGCAGCAGTCTCCGCTCTGCCCAGGGCGCAGGTAGAGTGGGCGCGGGCGGCGGCGGGTCTGAAGTTTGGGGGCCGCGAGGGGCCGCCAGGATTGTCCGGGAGTGGGCGGGGCTGCTCCAGCCCCGCGTCCCCGGCTTCGCGGTGTCCAGGCTCCACGAACTATTAGGGCGCAGCAGTAGCGTCGTTATAGGAGGATGCCCTGGAGGGAAGCGGGGAGGGAGTTGGGGTCTGGACTTCAGCCCTGGAGGAGCCTGGTCACCTGCACCACGCCCTGTGGGGTGCTCCCAAGTCCCAAGGGCTCCAGCCGCAAGCTCTAATCCCCTGGTGGCTGATGGGGGGCTCCAAGCGCTGGGTGCCCCCTCTCCCCCCTGGGGTGGGGCCTCCTGCCTGGCCGGCAGTCAGCTCTCCCCCAGCCAGGGAAGGGTTAGTGGGACCAGGTGTCTGGTCAAGCACACTGGGGGGCAGGCCACGCTGGGCACGGGCACGCAGTCACAGTCACAGGCTGGGACACGTGTGCGAATGAACACGTCTTTGGGGGTGTGGGGGGTGTGCTGGTATCTGGGGGTGTCTTCTGCTTGTGCACAGCCATGCTGGGCAGGTACCAGGTGTTCTCTGGGCCCCCATTGGGTCAGCGGCAATGAGATGGCTCCCTACCAAGCCCCCCTGCAGCCAGATGACTGCTTCAAAGCCCAACACAGGACAAGCCTCTTGCCTGCTGAGTCCAGGGGTCTAGGAGGAGCCCCCCCCAGTCCAGGGGCCCGGCTGGGAGGTGGGGTGGTGGTGGCACCAGGCGGCACAGCTGTGTGGCTCCCAGGGCTGGGTGATCGATGGCCCCAGCGCAGCCGCCTCTGTCTCTGGAGCACACACACCCATTTGTCATCTGTGTCTTAGGCGGGCGGGGAGCAGGGATGGGGCCTGCTTCTGCACCCACCGCCAAGTTTAGGGCGTGTCTGAGGCCCCGGGGGCCCCAGCCCGTCTCCTCAGCCAGCCCCCTTCTCCCAGCCCTGCTGAGAGCCCTGTCCCTTCCTGGATGACTGCAGCCCTCCACACCCGAGCCCTGGCCGTGCTAGCCCCCTCCCAGGGCCCGTCCAAATGGGTGACCCTCTCTGCCCCTCTGGCCATTCCCATAATGAGGGTGCCCACTCAGTGTTTGGAGGCAGTAGACGTGACTCCCCGCCAATGTGCAGAGCCCAAAGGCCGGCAGGGAGGACGGTCTGCTCCTGATGACTGCCCCCGCCCTGCCCGGCTGAGCCCCAGGGAGTGGGACACATGCCCGTGTGTCCACACCCGTGAATGACTGTGACCCTGTGTGTCCTCGGTGTGTGTGTGTGTGTGCGCGCAGCGCATTCACGTGGGCGGTGACCTGTCCACTCTGAGTGGTCTGAGAGCCTTGTGTGCCTGGGCCCCTGCATTCTGGCAGCTGCCTGGCTCTGTTCCGAGGTGGCCCAGCTGTGCCGAGGTGGTCTCTCCGGGCGCTGCATGAGGAGAGCTCGGTAGGAGCCCTGCATGCTTGTGTGCACGCACTTGCTGAGCCCCGGCCGAGGTGCACGCTGGGGCGGTGGACAGCCCAGGTGGCAGCCCAGATGGACCGTGGAGTGGCTTCTGAGCAGGCGAGCGGGGTGCGGGGAGAGGAGGGTCTTGGCCAAGCTCGGCCGCGGCAGGCTCAGCCGCCGACCTGCCGGCAGCCACCCAGATGGAGCCGGGCTGAGCAGGTGGCCATGCCGTGGGGCCATGCCGGACATCCACGCCCCTCAGCCTGGCCTGGCCCACGCAGGGTGACCCTCTCAGAGACCGCAGTGCCCAGGGACACCATGCAGAGCAGGGACGTGCTGTGTCAACAGGCTCTTAGAGCTCCTGCTATTCCTCATCTCGGCTGCCCAGGGGGCAGGGGTCTCTGGGGGCGGGGTGAGACAAGGAAGGGCCACGTCCCCAGGAGTGAGTCTGCTCCCCCAGGGTAGATGGAGACTCAGGCTCTGCTGGCGTGGGGCAGATGGGTGTGGATGGAGTCACCCCAGAATTGGGCCTGCCGGGGACTGGCCGAAATGTATGTAGGGTCAACCAGGAAAGCACAGGGCTTAAATTTTGGATAAACAACAAATAATCTTTTAGTGCCCAAATGTTGGCTCAGCCATACTTACACTCAGAAAGCATTTGCTGTTTGCCTGAGTCCCGTTTCCCCGGGCGTCCTGCGTTTTTGTGTGGTGACCGTGTCTGCTGACCCTCCAGGGAGGCCGGCAGGGAGGCCTGCTGCTCTGGGCAGCAGAGCCCGGGGAGGCGGAGGGCCACTGCGGTGACGGGGCGGGGGTGTCGGCTAGGGTGCCAGCGCTGACCCAGGCCCCGTCTGCAGGTGGCATGGGGCTGGGGCCCGCCCGCTAGCGGCCGCCATGTCCCGAGAGGCCGGCTCCTGCCGCCTGGGCTCCGGGGCGCGCGCTCGTGCGCGGAAGCCCAAGAAGCCACACTACATCCCGCGGCCCTGGGGCAAGCCCTACAACTACAAGTGCTTCCAGTGCCCCTTCACTTGCCTGGAGAAGTCCCACCTCTACAACCACATGAAGTACAGCCTCTGCAAGGACTCGCTGTCCCTTCTGCTGGACTCCCCTGACTGGGCCTGCCGCCGCACCCCGGCCACGTCCCGGCCTCCCGCGGCCACCCCGGGTCGCCCCGCGGACCCCTCGGCCCCAGCTGACCCCAGCGCCCGGCCCCAAGGGGCACGGCTCCTGGACGTCCCCACCAAGCCCGACCTGGACCTCACGGCCGCCAACGTCCTCTCCCTGCACCGCCGGGTCGGGGGCCCCCAGATGGGGGCCAAGGGCTCCTCCCCAGGGACACCACCCCCTGAGGCCGGGGACATGCAGAAGGGTGCGGGCCTTGGGGGCCTCTTGGCCGAGTCGTGGAAGCCGGGGTCGGGCGGGGGCCGGAGGAGCTCGGCCGTGGTGGGTGCTGCGGGCCCTGAGACCAGCGTCCCCTGCTACCCCCCGCCCAGCTCTGGGGAGCTCCCTGAGGCCCAGAGCTTCCACCTGTCCCTGCTGGGTGTCAACTACCCTCTCGGCCCGGGCCTCTTTTCCTACCTGGGGCCCTCCCTGGCCGCCGCCGCCCACATGCCCTTCCTGGCCTCAGCCAGCCCCCTGCTGCCCCCGGCCGCTGCCTTCCCTGCCCCACAGCCCCCCGAACGCCCCACCCTGGTCCCCCGCCTGTACTACCCACTGCTGCTGGAGCACAGCCTGGGGCTGCCAGCTGGTAAGACCGCTCTCGCCAAGTCCCCCGTGCCCCCGAGAGGGCCCCCTGGGGCCCTGGTGCCTGGGCTGCTGAAGGTGCCGGTGCCGGGGCTGGGTGGGCCCTGGCCCCGCAGCGCTCTCAGGGACCCCGGGCAGGAAGAGCAGCTGGGGCGGGCAGCCCAGAGTGACCCCAAGAGAAAGCCGGCCCTGGGGGCCCAGCCAGAACCCCTGAAGGCCCCCTGCAGCCGAGCGAGCGTCAGCACCCAGAGCAGGTGGGTGTGGGGGCCCAGGCATGGGGCATTCAGGGAGGCGGGAGGATGGCTGAGGGGACAGGGTGGCCGGGCACCCCCCCACCAAAGCTCAGCCGCTAAGAATATGGGCTTCAGGCTGCAGAGGGGAGACTGGGAGCACACAGCCAGCCTTCCTCCCTTCTGGGGTTCCGAGGCCCCAGGCCAGGGCGCCAGGCCGGACAGGGGCATGAGGGGCAGGTGCCGTGGGGACAGTGCAGCCTCCTGACCGGCTTCCGCCACCCCAGCCTGCGGACCGACCCCTCTGCGATGATCTGGCCCGAGGACAAGGAGCTGAGTGACCTCAAGACCGCTGGCCCCGCGGCCTCCCTGCCCCCACAGCCGCTGGGCCTGGCACTGGGGGGCCCCGGGCACGTTGGCGAGGACCTGACACAGGCCCTGGGTGACTGTGCCAGGGCGGAGCAGCGCCTGGGCCAGCTGGCGCCTGCCGGGGGCTTGGCTCCACAGCCCTTACAGGAGCAGCTGGGAAAGATCCGCCGCGAGCTGCTCACCATCCACCAGGCACTGGCGCAGGCCGTGCGGCCGCCTGACACACCCCTTGACCTCTCTGTGAAACGGGCACCCACCAAGGGGCGCGAGGTGCCCACAGGGCCGTGGGCGCAGCCGGAGGTGGGCCCCACACTGGCCCGGGGGACCCCGGAGCCACGCAGCCTGCTGGCGGCCCAGCCTCTGACCAGCCACACCACCAAGTGTGAGGCCGACTCCAGTGTCCCTCCGCCGGCCCTTCCCCTGCATGCCCCCGAGGACCCTATCATTCCCGGCAGCTGGGGTGCCCGCGGTGGGGCTGGGGGCTCCTGGACCCCCGAGGCTGTCCCAGGCCTGCAGAGCCCACCGGGTGCCGAGGTCTGACCACAGCCCCCGTGGTCCTTCCCGGACGGGCACCCTCCTCCAACCCTGCACCTGCCACCTGGCTTCCCTCCCACCCCAGCATGCCCGGGGACAGACCCCCACCCGCCGTGGCCACACCTGTCTCTGGGGCCATGCAGGCACTGCCCAGGGCCCCTTAGTGAGCATGACTGTGGACATTAAAACGGAGACCACCTTCACACACCCGTCTGGGCTCTTTCTTCACTGCCACTGCAGTGTCACCGTCCACGTAAATGTCCCCGGACTGGGCGTCGGGGTATGGTGTCCTGGGCCCTCCCTGGGGACCCAGAGCAGGGGCGGGGGAGGCAGGCATGCACAGTCTCTGATTCTCTGCGTTTCTGCACACGGGTGGTGGGCAGGGACCCTGGGGCACGCCTCCAGCCCCGTCTGGCCGGCCAGCCCTAATGTCAGATTCGTCCAGGAGGCTGCTCACTCTGGTTAAACGGCACCCCACGTGCTGTGGCCCAGGGCTGGTCATGCAGCATGGCCTCCACTTGGCCCTGGCCAGCCCCTGCAGCCGCGATAGGCATCGGGCGGCTTTCACAGCCCACTGCCTCCCTCCCAGTGTGGCCAGACTTGGCTTTCCCACAGCGGGGGGAGGGGTGCCCTGGGGACCCTTGGACCAGCTAATCACTTCTCTGCCCAGGAGCTGGCCACACCTCTGTGCCCACCCAGGAGTGGCCCCAGGAGGGCCGCTCCTGCCTGCTCCCAGCTCCCCAGGCTGGGCCAGCCAGGCTGGGGCCAGTCGGATCAGGACTGCAGCTGCCCATCAGCCATGGCGACAGCAGATAGCATCGCGCCCACCCCCCACAGCTTCTAGAGCTGGGGTGTAGCCGGCTGGGTAGGGAGTGCTATGGGTCACAGACACGGGCTGAACCCCACCTTCCAGGGGCTTCCTGGAGGGGCTTAGGGGCTGAGGGCTGAGTCATGCATGAGGGGTCTGGAGAATCCCCAGGTCCCAAGTCTGAGGGAGCCCCCTCCCACTTCAGCCCCCCATTAGCACCCCCACTTCTCAGCACCCACTGGACAGATGTAAGCCTGACTCTGCAGGAGGTGTGTGAGCCCCGCATCACAGGTGCAGAAACAGGACCCAACCTGTAGCCTGTGCAGGGGTGCCCCACTCTGGGCTCCAGTGAGTGAGCGAGCCAGGCCAGGGGCACAGCCCTTCCACCACTCCTGAACTTGTGGTCTGGCTGGAGGACGGAGCGGGTGCTATCCCCTGAGATGGTGGCAGTAGATGCCCTGGACCCCTGGGGAGTGTGGCTGGGTGGACCTTGAGTGCAACCAGTCGGGCAGGTTGAGGAATGTCCCAGAGGCCAGTGCAAAGGCCCCGAGGCGGGAATGCGGCGGCGCTGGAGGGTGTCTGGCACGTAGCAGCTGAGTGCTGGGCTCCTTCAGGCTTCCTCGGGCTGCAGCTCAAAGGCCACCTGGCCAGAGCTCTGCCCTTCCCCAAGGCCAGGTGGCTCCTCCCACCCCCTTGAGCTTTGGTTTCCAACAACACAGGCCTGTGGCCCAGGGAGCCTGGTCCCAGGTAGGAGACCCCTCCGAAGCCTAGGAAAGGACCCCTGCTTTTACCCCTCAGGGCTGGAGGTCTGCAACAAGGCCCTGTTCCTCTGCCTTTAGAGAAACACTGCTCATTTGTCACTGTCACCCCTCCCCCACCTCGGAAAGCGAGGTGTCCTGAGCCCCTCTTGAACCTCAGAGCGGAACTGCAGCCATCTGGGGAGTCATTGTGTCTCTCAGAACTGTGCTCAGGGACCACAGCTGGGAAAACAGGGCCCAGAGGCACGACTGGCAGTCGGGGCGTGGTGGGACAGTCAGGTCTATAGGACACCAGGATGCCAGGAAGCCGTGCTGGGCCCGCAGCGCTGCCCGGCACACGGCGGGGTGTTACTTGTCTTGCAGCCCCACGCTTGGTTGGGCTGGAGGATTGGCTCAGAGATGCTGAGGCTGTGACGGCCGCCCAGTGCCTGCTCCCAGGCCTCCTGATTGGACTTCCTGGGCCTCCCACCAGTGTGTCAACCATGGCCCAGGGACCGTGCCCCGCACTGGACCTTCCCGGAAACCCTGCCTGCTGCCAGCGGCCCCGGCTGCTTGGCAGATCCCAGTGCCCGCCGTGGCTACCGGGGGACCCTGGGGCCTGCACTGCTCCCCAGATGGCCCGCTGTTCCTGACGGCGGGTACCGCACCCTGCGTCCATGTGCTGGACCTCGAGGGACACTCCATCTGCCACCTGCCCTGCCACGTGCCAGGGGCTGGGGCCTTTGTGCTGGAAGATGTGGTGGTGACAGCCGCTGGGCTCGTGGTGGTCAGCAACCTGGTCCACGGGGTTATCCGTGCGCTCCAGCACACTGCCCGAGCCCCTCAAGGCCGCTGGGTGACAGTGGGCTCCTTCTCCGCCCCCCGGGGGCTGGCTGTAGATGCCTTTGGCTGCCTCTTGGTGACAAGACTACGTGCCTGGGGCTGTGCACAGCTTCACACTGGGCCCTGACTTGGCGCCACTGGCTCCCACCTCCCTGCTGGGCCTGGAAGGCACCTGCTGGGTTGGCCTGGTGCCTGACGGGGGCCTGGCTGTGAGCGAGGAGTTTGGGGATGTGCGGCTGTTTGGCAGTGCCCACCAGCCCCTGGGCTCCCTGGGGGACCTGACCGGGCACCCCTCTGGCAGCCCGGCAGGTGTGTGCACCAATGCAGCGGGCGGTGTCATTGTGGCGGACCAGCGGTGGCGCCAGGTGACCCTGTTCCCCCAAGCCAGGGCACCCATCTGCCTGGTTTCCGAGGGGCTGAGGCGGCCCCTGGGTGTGGCCTGTGGGCCCCAGGGCCAGCTGCTGGTGGCAGACGCAGAGGACGGCGACATCAAAGTGTACCAGTCCCACCTGGAATTGGACCCCTCAGGGGTCCTTGGGGGTGGGCCACGCCTAGTCTTGCCCTGGGCGCCGTGAGGGGGTGGTCTCAGGGTCCCTCCACGTGTCCTGGTTCCTGAGAGCGTGGGCCTGGATTAAGTGGCTCAGAGTAAGGAAGTGCAGGGAACAGGTGCTGCGTCCATGCTGACGGCTGCTGTTCAATACCATGGGCTTGAACCGGAGCACCCCTCTCCGTGCGTGGCATAGCCCCCAGGGCCTGGACCATGATGGGAGGAACGTTCAGGGTTCTCAGGGTTCTCCTGGGCCTTGGCCTCGCCCTCCTGACCCTGCACATTTGCTGACAGTCCTGAGCCCCATCATACTGGGCCCTGGCCTGGCCTCCTCTCTTTCTCCTGGAGAGGATTCAGATTCAGGGGGCAGCCGGAATCAGCTGCCTCCAGCCCCCAGGGTCTAGGAGATCTGCACTTTGGGGCCAGCAGCTGAAGCTTAGAGGTCTCCAGCATGTCGGGCCAGCCACCAGCGCTTACCCAGGCTGGCTCTCCATTCAGTGCTCCAGCCCCAGCCTCTTAATCGGAGGAAAGCAGGCAGGGTGGGTGTGGCTGGGCTGGGCTGGGCTGGGCAGGGGTGCGGCTCCTCACTGTCCCCATTTTCAGAGGCGCCCTGGGTGCCGAGACTCCTGAAGCTTCTCTGGACCCAACTGAGGTAAGGGGGGAAGCAGAGGACGGGCCACCTGGAGGCACCCTGGGGTGACACACGGCTGGGTTACCAGCCTCCATGCTCAGGGCCCATGTGAGACTATCTGACCTCCAGGAGCTGGACCAAACAGCTCAGGCTCATGGGCAGGGGGAGAGTCCTGGGCAGTGGTCAAGAGTAAGAGAGCCTTCCTGTGAGCACAGATAGGAAAACCAGGCTGGGGGTGCAGAGGAGTGGGGTTCCTCGGATTCTGAGCCAAGCCAGGCTCCCAGCTCCCTCAGGGGTCATTGGGGGTGGGCCACGCCTAGTCTTGCCCTGGGCACAGTGAGGGGGTGGTCTCAGGGTCCCTCCATGTGTCCTGGTTCCTGAGAGCGTGGGCCTGGATTAAGTGGCTCAGAGTAAGGAAGTGTGGGGAACAGGTGCTGCGTCCATGCTGATGGCTGCTGCTGAGTTATGGGTCTTGCTCCCCGGAGAAGAGGCAGCCAGAGGCGCCCCCGACCCCCACCCCAGATGGCTTCACCCTCCGGACTGGCCCTGCAACCTCAGGGGTCATTCGGCCTCTGCATGGAGCAGAGTGCGAGGGGGCCATCCTGGGGCTGGAGAAGCAGTTTCTTCTGGGACTCCCGGCCCCCGACCCCCTCCGGGGCCTGAGAGTCCTTTAACCCTGCGGTGATGGGGCAAGGTAGGGTCTGGAGCCCTCAGAGGAGGAAACCAGGGACAGGGGAGGGCTGGCCGCAGTGGTGGGGGACTGGAAGGCAGGCGTTTGGGGGACACTGTAGGTAGACTGAGGGGGACAGAAGCGCTGCGACGGGGACAAGGCCGTTGTGCACAGAGTGTGGGAAGACAAGGCCGCGGGAGGGCCGGGGGCACTGCGCAGGCGGGCCGCCGGCTCCGAGACCGGAACGTAGCGTGCGCGGAACGCTCCGGCTGGGGGCAGCGGGCAGCCCGGGCGCCTGTGCGGCGGACCGTCGCGCGGCAACGCCGGGAGCGGGCGGAAATGGGGTGCGTGTCCCGCGGCTCGGCCGCGGCGGGGCTGGGGGCCTGGAGCGCCGCCGCCCGCCTGGGCCCTCCGGACGCGGTCCCTGACCCCAGCCGGACCCGGCCGGCCCAGTGCGCGGCCCCGGTGAGCACCGCGGGGGAGGCCGGCGGCCTTGGGGCGCGACTTTGGGGGCCCGGCCCGCCGGGCTGTGCGCCCAGGCCCCGCCGCGGCGGCCGGGGAGCCCGGGGGCCTCCGGAGCCGAGGCGGGCCTCTTACCTTTCGGAGCCCCTGCTTTCTCAGCCGTAAAGTGGGGGCGCCACCGGAGGCCGGCCGGGGCGGGCCTGGGACGGGAGGCGCTGCGACCGCGCCAGCCCAGCGACGCCGGGTTCGCGGCGGGCCGCGGGGGCGCTCTGGCGGGCGTCTGGAGCCCGGCCCTGTGGGGTGAGGGGCGGCCGGCCGGTGCCCTCTGGCCCGCCCCACCCGGTCCCGCCGTGGACCCAGTGGAAGGGCATTCAGGGTCAAGGGGCCCGGCCATCAGCGCTTTATCGTCGTCCCTGACTGCGGTACAGGCCAAAACCCAGAGCCCTGGATTCGTGTCCTTTCTTCTGAAAAGAGAGGGGGAAAGCCCTCTTTAAACAGAATCCTTGTTGTTTTTAAGCGCAGACATAAGGAGTAACAAGGAATTCTTGTGAGCTACCAAGGGCAGTGATCAGGAGACTCCCCAGAGGATGGTTTTAGGCAGTGAGGGGTCCCTGGCCAGTCATAACTGGTCGTTTGCCCTGAATCACTTCTGGCGGAGGACAGCAGACTGCCGGCTTCACAAGGTAGATGGTTGAGTTCAGGTCGTGTGGAGAGGGGTGTCCCACAGACTGTTGCCTGACCTGGGATGGTGGGCTGGGTCACAGGGCACCTGGTGTCCTGGGTAGCAGGCAGCTTTCCCGGGCTTGTGCCCTTGTCTTTATCGCAGTCTTTAAAGATGCACACGGTGCCGAGTTATTGCCCGGCTTTCTCCCATCTGCACCTCTGCTATTGATTGTTCGCTCTTTCATCTTTTTCTGGCTGTCTGATCTGAGCAGAATTCTTTGTGTTGGTCACTCCCAGAGGCTGAGGTGGGGGGGGGTGTGGAAATTTGCCCCTCAATTTAAGAGTTCTTTCTCACTGCCCCACAGATGGGAACACCAGCCTCTGCCCTCTGCTCCCTTCCTCAGACTTGAGGAGCTCTTCTTCCCCTTTCTTTCTTTTTTTTTTAGGTAAACTTTGTAGATGAATCAGAAAACACACAAAGTGCACAGATCGTATGTGTACAGCTCGATGAATTTTCTGCAAGTGAACCCACCGTGTAACCAGCTTTTGCCCAGAGCATCTGCTCACTGTTAGGCCAAGTGTGTTTGTCTTCTGACAGTAGCTATGGGCAATTTTCTTAGCTCCTGTGAGAGGAATCCCCAAGCAGGGAACCGTAATTCTGTCATTTGGCTGACCTGGTGGTTACAGCTGGCTGGTGCTGATAGGCTTGGGCTGTCCTGGCTGCTCCCCGTTGGTGGTCAACATGCATTGGTGGGACTCTGACACGCAGAATGCCTCTGTCCCTTTCGTGATGCCCTTGACGGGTGTCAGGAGACAGGGCGGTCCTTGGTGCCCCTGCCATTGGCCACAGGGACTTGGCCCGGGGCTGCCTCTGGGCTCCAGGTTTCCCTGCAGACGCCATGTTGCCTGCTGTCTCTGATCTCTGCAGGGAGGGGCATTTGGGAGTCTGGCTGCTGCTGGACTCGGGACCCGTTCAGAACCCACAGGTGGGAGAGGCCTCTCCCTCCAGCCCACTCTGGGCACCCTGGAGGGGAGGAAAGTAGCTGCCTCAGTTACCTGTTAAGTCCTGGGTGTGTGAGGCCCCCTCCAGAGCCCCCAGACTCTCAGGAAAGGGCTCCCTCAAAGTCACACCTCCTCAGCCTCTCTGTCCCCCTGTCCCCGAGGGCCTGGTGAGCCCTGGGGCCTGGAGGGCCAGGCTCAGTGGGAGGCCTGTGTCCCTCCTTCAGGTGTGTCAGGGCCGCTCCTTTGCGCTTTGTGCGGACAGTGGGGTTGTTCGTGTCTGGGAGGGGGCCAGAGCCCCAGTGAGCCCTCACCAAGGCGAAGCTCCTGCCCGCCAGTCCCACCAGGGTGAGACGTGGAGAGCTGCTGAGAGTTGGCTCCACAGCAGGCTGACTCTTGTGCCGGAGGAGGCTCGCAGCCCTGCAGGACTCAGGAACCGCAGCTTACTGGGGAGGTTCTTGCTGCCCAGGATCACATGAAGGCTGGGAGGGCTGGGGAGCCCTACCCACACCTCTGTGGGGGAAGCCTGTGGGGGAAGGTCCTGAGGGAGGTGCTCAGCTGTGACAAGAGGGTGGTGCCCCAGGGAGGGGTGGGCCCCACGCAGCTGGAGGCTGGGGCAGGGTGGAGGCCGGTGGATCCCAGCCTGAGCATCGAGGCTACCCAGGGGCTCACTGGGGCACCAGACATGTGCCGGGCATCTTCTGGGGCCTCCACACCAAGGCTCACAGCTGCCAGCAGTGGACACGTGCCTGACTTTCCTCAGCTCAGCAGTGATTTGTTTAGATGTCCATCTTTATTTTTGCTAGCTTAGTAAGTAAGTCAAGCTTTGAGATGTTTAAATTACTTTAATTGTTCATGAGATTGTAGATTTTCCCTTGTGCTGCAGTCAAAAACTAGTCAGTTCTTTAAAAACAAAAATTTAGCCCTGTGCTCAGCCCCGAGTAGGCTGTCAGTGGCGCTGAGCGGGTCGTGTGACCCCACCTGTTTCAGGTGCTTGTGTCTGGAGGAGGGAAGCCCGACCCTGCCTCTGGGTGGTGGTGGGCATGGCCTGGGCCTGTGCTCACTGCAGCCCAGGGTGGAGATGGGCAGCTGGGGGCTCCCCCGCCAGCCTCGTGACCAGACCCGAAGCTGGATCGCCCCCACCTGTGGGCCCAGTGGCTACGTGGATGTGTCTGTCAGGGTCATCTGAGCCATGAGCTGTGGCCAGAGCCTGTCTCCCCAGCACTGGCAGCCACCCTGGGCCCTCGCGGGGTGGCGGTGGCTCTGAGCTGAGCCCTCCTCTCTTCCAGCGGCCCCGGCATGGTGCTCAAGGCCTTCTTCCCCACGTGCTGTGCATCAGCGGACAGCGGCCTCCTGGTGGGACGGTGGGTCCCGGAGCAGAGCAGTGCTGTGGTCCTGGCTGTGGTGCACTTTCCCTTCATCCCTGTCCAGGTCAAGGAGCTCCTGGCCCAGGTGCAGCAGGCCAGCCAGGTGGGCGTGACTGTGCTGGGCACCTGGTGCCACCGCCGGCAGGAGCCAGAGGAGAGCCTGGGCCACTTCCTGGAGGGCCTGGGCGCCCTGTTCTCCCACGAGCCCTGGCTGCAGCTGTGTCGGGAGAGGGGCAGCAAGTCCTGGAGCTGCAAGGCCACCCGCCGGCAGGGTCCCACCCCCCTCACCCCTGCCTGCGAGGACCAGGTCATGCTCATCTTCTACAACCAGCGCAAGGTGCTGCTGTCACAGCTGCACCCGCCTGCGGCCCTGCCCGAGCGCCAGGCTGGGGACGCCACAGCCAGCGCAGGCGGCCTGGCTGCCGTCTTTGACACAGTGGCACGGAGTGAGGTGCTCTTCCAAAGTGACCGGTTCGATGAGGGTCCCGTGCGGCTGACGCACTGGCAGTCGGAGGGTGTGGAGGCCAGCATCCTCGTGGAGCTGGCCAAGCGTGCAGCAGGGCCCATCTGCCTGCTGCTGGCCTGTCTGCTGTCACTGGTCTCCGCTGCCAGCGCCTGTCGGTAGGTGTCCCTGGGGTGGGGCGGGTGGGTCAGGCTCACAGAGGCCAGACGGGCCCTTCTGAGGCCTACGCTGCCCCGAGCCCCGCTCTCGTCCCGCGCCCTGTCCCCGCTGGGGGTTGCTCTCCTGGTGCCTCTTGTTCAGGGTAAAGTCAGGCTTCCCAGCAGCCTTGGTGGTTGCGTGGGACCCACTGGGGAAGGGACGCGGTGACCCTCAGACAGCTCAGGCCCCGACAGGGAACTTAGGTGATGGGGAGACCTGGACTGTTCAATACAGGGCCCCCTGTTGGTCCCCCGGCACTTGCCCACCCCTTTCCCTGGCGCTACAGGAGCAGCCGCCCCGGGAGACTGTGGGCAGTAGCCCCTCGCTGTCTGCTGGGGGCTGGTCTTGGGGTTCACCAGAGCACTCCCGGCTGTGGGCCCTCTCCCTGTGAGAAGCCCCCCAGAGGCACTGCTGGGTGCGAAACAGCCGTGCTGCACCCCAGATCAAGGGGTTTGGCCTCAGGTCTGGGGACAGGCCTTGCTGACTCCCCAGGGGCTCCGGGGGCACGTGGCCCTGTCCCCACAGAGAGACCCCAGCAGCTGTGTATGGGCAGCACCTTAGGTTATGGGGGCTGCTAGTGTCTTGACCTGCGGAGTGGGTTCCAGAACTTCATGACTCCTTGAAATGAGTCATGTGAAAGTGTCTGGCCTTGCCTGGGGGCACTTTTAGGAAGAGAAGGTCCTTTGCTTTTGTTGGCTTTTGAAGAATGCAAGGACGGCTGTGAGCTGCTCACGTGCCTCCCGTCCTGAAGACCCAGAGGCAGATGCTAGTCCTTGGTGGCCATCAGGAGCCGGGGGACATCAGTGTTAGGTGTGGCTGTGGCTGCAGGAGTGAAGCCCCAGGGTGCTGCCCAGGGTTGGCCTGGGCCTTGGGGAGACCCTGCCCATCACCTGCCTTCCACTGGGTGGGACGGGGGTGTGCTGACCACATTTCTCTCTGGGAGTTGGGTCAAAGTCTAAACCTCCAGGGTCAAGGCCTCCTTCCCCCTGGGGGCCTGAGCGTGCTCTCCCCCAACCCCGGGGGCCTAAGTGTGCTCCTTTGGTGGCCCTGCACTTGGCAGGTGCCCTGTCAGCCCCTCTGGCCAGCAGCAGGGCTCTGGGTTGCCCCGGAGTCAGGCGCTGAGTTGCCATTGGACACTTTGTTCATCTTTGCTTGAGAACATGTCCCCTCAACATCTGCAGGTCTGTGAAGCATCTGGTGGTGCTTTTGCACGTGAGGGGTCAGTCTTTTAGGCTTGACCCTTGACACGGTCATCCGTCCAGCAGGTGCTCAGCTTTAGTGCCTGGAGTCAGCACCTCGTGTTCCCAGTTGACAGTCAGGAGCGACTGCAACCCCCACTGGGCTGCCCACTGGGGCCCTCCCCCATGTCCACAGCCCACAGAGTTCAGCAGTGTGGCCAAAGGTGTCTGGGGCCACCAGGGCCTTTTCCCTCTTCACATTGAGGGGTAGTGGCCGTGGCCACGGCGGCCCCAGTGCAGGAAAACCCAAGGCCCTGAAGGCCCATTGCCTCCATCCCCCGCAGGGTGTTCCGGCCATGGCCGCTGTCCTTCATCTGGAGCAAGCTGTCCACCTGCGAGCAGCTCAGGCACCGGCTGGACCAGCTCATGCTTGTCGTCAGCGCCCACAGGGCCGAGGGCCCCGCCCAGTTGATGAGGTGTGGGTGCTGCGGGACCCCTGCCCCCCGCTAACCCCTGTGGCCACCTGCACACTCACCCGCTGAACCTTTTTCCAGGAAGGCCAACACGCTGGTCTCCGTGCTGCTCGACATGGCCCTGGGCCTCCTGCTGCTGTCCTGGCTGCACAGGAAGGACCGCTTCGCTCAACTGGCTGAGGCGCTCATCCCCGTGGCTGACGTGAGTTGGCGGGAGGGCCCTGACTGCTCTCCAGCACCTGCTTCCCGGGGGCAGGGCGGGCCCTTCCTAGGAGCAGCTCGCTGCAGGCCCACCCGGTCCCCTCGCAGCCACTGTGTCCTGCGGGACCCATGGGGCTGCGTAGACGTGGGCCCTGCAACTGGGCCACCTTGGCGCTATTGGCCTTGGCCTTCCCGTCCTGACAGTGGCTGTCTGGAGCCCCTGTCCAGACTTTGCAGGGGTGCCGCCTGCCTGCCAGGTCCAGGTCCCGGTGCCCTGTGGCCCCACTGTGCACGGTCGTTTCTGCTCCGCTGGCCATCAGCCCAGGCCTGCGCACAGTTAGCAGGCCAGCGTCACGGAGACCCCGCGCCTCCAGGCTGCTTTCTGTGGCGCACTGAGCCTCCCACCTGACCCCGGCGCCCGTTTTGCAGCTTCCGTGATGAGGGCTAGAGGTCCCGGCCTCCTCTCCCGCCCACGGCTGCCCGCCCACTGTCTGTCCACACCGCCTCTGAGCCCTCCTCCTCTCTGCCCTCTTTGCACTTGTATCGCGAGTTTGTCTTTTTGCCTAGGGCAGCCCCTCAGCACCCCTCCCAGGCCTCTGGGGCCCTCTTGGCCCTGGGCGTGGTCAAGCTGCTGAGATCTGGCTGCAGCATCCTTGTGGGCTCAGCCACTCCTGCTATCATTAGTCTCCAGGTACAGGTGGGCACTGGGACTGCTGGTGACCAGGACCGCACAGGGCAGGAGCCCACAGTCCGAGTCCCGTAGCTTCTAAGAGGCCTGGCCCAAGAGGAAGGAGGGGGCACCTGGGGACTGGGAGGGGGCTCGGCCACTCCACCCGTTTAATCCCCGCTCTGCCTTTTGGCCAGTTTTCTCCTAGGCCTCTTTTCTGCAGAATTGCTCAGAAATATAAATATTTAATTTAAAAATGAAAGCCTCTTCCTGCTGCCAAGCTCTTACCCTTTAAATATTAAATAAGCTCTATTTATAAAGAACATTCTGTTCCCTTCTCACTGCCCCAGACGTGGCAGAGGCTGTCACCCAGGGCTGGGAGAGGCCTGCGTGCAGGCGGGAGGGGCTGGCAGACAGGGCAGGGACAGTGTGCCTGTGGCCCCCGTGGGTGCTGAGGCCCAGGCCTGAGGGCCTGCCCGCTGCACTGGCACCGCGCTCCTGCTGGGGCGGCCGGGACGGGGGTTGGCTTACTTGCTCCTTGTGAGGCCCCATGCCAGACCCTTACCCCTTGTCATTCTTCCCTCCGTGGGACCCTCCAGCCACCCCGCCCCCGCCCAGCTTGTGGGCCCCTGATGGGCTTGACCCCCTCAGGCTCATGTAGGGTCTCCGGGTGACACCCCCATCTTTGCAGCGTGTGGCTGAGGAACTCCAGCACCTGCTGCAGTGGTTGATGGGTGCGCCCGCCGGGCTCAAGATGAACCGGGCGCTGGACCAGGTGCTGGGCCGCTTCTTCCTGTATCACATCCACCTGTGGATCAGTGAGTGCCTGCCAGCCCCGCGGTGCGGGCCCCAGGGACAGAGGCCCAGCCGAGGGGGCATTGGGACCCCTTGGCTTCTGTTTCCTGTTGGCCTAGCACCCTGTGTGTGGAGCCGGGCCACGCCTTGGGCTGCAGGACCCCGGGCACCCCTCAAGGCTGACCCTGTCCCACCAGGCTACATCCACCTCATGTCCCCCTTCATCGAGCACATCCTGTGGCACTTGGGTCTCTCGGCCTGCCTGGGCCTGACGGTCGCCCTGTCCATCCTGTCAGACATCATTTCCCTCCTGACCTTCCACATCTACTGCTTCTATGTCTACGGCGCCAGGTGGGTGTGTGCCCCACCCTGCGGGCTGGCGCGTGCAGCCCTGGGCGCAGACAGGCTCCTGGGCCGGGTGGGCATGGAGCAGCCCCCACCCTGACGGCAGTGGTCTGCAGACTCTACTGCCTGAAGATCCACGGCCTGTCCTCACTGTGGCGCCTGTTCCGAGGGAAGAAGTGGAACGTCCTGCGCCAGCGCGTGGACTCCTGCTCCTACGACTTGGACCAGGTACCAGTTCGTCCAACCAGCCTTCGGCCTGCGCCAGCACGTGCAGTGGCTTGGGCATCACGAGGGGCAGCCTCACTCCTGCTCCGCAGGCCCTGGGGGTGCAGGGAGCTGCAAGGGGCAGGGTGTACGTGGGGCCCCGACGGGGCAGCACTCGCTGCAGGCGGGAATAGACCCTGCTCCGGGAGGCTGCAGGGTGGCAGGCGCTGGCAGTGAGCGTGCACAGGGCCTGGCTTGTCCTGGTAGCTTGTCCACACCTGCCACGGGGACCCTGAGTGCTGCTCTCCAGGGCATTCTTTTCCTGCCTAATTTTCACTCCCCTCCTGTCTAGTGTGTGGGCTGCACATCTCTCAGCTGGTCCTGTCTCTACCCATTCTCTGCCCTTGTGTCACCAGGTCTGGAGGGCAGACGTCCCTCCCAGGACTGGAGAGGGCTGTCCCGAGTGGCGTCAGGCAGCTAATGGGCGCTTCATCTCTGGATGGGTGGAGGGGCTGTGGTCAGTGCAGGCGGGGGCGCCCCCAGCATGGGGCTCTTGCTGCCGCTGATGTTGGCGTCCTTTCTCCTTGTAGCTGTTCATCGGAACCTTGCTCTTCACCATCCTGATTTTCCTGCTGCCAACCACGGCCCTGTACTACCTGGTGTTCACCCTGGTGAGCCAAGTGCCGCATCCAGGGGCCTGGCTCCCAGTGCTCAGAGTGGTGACTGCCGGCTCTGCTGCCAGCAAGCAGCTGTAGGCAGGCCACCCACCCGTGCCGGCCACAACAGAGGGTGGCTGTTCTGGACTCTGTGTACTGGGCCCTGGAGCAGGCAGGGGTCCACCCTGGGGGATACCACCCCCTACTGCCCCAGGACATGCCGCTGGATGCATGGAGGGCAGGGGTCTCTGGTGCGGGGGGGGCGGAGTATGGCCAGCAGGAGGGGCGTGGTACCCGAGGGGCCGGGCCGAGGGGCCAGTGGCGTGTGTCCCTGGGTTGGAGTGTCCCGCCTTCTGACCGAGCGGGAGGGGATTTCCTGTCTCCTGTGCTCAGGCCTCAGGTTCAGAGATGGGCCCTTGCCCCCCCCAGAGACCCGTCAGGCTGCTCAGCTCAGGCATGTGCAGCATGGCTCTGGCCACGGCCCCAGGCCCAAGGCCCTGAGCACTGTCTGTGCTGCAGCTCCGGCTCCTGGTGGTCACTGTGCAAGGCCTGGTCCATCTGCTCGTGGACCTCATCAACTCGCTGCCGCTGTACTCACTCGGCCTCCGGCTGTGCCGGCCCTACAGGCTTGCGGGTAGGTCTGCGTGCTGGGGAGCACGCCCAGGGGCCCTAGAAGCCGCGGCGCGTGTGCGGTGGGCGGGCAGTGAACACAGGGCCCTGGTTCCGGGGCATGAGCTGCAGTGGGGAGCCCCACCTTCAGGTTCAGAGGCCACACGTGCAGCCCTCCTGCCTCCTGAGCCTTTCCTGTGATGAGTGTGCAGTTTGCTTGGAAGCGTATCTGCTGTGTATTGTGGGCAGCGCCTGTGTGTGGCTCAGAAGAGAGACGTGTCCCCTGTGGCTATGAGGGTGTGTGCCTTCTGGCGCCCCTCCACTGGGGGCTGCCCCCAGAACAATGCTGCCTTCTGGGGCCACGCTGGCCAGCCCAGCCGCCCTCACTGGCCCCCCTGCAGGCAGAGGCCCCTGTCTGCACACTGACACCAGCCACAGGTTGGCCAGATGCCCCTGACGGGAGGCCGTCCCCACTGTAGGCCTAAGGGAGGCCCGACCTGACGGGTCAGAGTTGTGGTCACCCAGTGCAGGGTCTTTGAACAGTTAGGGGACCTGGGGGTTCCTGGCATGGCTCCCGGGTGACTAGTGTGCCCGGTAGGCCCTGGGCCGGTTTTCAGCCAGCAGCTCAGCCCACCCCAGAGCTCGTACTGGTTGCTTGCAGCCGTTTGAGTCAGGAGACACGAATGTCCGTGTTTGTGGCCTTTGGGCCTTGAGTCTGCCCACCGGATGTCCTCAAACCCTCTTTCCAAGAGCTTCCTCTGCTGACCCCCAGGTGACCCAGGCTCCCCCAGTCCCTACCACACCTCAGCCCCTGGACCCGGCACCTCCCTGTCCCCACCCGTGCTCAGACCAGTACAGTCCTTTTAGCTTCACAGGAAAGGCCGCAGATGCCGCCTCTTCTTTCCATTGCGTTGCCTTGGGGCCTCTTTGTCAATTGATAATTAGCTCTTATTTCTCCTTTTAAGAACCTTCCAGCTTCGGGATCCCCATGCGTGGGAGCCTACACTGCAGGCCAGAGTGTGGTGGGTCCCCGAGTCATCCGTGCTGGGAGGCACTGAGATGAGCAGGGTGCCTACCACCCAGCGGGTGCCTTGTCCACTCTGGAAAACCCCTGTCCTGCTCACAGAGCAGCACAGCCTGCTGGCTGTTCTCTGTCTGCAGACCCTGGGCTTTGGTCTCAGTGCGGTTCTGCCGGAGCTCTGGTGAGGGGCGGATGGTGGACGGGACTGGAGAGGCAGCTGCTGCCCACAGCCAGCAGCCCTCCGAAGGGCGCACTGTGGGGGCTGCCCTTCCTCACCGGGCCTCGCTCTCCTCTCAGCCGGCGTGAAGTTCCGGGTCCTGGAACACGAGGCCGGCCGGCCGCTGCGCCTCCTGATGCAGGTAAGGCCTGTCTGCGGCCCTCGTGTTGCTGCCCATGGACAGGCGCCCTGCCCACCGTGAGGCCCCCTGTTCTGGGGCGTGTTCTCTGCCCCCCTGGTGAGGGGCCTCAGGAGCCCTAAGGAGACTCCCCCACCCCCAAGGCCTTTGGGTGCTGTGACACCCCTTTTGCCTGGGCCCTTCCCCAGCGTGGAATCCCTGTGGTGTGCCAGACACCCTGGGGCACCCAGGCTCCGGCCTGCGTCCCTGTCTCCTGCCCTGGCCGGGGCTCTGTCTCCATGCAGAATAGCAGAGACTTGGCACAAGCCGGCCCTGTTGGGTGGGGGCCTGTCCTGCTGGGGCTGTGGACCAGTTGTTGGAGGCGCAGAAGCCCCTGTCAGCTGCAGGCAGCCAGGCTAGCCTGAGAGGAGAGTTCAGAGGCTGAAGAGCCTATGTAGTTTTCTGGGGAGGCACCTATGAGCCCTCGCAGCCAGGCCAGAGCAGAGCACTGCTGACTGAGGCCGGTGCCTGCCTCCCAAGCTGCCCGCCCCGACCCATGTGCCCAAACAAAGCATGTCTGGCTCGGAGCCGGCCCTGCCCTGCGGTTGTGCAGCCCAGGGACCCCCAGGACAGCCTGAGAGGCCTGGAGCAGGAGCCCCGGGGGTTGGGCACCGCGACCCGGCTGATCACTGCACTTGTGCTTCCAGATAAACCCCCTGCCCTTCCGCCACGTGGTGCGCACCTACCGCCTCCCCAGCTGTGGCTGCCCCCCCAAGCATTCGTGGGGTTCCCTGTGCCGCAAGCTGTTCTTCGGGGAGCTCATCTACCCCTGGAGACAGAGAGGGGACAAGCAGGACTGAGGGCCTGGCCCCCGGCCTGCCTCGCACCGCCACCTGCCAGGTGTCAGGCCAGCACACACCTCTTGCTGCCCCTGGTTGTCGGGGCCTCTGCAGGCCCCGCCCATCGCATCTCCGCCCAACTCTGGTCCTGGGGGTGGTGAGCAGGGGGATGTGCGCAGTCAGCCAGGCCAGTGCCCAGCTTTAGCATCATCAGCTCTGCCTCGGGGCCCCCTGCTGACCTGTTGTGATGGCACAGTTCACCTGGTCCCACCAGCCCCTGGGCCTGCCCCAGACCCGGACGGGTGTGCAGAGCCCTTCCTCTGCCTGCTTTGCCCATTCCCAGTGGGGTGGGCCAGCAGGTCTTCCTGGCTGCTCCCCTGCACCCTGCCCTGTCATGGGTGGGGTGGCCCTTCCCAGGGTACAGTCAAGTAACCTTGAGACTGTGGCCCCCAAGCGTCTCCTTCCCTGGGTCTGCCCTCTGGGGTCCCCAGTGCCTTCCAGCTTGTCTCAGTGGGGCAGAAGCCAGCCACTCTGGGGGGTCCAAGCCACTGCCGACCCCCAGCCCGGTTCAGCCGTTCCAAGAAGCTGGGCAGCAGCGCCCCGGCACCAAGTCACACGGGGCTTCCTGTCGACACTTCTGGGGAGACTGCTCTGCAGCAGGAGCTGCCCACGGACCTCTGGGTGTCTCTCAGTGAAGCCAGGCCACAGCGGGTGCCCCTGCTGGCAGCAGGGACCCACCCACCTGGCTGCCCATTCCCGCCCTGCTCCCTGTAGGAACAGGCTTGTTGGCCATATCTTCCATTCTGTCACTGGCTTGTGGCAAGGGCAGGCAGCCCCCAGGCAGGGGTCCCAGCGCTGGTCTGTACCTGCCTGGCAGCCATAGGCAGGATCTGGGTGTGGGTGTGAGCCCAGAGTCCCAGGGGCGGGGAGCCTCAAGAGGCGGTGGCGTCACATACAGCGTGTCATCGTGAAGGTGGAGACGTGCGTGCAGCAGGCGGTGGGGCTGTGCCCCCATCTACCCAGGCACTTGGGACTGCCCACCTGACACCCATGCTCCCCTGGGGGGGAGGCCTGGGCGCATCCCCACAGCCCAGAGTCCTGGCTCTGTCTTTTCTGCTGGGACAATAAAGCTTCCAATGTGTTTGGAGTACGCCACTGTGCCTTCATCAGCACTTGAGCAATGGGTCTGGGGAGGTGCCCCTTCTCCTGGGGTGGGGGCCCCCGCTGTCTGTCCTAAGACAACGACCAAGCTGGGGGGCAGTGGGCACTCCGCAGGCCTCAGCAGATCTGGGGGCTGGGTGTGTAGCACCTTGAAGATGTCCTGGCGTGGATGGATGGACCCAGGGCCACTTGCTAACTAGTTTGGGCCTTGCCCTGGTGTGAGGGGCTCCCAGAGCAGGACACAGGCCCGGGGTGCAGACCTCTGGGTGAGTGGGTGAGCTCTGATAAGCATGTTGTTGCCTGAGACCTGGGACTCCACACACGGAAGGGGTACTTCCTGATGGACTTTTCCATCCTACAGCCTCCAGGGCCCGCGGGTGGCTGCCCTGAGCCTGCTATCCGGGCTGTGGGGGAAAGGGTAGAAGCCTGAAGAGGCCACTTGGCAACTGCCAGGCCAGCCTCTCCACCGGGGTCAGCAGAGGACCCACGTGGGGCCTGGCAGGCAGGACCACACCCCATGTTCTGCTGAGAAGGGTCTCCGCCTTCAGAAACAGCACCGGGGGCCTGCCTCACCTCCTGCTGAATTCTCTGCTGTGCTCAGCCCTCTGGGCAGCGGTAGCCACGTTCCCGGCCTTGTCATGCAGCTGTCACTCATTCTGGGTGCAGGACTGCCTGCCTGTCTCCTAAGGGCCAGGCCTGGCACCAGAGCTGGCAGAGGGATACTGGCCACTGGCAGCCGCCGAGGCATGCTGCTCCCATCCTGTCTGGTCTCTGGACCACTATGGCTCTCATCAGTGGCCCCCACCCCACCCCAGGGCTCTGACCGCTTCTACTATGCTGACCTGGTAGGGCTTTGTGCTACATACAACTCAGGGTGCTCTGAGAAATGAACAAGTCCTCTTTCATCTGGGGCTGCTACCTTCCTGACAAGTCTTAACGGCCGCCCACAGAGAAGGGCCCAGGGCTCTTCTGCTGCAGAGACGGGCTCAGAGAGGGACGGCCAGCTGATGAAGCAGGCGGCCTGAGCCGCACGGTGCCTTTCCGCTGTGACTTCTCACCGGGAGACAGGCGGCATGCCACTTCGCGCCCGTCACCAGATCCCCGTGGCCACCAGCTTGCTGTGGCCGCTTCGTTGAGCTCATACTCTGATCATCAGTTGCCCCTACCTGTGCCCTGAAAGGCCCAGTGTGCCTCCTATCTTGTGAGGCCAAGGCCTGACCTGTGTACTCAGGGCACGGTGAGGGAAAGGGCGACTTGAGAGGGGCAGGGCCACCGCTTCCCGCGCTCCCTTTGCCCCCACGCGTCCCCAGCTCCTCTCTGCCTGTCCCAGCACCGGGGTCCTTAAGATCCCGCCAGTCACTTGGTAGCCTGTTCCTACGTGGGTTTGGTCTGATGATCCTGGGCTTCAGCTCCTGTGCTCTTGGTGGGAACACGCAAATGCCACTGTGACCTCGGGCATCGCCTTGGGAGGAACACTGTGTCTGCCCATCCCTGTGATGGCAGCCTGACACACCAGGGCCGCCTCTGCAAGCTGCTTTCCCTTCCACATGACAGTGATCAGTACAGAGCTACACGGCCCCCGGTCCCATCCCTCCTCCCACTCTGGCCCACTGGTTGCAGCGTCCCCCGCTGGTTCTTGCTGGGCAAGCACATGCTCCAGTGCCCTCCACCCAGGCCTGGGGCTGGGAGCTGAGTAACCAGCGGGCCACTCAGTCACTTGTGTGACTTGCCAGTCACTTGTGTGACTCACCCCATGGGTGGACCCCAGGCCCTACTCAGTGGGGAGGGGTAGACGCCCCAGACCACTTCTTTGTTCCCCTTTCTGGACAGAGGCTGGGTCTGGGGGCTTGGCTTCCATCCTGGCCCCAGCCAGTGGATGGGGGAACGGCAGGGGACACCATCAGGCTCTTCACCAGAGGGGCCCAGAGTGATCCTTGATCACCTAGCACCTGGGTGCCTTGTGGGACTGATGCAGGACTTATGAGCGGGGGGCTGTTCTGGGCTGCTGTGTCTTTGGCCTCAGGCTCCTCAAAGTTCATCCCGGCAGAAAGGCACGAGCTATGTGGAGGCCAGTTCCTCCACCCACAGGGCCTGCTGGGCTAAGGGAAGGGCACCCCTCCACCATCCCTCCCTCATCTGGGCTGCCCCCCCCTCAGGCTCCAGACCCTGTGGGTTCTTGCCGAGACCTTCTGCCCTGAGGCCAGAGAGGACAGCGGCGCTGGAAACTGCTAAGTCCGCAGGACAGGAGGCACCTGGGAGGCTGCTGCTGCTCTTTCTCTCAGGACTGGACTCCACGGACAGGTCTCAGGTGGCTGTGCCTGCTGCACAGGCTGTGCTGGTAAGGACCCAGTGGCCTCGCTCCGTCCTGGGTAATGGAAAACCAGGGAGCAGGGGCCCCCAGTCCTGAGGTACAAAGGGTGATTTTGACTTAAAATTCTCTTCAAAGTGGGATAACAGTTTCTCACCCATCATCACTTCCAAGCAGCCTCAGACTCAGAAAGAAATGTCACCACCAGTGAGGAGTGACTTCCAAGCAGGAAGAAGGCAAGGCCAGGCAGAGATGGGCTCCAGGGTTGGTGCAGTGACCTCTGCAGGAGAGGCTTGGCTTGGCTGTGGCTCCCCAGCCCCGCCAGCTGAGGAATGAGACTCCACCCACTGGCTGGCATTTCTGCGAACACTGTTGTGGGAGGATGTGCCCTGTCTTGGCACGCTGGCGGCCTTATCTGCCATGGGCCAGCATCCAGGCTATGGCCACTCTGTGGATTATGAATGAACCGGGTGGCCCTGCCCAGCCCCCTGCTCACGAGTGCCCCAGAGCTAGGAGGTACCAAGAGCCTCTCCCTGCAGGCAGGTGAGAAAGGGCCCAGTGCTCACCAGGTGCTGCTGTGCACCCAAAAGAGTGACCAGGCCTCCTTAGGAGGCCTCCCCAGGTGCCCCACCAAAGTGAAATAGCAGAGTCCACACAGCTCACTGCAGGTTATCTGCAGCTTGTAGGGGGTGGTCACTCAGTTGTGCCCCTGCCACTCAGAGGTCTGCTCCCTATGAAGACTACCTACTGCTGGAGAATGGCCCGGGCTCGGTGACCCGCTAGGAAGAATTCCTGGTGCCCTCTTGTTCACCTCCTGGACACGTGCCAGTTGAGCTGTCCTCAGGGCCTAGTTGCTGTGCTGGCATGCTTGTCCCGTCTGCATGCAATCTCTTTAGGGAGCCCCAACACACGTGGCCTCTGCCAGCTTGGGTCCTTTCCATTGACTTATTGTTTTCAATGTCTTTATTAAGGCATACTTTACCTACTGCAAAATTCACCCATTTCAAGTGTACAATTCTTGAGTTATACAAAATATTTGTATTTGACTGCGCTGGATCTTAGTTGTAGCATGTGGGACCTAGTTCCCTGACCAGGGATTGAACCCAGGCCCTCTGCATTGGAGCGCAGAGTCCTTGTCACTGGACCACCAGGGAAGTCCCTACAGTCACTGGATTTTTAATAGCTTTACCAAATAGTATAACCATCACCACTGTTAGAACATTTTCATCATCCCAAAGAGACATTGTGCCCAGTAAGCAGGCACTCACTGTTCCCCCTCCCTCAGGTCCTGGCAACCACTGATTACTTTCTGTGGATTTGCCTATTCTGGATGTTTTATATAAATGTAGCAGCCATCAGCACTTGATTCCTTTTAACGAATGAAAATCTGTTGTGTGCATACGCCACATTTTTATCTGTTGATTTGCTGATGGATGTCTGAATTGTTTCCACTTTTTGGTTACTGTGAGTAATGCTGCTGTGACCATTCATATGCTAGTTTTTGTATAAGAGTGTGTTTTCATTTCTCTAGGAGAGGAAGTGCTGCATTGTATGGTACTTTTATGCTGGGATTGTAACAAATTTTTGTTTATTTTTGGCTGTGCTGGGTCTTTGTTGCTGTGCAGGCTTTTCTCTGGTTGCAGAGAGGGAGCTACTCTCTAGTTGTGGCGTGCGGGTTTCTCACTGAAGTGGCCTCTCTTGTTGCGGAGCACAGGCTCTTGGGCTCCCAGGCTCAGTAATTGTGACACATGGGCTTGGTTGCTCTGTGGCACGTGGAATCTTCCCCGACCAGGGATTAAACCCATGTCTCCTGCATTGGCAAGTGGATTCTTTACCACTGAGCCACTAGGGAAGCCCATATGCTAAACTTTTGTTAACTACATGTCATGTGTGAATATGTTCTCGGGAAAATGTTATCAATGAGAACACCTCTCTCCATCCCCAAAGGAAACCATGTTGTCCATTTGGTAAGCATTCTTCCAGACTTTATCCTATGCACACATTATATTTCTCTACACACAAATCTAGAATGAAACGAATTAAAATTTTAAAGCATTCCTGTTAAAGTTACACTGGATATAACTGTACTATTTGTTTGTCTTCTCAGCTCAGTATTGTTCGCAGTTTACCTCAGTGACTGAAGGGGCTGCGTAAACCTGGTTGATTTAATGGCACCCTATTCCGGGTCTAGGTGGTTTCACCACTTTCACCATCACTACAATGCTACAGTGATTCTTCGAGCTTGCTTCTGACAACTTCTCCAGGCTAAACAAGACACGGGATTATTAGGCTGTCCAACCTCCCTCCCAGAGAGCTTCTTCCCCACATCGTGGCCCACATGTGACATTGCTGATCCGGTGGGGAGAAGAGTATTATTTTTCTTTACTTTCCACCTTGAAGAGTAAAATTGTTATCTTCACACGTGTTCACACGCATTTCTAATCCATCCTGTAAACAACCCCAAAGTCACTTCCTCCTGGAGGGCCCCTGGTCAAACCTCAAAGCCCCACACCCTGCCCCTCTTCCTGGGTCTCCCCACCCGGCCACACCAGTTCCGAGCCGGCAATGCCATCTCCTCTGGAGCCGGAGGAAAAGCAGCGCAATGAGCCAGCCATTCCGCAGCGTCGGGCCATCGGAGCCCCGCTGTCTAACTGCAGGCCTTGCCAGGGGAAACGCAGAGGCGAAGGACCGAAGCGGACCTGATGCGCTGGGGGCCGTGCGCCCCCGCCATGACCCACGCGTCCCCTCGCCGCCCCCGCCCATCCCCTCCTCGCCGCCGCCCGCCGCCACCCGCCGCCACCCGCCGCCCTCCTCGGTCTCCGGGCCCGCCCCCTCACACTGTACTTCATCGCCCCGGCGCCCACACGAGAGCGGAAGTCCCACCTCCCGCGGCCACTCCGAGCGCCGATTGGCTCCATTCTCCGCGCCACGCCCCCCTCGTCGGAGAGCTCAGCTTCCGAGGGCGCTGAGGCAGGTGGGCTGCTCCGTTCCGTCCGAGGTTTCCGTGGGGGCGGCGGCCGCGACTTTCCCGAGACCTCAGTCCTCCCGCGCCTATCCGCCTCACGCCCTCTTCGGGACGGCCGCCGTCCTGCTCCGTCCGCGGAAGGAGGAGCGTACGCAAACAACCTGGAGCTCCAGGCTCCTGATTGGTGAGCATCTCGGAAGGGGGGCGGGCTCAGAGGCCGAGACCGACGTGAGGGCGGTCCAGTTGCTCTGGAAGGGTCTGCAGCGGCGGCCAGTGGCGAAGGGGAGGGCGGGCCGAGGAGCCGCGGGAGCAGGGGGCAGGTTTGCCGGTGAGTCCGCGATGCTCCGTGGGACGCAGCGGGGACGGCGGGGCTGTGACGGACGTGTAGGCGGACCAGTGCTTCCGGGAAAGCGGGCGGCAGAGGGCCAATGGCAACGGAGGGAAGGCGGGGCGCGGCGGCGACGGGGCGGGCATCTGAGGGCTTCTCCGCGCGGCCTGGGAAGCGGCGGGGCGGGGCATCTGTGATGGACCTGCGCTCGGGCTAGTGGCCGCGGAGAGGGGGCGGGGCATGACCGAAGGCTACGGCGCGGGGGCGGGGCGGCGGCGGGGCGGGGCGCGCGGAGGTCTCGCGGCGAAGTCTGGGAAGCGGGGGCGGGGGCTGGGGCGCCCGTGGTACTGAAGGACGTGGCCGCCGGCCAATGGCCGTGGGAAGGGCGATGGCGGACGACCAATGGCGGCGCGCGGGGCGGGGCGGGGCGGCGGGGCTGCGCGGCGCCTTGCGGGAAGCGGCGGGGCGGCGGCGACGCTGAGGACGGGAGAGAAGAGGCCCGGCGGGGGTGGTGCAGCAGGTGCGGGCTGGGTGGCCTCGCCGTCCCCCGGCCCCGCTCACCCGCTCCGGCTCCCGCAGGTCGGCCGGAGGCCTCCGCCGCCGGGCTCCGCGGCGCCGTGGGAATGCGGGCAAGGCCCGCGCGCGCGTGAGCGACGATGGGGACGCAGGGCAGCCCGGTCAAGAGCTACGACTACCTGCTCAAGTTCCTGCTGGTGGGCGACAGCGACGTGGGCAAGGGCGAGATCCTGGAGAGCCTGCAGGACGGCGCGGCCGAGTCCCCATACGCCTACAGCAACGGTAAGCCGGCACCTGGCGCCGCCCGGAGACCTGCGTCTGTCTGGCCGCGGGCTGGTGCCGGGCTGGGGCCGGGGAGCAGCGCCCTAGCTCGCCGGGGCCCGCCGCGGCCCGCGGCGTGTCTGGGGCGGAGACTTGGTCTCGGGCCTCCGAGGAAGAAGGGCCTTGCTTTGGCCGCGCAGCCGCGCCAGGTGTGCACACCGGGGCGTTCTCAGAGGAAGGCGGTTGGCTCCGGGCTCCGAGCATCAGCACCTTGTGCTGGAGGAAAACGCGCCCTCCTGACGGGATTAAACGTTCTGTCCACGTTCCCGGACGTGTGCCCCAACACGGCACATACGCATCACTGGCACCTGCCTGGGCTCCTCTCAGTGTCCGCGGTTGACGGGGCAGCGCGGCTCCTCCCAGGCTCTGGCGCTCCTTCCCCGGGACCTTCGTGCTCCTGGCAAGGCTGTCTTTCCTGAGGAATTCTGCTTCTTGGCGTCCTCGTCCTCCACAGTCTTTGTGTCTTTGGTTCTCGCCGAGGCTGTTTACTAACCTGCTGGCTTGTCGGCTGAGGCTGTGGACGTTGCTCCTCCATCCTTTCCTTTCAGGACTGTCAGGGTCGTGGGGCTTGGGCTGGCCGGGTCTCCTCCTGCTGAGGTCTGTGCCCCCTCCTCAAGCACATGCTCCCAGCCTCAGGGAGAGTAGGGCCCTGGGTTCGTTTTAGGGGCGGGAGGCCTCCGCCGCCACTGCCTGGTGTCTCCAGGCGCAGATGGTGGACTTGAGTCACCTTCCTGGAGCCACTACCGAGGAGGCCGGTGGTGTGTATCTGGCAGATCTCAAGGCCAGGGCGCCATCAGGGCAGCAGGGATTTCCTCAGATGAGACCCCTGCTGCCGAGGGTCCTTCCACCAGGTGTGGTGAGCACTGGGGACACAGCCACAGGTGGAGAGGGGACCCGCCTCTTCCCTGTGACAGGCGGAGCGCTGCCTGAGGCGTGGAGACGGCAGAGACTCAGGGACTCCAGGTGACCTGGTCCAGCGCGGGTCAGCCAGAAACGGTGAAGGGAGCCCCTCGCGGTTGGTCCTCTCGTTCCCCGCTCCCTAGGAGCTCAGATTCCTTTCTGCTAACTCCCCGCCATGGGGCCAGAGGAGGGGTCTGTGCCTGCGGCAGGATTTGGCGTGGAGGCTCCTGTGGACCGGTCTCTGGGAGTTGTTGGCACAGTGGCGGCTGGTGGGAGGGAGGCGCCAGCGGCCCAGCGGCTTCTCCCCAGGGCTCCACAGACTCCGCTCCGGCGCTGTCCGCGCTTCTGGGTCCCAGGGGCAGTGAGTGCACCCCAGAGCTCTGAAACCTTCTGCCGCCCCTCGGGCCCTTCCCATTCACAGAGGGCAGTTCCACCCTTGGCACCCTGGCTCCCAGAGTCTTCAGGGTTGGGGCAGCGGGAAGACACGTCTTGGGACGCGCCCAGGTCCTGGGAGGCTGAAGACAAGGCACAGCTCCGTCCTCACTGTCTGCTTCTGGCGCCAGTGCTGCTGGGCATGTGTCTCTTTTGAGCCTGGGGTATGGGGGAGGGAAGGAAAGAGATGGAGGGGCCGGAGGGGCGAGCTGGTTTGAGGGGTGGCCGGCCCAGGGTCTGCCCTGCTGGTTGTTTCTGTTTCTGGGACCCAGGGTGCCGCTGCATCCCTGGACAGGTCCAGCTGTTTCTGGGGCTGGCTGGAGGTTGGTTTCTGTCCTCAGTGCCAACCTGAGGGAAGCTGCATCCTGGAGCTCTCATGCTGGGGTGTGCCCCCTGCTGTTTTCTCTGTTGCTTTGTCCCCAGTGTTGGCAGGAGAATTGTGCTTGGGAGGCACAGCAGGCAGCCTGTTATGGCACCCCTGGGCTCACGGTTATCACCCAGTCCCTCCCAGTCTCTTTCTTTGTGTTTTCCTGGGTGCCTCAGTCTGGAGCCGAGTGATTTCGGGGTTGCCTTCCCTCTGTCGGGTGCTGGGTTCTGGGGTGAGATTGCAGCGGCAAGCCCTTCTTACACTCGTGCTTGCACCCTTGGTTGTATCTCCACCCTGGAACTGGCTCCTCTCCGTGATGACCATAGTCCTCCGCTGCAGCACTTCATATCTGCAGTTCATCCCAGGAATTGACCCGGTGCACAGTGGCTGCTTCCTGAAGAGCTGGCCATTTGCCTCGTTTGGGCGTGGGCAGTACTTAGTGCAGGGGACACGCCTTTCACAGGGTGTCGCAGGACCACATCAGTTAGGAGATCATCCCTCAGTCACTTGGAGAACGTGGGGAAGGTGTCAGTGTCCAGCACCCTGACCTGGAGCGAGCTGTGGAAGAAACACGGGAGAGAGGGGAAGTGGCGCTGGGCTGGCTGTACTGACCTGAGCGCTCTGGAGAGCATGCTGGAACTGCATGCGGGTGTCAGAGACCATGTGCAGATCACTGTTAGGATGGAAAGAAAGTTGGACTTCGTCAGTCCTTTGGGAACAAGCTGGGAAATAGAAGTGAATAAAGTGAAGTCAATTTTCCCAGGTGGCACAGTGGTAAAGAATCCACCTACCAAGGCAGGAGACGCAGGTTTTATCCCTGGGTCTGGAAGATCCCGTGAAGGAGGAAGTGACACCCACTCCTGTATTCTTGCCTGGAAATTCGATAGAGAAGGCTGGCGGACTTCTGTCCACGGGTTTACAAAGAGCTGGACTGAGCAACTGGGCATGCAGGAAAGGTGAACTTGAACTCTTGAGTGTAAGGTGGTAACTGAGGTTTCTCAGCTACGTTTGGGATCTTGTAGTCATGAGTAGGTTCTGGTGTCCGTGGTGGACAGTTTTCTTCTGTGGAGGTTGGAATGTCCAGACCCTCGTTGGCTGTGGACATGCGTCCTTCAGAAGCAGGGGGGCGGAGACAGCGGTGAGGGAGACTGGCCCGATGAGGGCGGTGGGCACCACCAGGAGCGCTCAGGGGAAGTGCTCGCACACAGGCAGGGTACTCGGCCAGCAGGCAGGCTCCCAGGATCCTGGGCGGGCTCTGCCTAGTTGAGTCAAGGCGTGCAGAGGGCGTGGCGGAGAAGACGCCCGGCGTCAGACGGAAGAGCAGAGCGGCAAAGGCCTGAGCCCTGGGAGTGGGCCGGTTCTCTGTCCATAGCAAGTGCAGATCTAGGCAGCGGAGTCCGTGTCAACCCTGGACACAGGTCTTTGTGCTGCCTAGTTGCTCAGTTGTGTCTGACTCTTTGCAACCACATAGAGTGTAGTCTGCCAGGCTCCATTGTCCATGGGCTTCTCCAGGCAATACTGGAGTGGGTTGCCAGCATTTCCTTCCCTGGGGGATCTTCCTGACCCAGGGATTGAACCCAGGTCTCCTGCATTGACAGGCAGATTCTTTACCACCGAACCACCTGGGAAGCCCCTGGACAGAGATCTTGGCTGGTGATAAACACGTTTGTGAGCCCGAAAGGCTACCTGTTGTGTTCTGTGGGTCAGACTGAGCACGTCAGTGTGGGCCCTCCGTGGGCAGATGTCCTGGGACCAGGGCGGTTCTTGGGGGCGTGAGCTGAGCTGACAGCCACCTGTGCCTTCCTGGGGAGCAGTCATCTGTCACCTGGTCTGAGGTGGGGAGAGTGTTAAGGGAACCAGCCCACAACCTCCTTGGAGCTGCTCCCCAGCCCGAGTGCCCGCGTGCAAGGGCGTCCACTCCGTCCCTTCCAGGCCCATGACGGGCTGCTGCCTGCACCTGTGGTTCCGACCCTGTGCCTTTGGAGAAGGGTGGGCGCGGGGCCAGCATGTCGTGTTTGTGCTGAGAGCATCTCTGTTGTCAGCAGATCAGCGGGTGGCCCTGATCACGGTGTGATTCAGGCCCCAGCCGCCCCACCCCATGCCCCCTCTGGCCCGCTTCTCTTGCCTGAACTTCTGTAAGCGGAGCCGTATGACATGGCCTCTCTTGTCTTTTTGTTTCGACCAGCAGGTTTCCATGTCTGAGTCACCCTGAGGGGCGCTGGTGTGCAGATTCTCACATGTGTCTTGGCGAGTGAGCACGCGTGTTTCTGTCAGGGGTGTGGTGACTGCTGGGGCTGGGCGCCACCCGGCAGCTTTCCAGAGCAAACGTGCAGTTTCTGCCCCATGGGGAGGGCATGAGGGCTGCGGGCACTCCACGCTCACTGTGCTAAGGGCTGCCTCCTGGTAAATCCTCCCAGCAGGCGGGGTTAGACCTTGTCGAGTTGTTACTAGAAACGGCCTGAGACCACCGCCTCAGACGCCCGTCCCCCAGCCGCTCCCTGAGACCCCCACCCTGGTCACCCGTCCCCTGGTCGCTCCCTGAGACCCCCACCGCAGTCCTGTCCCCTGAGACCCCCGCCCCAGTCTCCCGTCCCCCAGCTGCTCCCTGAGACCCCTACCATGGTGCAGTCCCCTGAGACCCCCGCCCCGGTCGCCCGTCCTCCGGCCGCTCCCTCTGCCGTCTCTCACCGTCTCGCCACTCTGCAGGCTCAGCGGTCAGCCGGGTGGGGCTGAGTCCCTGTTGCTTTGCTGTGGACAGAGGGCTGTCCCAGCCTCTCGGGGCCACCTGCACCCCTCACCAGGTTCCCCTTCTCCACTCTGAGAGCCAGGGCAGGGCCCTTCTTCCATTGCGTCTGTCAGACTCACTGGCCAGGGGTGCCCACCTCTGAGGACTCGCGATGACATCGGGTCGGGAAGCCCCGGGTCTCTCCCCTCTTGATGCCCGGGACGCATCATGTCAGCCAAGCCCTTCACCCTGTGGGAAGCATGTCCTCAGGTTCCAGGGCTAGGACCACACAGCCCTACGGAGGGGTCTTTGGGTTGTTGGTGTCGGTCGGCTTTTGCAGGCTGGTCAGTGGAGCACACGTCCGTGTTTCTGCCACTGCCATCACTGGGTGGGCATTCCCCAGTTGACATGCTCACACCTGACCCCGGAGATGGTGTTAGGAGGTGGGGCCTTCGGGAGGTGATCTGGTCAGGAGGGCTCCCTCGCCGCCTTCACCGGAGGATACGGTGGGCAACCACCTCTCCAGACGCTGGATCTCCCCACTCTGAGTGGTCTCCCAGCCTCCAGACAGCGAGAGATAATGTCTGCTGTCTGTGAGTCCCAGTCTGCAGAATTGTTTCAGCTCTGAGCTGACCAGAAAGCGCCACACACATGTCTGCAGAAATCCGGGCCTCAGGGGCTCTGCGCACTTGTGGGCCAGGTCGAAGGCCCACTGAGCTTGAGTGTTGTCAGCGGTGGTGCCCACCCTCCGTTCCTGGGCACAGGCCTCTCCCTCGGAGCATCCTGCTTCATGGAGCAGCAGGGCTGTCCGTGCAGTATGATCGTGGAGGGGCCATCGTCACTGGGCCCTTCTCTGAGGGGCAGAAACCAGGCTCAGCCCCCATCACCCTCGGGAGGATTGGGGCCTGTGCCCACCTGTGAGGGCCCGCCACACTGCGGGAGACCCTCCTCTGCCCCCCGCGTGCCCTGGAAGGAGGCACGTGGCAGAGAGAGGCCTTGCTGTCTCCCCCACCCCCAGGGAGAGGGTGTGCAAGGGCTGGTCAGGTGTGTCAGGAGGACTGCTCAGCGTGGTGCCACCTGCACGGCCATGCACAGCCCCCAGCACTTTTGCACGTTTGCCGCTGTTACTGAACGCTGTTTCTGGTTCTGCGAGGACCTGGACCTTTTTTGCCTTTGTCTGTCTCTGAGAACTTTGCGAGATCTGGTTTTCCCTCACTAAGGAGTAGCTCTGAGGAGCAGCGGTTGCCTGTCTGGGTTTGGGGCAGCACCCTGACGCTGAGCGTTGGCATCGTGTTGGGTCCTGGAGGGGAGCGGGGGTCTGGGGGCCGTGCTGGGAGACCAGCTCCTCCTGCACAGGGATGGTGGGGTGACGGCAGCCCCTCCACGCCCGGGAGCTTTGCACCTGTGTCAGGCGCAAGGGAAGGCATTGATCAGCATTTTCTCTTTCGTTCTTAACCCAGTCTTTATCACTCGGTTTTTTCTCACTGTTACGAATTTTTAACAGGTTGTTTTGTGGTTTTTCATCTTGTTGGGAAGCCCCTGGGTGGATGTATACTAGAGCAGCCGATTCCTCCATAAAGACTAAACTTCGGATGGAAGCAGGCTGGCAGGTTGTTTTGTGGGTGGGGCACCCCTCCTTGCCGGTCCTGCAGACGGGTCTGAGTTTAGCCTGGACTGGTCCCTGGGAAATGCCCCCCCAGCCCCCAGGGGTCAGGCAGGCTGTGTCTGGTTGTCTTGGTCCTGAAAGCTGTTGCTCCCAGGGAGGGCAGAGCCCTGGGCTTCTGAACACCTGCGGTCTTGGTTTGAGCACAGGCTAAAGTTGAGAGCTGATGCTGCTTGTCCCCTTCAATCAGCTGACCTTGTTATTTCCCACGGCTTGAGCGAAGGTGGGTTTTCTTGAGGTCTTTTGTCCTGTATCGGTGCCCGCAGGTGTGGGAAATGTGGGTCCCAAGGGAGGACCACCTGCTGCACTGAGGGGAGAAGGGCCTGAGGGAGGCGGCCCCCGCACCAGGCCATCCTCCACAGGAGCACCCTGGGGCCGTGGGGGCCCCACCAGGCTGCGAAGACCGGGGCGGGGGTGGTCTCCTGCTAGCTGGTGCCACCTGGCCTTCCTCCTGTGTGTCCCTGCACGCAGTCCCAGCCCCTGGTGCGGTGGCTATCGGGGCCTGAGGGGTGCCCAGTAGACTCCCTGATCACTAGGACGTGGGCACCTGCCAGGATGGGACCTGAGTGACTGCCTTCTCCTCCTCCGAGCCCTGCTCTGACACCTCTGGGGAGGGCGGAAGCATCAGTGCCGCGCAGTTCCTGTCGCATCCCTGCCTCCCGGGCTGTGCGCCTCCCTGCTGGGTGGGTCCCGTGGGCCAGGGGACGCGGGGTCTGTGGGGGAGCGGGGTCCTAGGCGTCAGCCCTTCTGGACAGGTCTCTGCAGCATCCCCTTGACTGTCCTGAGAATGAGTGGAATTAGTGGATCACCTGTTCTGCCCACGCACGTCTGTACCGTGAAGCAGGAAGAAAGGGTGCGGGCGATGGCGTAAGGTGGTTGTGGCCGAGTAAGTCAGTGCCTGGGGACAGCTGTGCTGCGCTGAGAAGCTGACGGCGATAGTGGACCTGGTGGCGGTGTCACTGTGCACGATGCGATTTGTTTTTGAAATGGTGAACGGTTTAGATTCTGAGCAAACAACAGACTCCTATGATTAATAAAGTGGAAACATTGCTGTGAAATGTCAGACCCCACGCGGTGTGCAAGGTGGGGTCTCGGCTGTGAACACCTGGAGGCGGTGGGGGCGTGGGGTGGAAGTTGACGCTCAGGCTGCAGTTCCTGGCTCAGGGCCACACGGGTGGCCGGGGCCTGGTGGAGTGAGGTGTGCAGAAGGCCATCGTGTCAGGTGAACTGTGCCCCCTCAGAAGCCCCAGGGAGCAGCAGACAGACCTCCCGTGAGCCCCCAGGAGAGAGGGGCTGGCTGGCTAGGGGGCGCAGAGCTGAAGCCTGGGCAGCCAGGGGCCAGTGGGGACACAGCAGGCCTGCTCTGGGCCTTGGCGGCCTCCTGAGCCCTGAGTCCATTGGAGGAGTGTCTGCAGTCCCAGGCCTCTGGCCAGGTCCTGTGGGGACTCCTCCCCCTGTGTGAGGTGCCTTTGCCCCACCCCTGTGTGCCCTGGGCAGTCGCCCTGGCAGCTGGGACTGGTGATGTTCTCTGCCCACCAGGTGTTACATGCATCCCATGAAGCTGCTGGTCCTCAGGGTTGGGCGGGGGACTGCAGTTCTGCTGGGACAGGTCCTGAGGCCACAGAGAGGCTCCTGACTGGGAAGCCGTGAGGTCTGGCGCTGTCCCTGCAGAAGGCGCTGCCTCTGCTGGCAGGCCTCCCTTTGAACTCCAGTGTGTGGGTTTTTTGAGTCTGTAACGCACACTGTATGTTTCTGCCTGGGTGTGGGGGGTGGGTGGGTGAGCGGCAGAGTAAGCATGAAGAGCATACTTGAGATATATTTGAACCACGCTGTGTGGTTCATGGGATCTTAGTTCCCCGAGGGATGTGGGACCTCCGCCCCTGCAGTGCAAGCACAACATCCTAGCCCCTGGACCGCCAGGGAAGCGAGGTTGTTTAGAACCTCCGAGGGAGTGTCAGTCTGCCGGCTTCCTGGGTCTTCTGCAGAGCCAGGCCCCTGGCCATTTTCAGCTAGACCCTGCTGTCTGCCCTGAGGATCCTCTGGCCCTGAGTCGGGCTCCTGGGCGGGAGTCCCACTGGTTCCCCTCTGTGGGCCTTTTGGTCCAGCCACTGTGTGTGTGGGGGTGCTGGGGGGAAGACGGCACTGGTCCCTCTGCGGTGCCTGTACCCAGCTCTGCGAGCCTGTCTGCACAGGGCTTAGGTCTGGGGCGTCTGGCAGCGCTTTGAGCAGAGGCCCTGAAGGCTGAGGGCTGGCCATGCTCTTTGGAGTTGACGTCCTGAGTAAGGAGTCAGGCGAGCTTAGGCGGGGGGTGGGCGAGGTGCTTGAGTGCACCACCCCATGGCCACGGAGGCTGGCGTGCTTCCCAGCGGCTCCCTATGCCCTGCTTCCTCCTGGGCCCTCCCTGGGCACCCACTCCTCCCCGCAGCTCCAGGCTGGCCCTTGGGCCCTGGCGCCAAGTCGGCCGTAGTCCTTTTGTGGGGGCTGCCTCGGGGTGGGTCCCTGTGGCCAGCACCCACTGAGCTGAGCCCCCACAGAGGTGACTGCCTAGAGGACGGGCGTCTGCAGCCTTCCCGGGATCGCTGTCCAGCACTGTCTTCACAGGGTCTGGCTCACGCAGCCGGAGAGCCCAGACCCTCTAAGGCGTCCGGGGCCAAATCTGAGCTCCCCGTTTGACAGAGAATTCCAGGAGTTCCCACCTAAAGAAGTGGGTTGTCGGCAGACAGTTGAGGGGAGGTGAATGCACAGGAAAGACAGTGGAGACACCCGAGTTTTGTGTTTCTTTAGCTCGAGAGTGCGTGTGGGAGAATCTTCTCTTCCGTCTTGAAAAAAATTGTGGCAAAATATATGCAACGTAAAATTTATCATTTTAAATATTTTAGGTGTACAGTTCAGTGGCCCTCCCAGCATCTCCAGAGCTTTTTCATTTTCCCAGCTGAGACTCCCTGCTGAGCGCCTCTTCCTACCTGCCTCTGGCCCTAGGCAGCCTCTCTCCGTCCACTCTCTGTCTGAGGCTCATGCTCCAGGGACCTCGCAGAAGGGGTCAGGCAGGGTTTGTCTTATGTCTGGCTCGTTTTACTGAACATAATAATGTCTTTCAGGTTCATTCCCATTGCAGCATGTGTCAGACTCTCCTTTCTCTCTAAGGTGGGATAATACTTTGTTGTACAGATGGATCGCGTTTTGATTATTCACTCTTTCATCTTTAGAGATTGGGGCTGTGTCCGTCTTTTAGCTGTCGTGAATAGTGCTGCAGTGAGCGTGCGTGTGCAAATACATGCGTGTTGGATGGGCTTTCTGGGTTCCGCGGTGGCTCTGAGTCTCATTCTGAGGGAGCGCCATGCTGTCTTCCCAGTGGCGTCACCATCTTCCAGCCCCACCACAGTGTTCACGGGCTCCTGTTCCTCTGCATACTCACCAACACTGCTTGTTTTCTGGGTTTTTTGGATAATAACCATCTGATGGGTGTGATGTGGTGTCTCATATGGCTTTGATCTGCATTTCCCTAATGATTAGTGATCTTGAGCACCTTTCATGTGATTATTAGCTATTTGCATATCTTTGGAGAAACTTCTCTTTACGTCTTTGGTCCACATTTTAATTGGCTTCTTTTTGTTGAGTTGTAATATTTCTTTATGTTTTCTGAATACTGGTCCTTTTTCAGATACATGATTTGCAAGTATTTATCGTGTCCTATTTTGTGGGTTGCGTTTTCCTTCTGCTGAGTATCTTGATGGGTGGGAACCAGGCTTTGACACATGGCCAGCAGTGAGTGGGGTGGAAGGCCCTCAGGGTAGAGGCCCCTCATGCAACGCTATGGTGGACCCTTCCCATGTGCCGGGTCTGCATGGAAAATGCCCATTTCCAAGCCTCCCTGGAGCAGGTGTTGTGAACAGCCGAGAACCTGGGACACTTAAGGCTTCAGGGAGGAGGGGGAAGGACCGAGCTTTTAGGATTCCAGTTGAAGATCTTGCATGTAAGTTGAGGTGTCCAGCACTGTCCCTGCTCCTGCCAGGGATGGGACTTCTTGGGCTTTTTCCGCATGAAAGTGTAAGAAAGTAATAAACAGGGAACTGCTGTATAACATAAGAAACTAAATTCAGTATGTTATAATAACCTATAATGGAGAAGAATCTGAAAAAGAATAGATATGTGTATAAAACTGAATCGCTTTGCGGTATAGCTGAAGCAATTGTGATTCAAGTATACTTCAATTTTAAAAGTATTCAAAAAATAAAAAGTAAAGATGTGGCCAGCAGAGGTTCTCTGAGAGCTTTCCAGAGAAGCGGCATTTCAGATGCCACTTTGTCATTAACAGCACTCCAGGCACACTCCAGTTGTCAGCACCTGGGTGCTGGGTGAACCCAGGAACCCAGCAAACCCATGAGCTCTGAGAAGCACGTGACGTGGCCAGTGCTGAGACCAACCACCCTCCCTTTGGCTGCACGTTGGCACCCCCCTCGGGCTGCTGGGATGACAGGAGGGTGGCCAGCTTGGGTGACTGAGATCGCTGGGCTCCCTGGCTGCAGCCCTGACCCCTCCGGGCTGCAGAGACCGGGCCCTGGCCGGGCGAGCCCTTCACCCACTCTCTTCTTTGTTGCAGGGATCGACTACAAGACAACCACCATCCTGCTGGACGGCCGACGGGTCAAACTGGAGCTCTGGTGAGTCGGGCTGCGCGCTGAGACGCCGGGCGGGGGCTGCCGTGCTTCCCTTGTTGCTGGGGCCGGAGAGCAGGGTGAAGTCAGTGGCGGTCCTTAAGGAAACCACCAGTACAGCAGCTGGGTAGACACGGGACCGCATGTGATGCAGAAACCAGAAGGTCAGGGCTGCCTGTCCTGGCAGAGCCTGGGTCCCTTTCTCCCATAAAGATGTGTTTCCAGGGGGCCCCGACTGGACTCCACGTTGAGGGCGTTTGCAGACCCTCGCAGTTAATGTGTGACTTGCCCCGCACTTGGGTTCTCCAGCCCCACAGGGCAGTCTCCTGGGGTGTCCAGGCCAAGGAGGTCCGCGGGGCGCGTGCAGAGCAGGAGGGGCGGGGTCCTTCATGCAGGTGGCTCCCATGGGTCGCATCCCCCCACTTTGTTTCAGGGACACCTCGGGCCAGGGCCGCTTCTGCACCATCTTCAGGTCCTACTCGCGGGGCGCACAGGTAAGACCCACACGGCCGTCCTACAGGGGGCCGCAGGGCTGTGGCACCGCGTGTGGAGCGGGGCAGCTGTGGGCTCGGGGTTAGCCGGCTGGACAGAGGGCTGAGCCCTGTGGGAAGGGCTGCTGCAGATGCTAGAGGGCGGACACAGGCTGTGGTGGCGTGCCTGCAGGTAGGAGCTCTGGGGCTGGGCTGTGTGCACTGCGGGGGCTCCTGGGGGCCTGCTCGTCCCTGTCTGTCCTGGGCGTCTCATGGCAGTCTGTGTGCCAACCGTCAGTGTGAGATTTGAGGCTGCACGGAGGGAAGCAACAGACCAGCTGCCCACTCGCTGCCTTCACGAGGGGGCTGGCTTCAGGGGACCTGTGGGGGACCCAGGCTCTGACCAGGTGGGGCCTGCCCCCCTACTGTGGACTGGACAGTGGAGGTCGGGCCTCCTCTGCTTGGCGAGCAGGAGCTGACACATTTGCAGGTGCCTCTCAGGAGTTTCTGGAGTGCCGCTCCCTGCTGCAGGCAGGCGTGTGGTGGACAGCCGCTGGCTGGGCTCCCGGCTGTGGCACGCCTCCACCGAGGTGTGGGCAAGGGTGCTGCTGTTGACCCGCTTAGCCTGGCAGTCCCACCTGGAGCGGCTGCTCCCAGACGGTCAGAGCCAGCAGCCCACAGACTGGCCGGCACCAGCACAGACACAAGGGTGCCGGTGCCGCCCCACAGCCCAGGACCGTGGGAGAGCGCGAGCACCCAGGAGTGTCCCGTGGCCCGGTCTGTGGAGGGCTCTGATGGGGAATCCACTTGTGCACGGGGGGATGGGTGTCAGGGCCTGAGCCCACAGGCTTCCTGACAAGGTCTCTGGTCTTCCTGTTGCTTTTGAATGTTTCCCAATTTTTACTATGCACCCGTTGCTACTTTTTCAATAAAACAGGAAATGAGATGGTAGAGGGTAGTTACCTTGGTTTGTGGGGACAGGACGATTGGGGAACAGCAAGGAGGACCTGGGGGCCTGAATGCAGGCCAGCTCCGCTGGGACGGGTGCAGGCGGGTCGGCTGAGGGCTTGCCTGAGGGGGCCTGGGGAGGGGAGTGCATTCCACGTCCACTTCTCTGCAGGGCAGTGGGTGTGGGTGTGTCACGCATGATGACTGACTGCGCTAGTTTCGCGGGCTCCTGTTGCTTCTGGGCTGAAGGAACCAGTCGTGGATCCTGAGTGTGTCTCTGGCCCGGGTGGAGGGTTGGAGTGGGTCTCCAGCTGGGAAGCTGACCTTGGGTCTCCTGCCTGGTCAATGCCCCGCGTTGGCTGCAGCGTGGCCCGTGTGGCGCAGGGTACGATCAGCAGCTGCTCCTCCCCAGGTCCTGTCTGTCCTGTCGCCCTCCTGCCCTGGCACAGTCCCCGGAGGCCTCGTGGGTGCCCGGGCCCCACAGCCGCCGACAGCCCTGGCTGCACTCGTGTCTCTTCCTGGGAGGCCCTCTCTGTCTCAGGTCTCCTGACTGTGAGCCTTGTTTCTGCTGCTGAGGTCTGAGGTGGCCCAGGGGTCCAGCACTCCCTGCTTGGGGGACCGTGGTCCCTTGTGCCAGTTCCTGAGGGCTGGGCGTGTGGGGGGAGCCGGGGTGGGCAGTGTCCTGTTGAGCTGGGGCTTGGGATCAGCTAGGTTAGCACCAAGGGGAGCTCAGCCAGGCGCTGGTCTCCTGGAGAGAGGTGAGTGGTTTGGGCACATGCACCCTTGCAGTGAGTGCCAAGTAGGATACCAGCCTGGGCGGGGTGTGTGCGGGTCATCTGCTCCCCTCGTCAGCGCATTCGTTTCTGGGCAGAGCCATGCTCGCGCCGTGGGACATGGGCAGGGGTGTTCAGCCACAGCCTGTGGTTCCTTGGCTGCTGTACCAGAAGCGCGTGACTCAGCCCCACACTCACTGGTAAAAGCCACCTTCCGACCTTGGTCGGGTGGTGATTGCGCAGCTGTGTGTTTGTCCAAACTCATTGAACAGGTCACACCTGAAATCCCTACATTTTTTGGTGTGTAAGCTCAATAAACTACCTTGGCAACAAAGGTGCACACGCCCACCCCACGCCTGGGAGGTTTTCTCTCGCAGCTCAAGTCACCTGTGTGTGCGCAGAGGCTTGCTGCCGATGTTTGTAACAAAATGAGGTGCGTCACCTGTGACCCAGCAGCCGTGCCTGCTGACGAGCCTGCTGCGAGAGCGTGGCTGCTGTGGGGAAGCGCCCTGGTGTGCCGGGCAGTTTGCGCCAGGACCTTCTCTGGGTTAGGAGACGCCTGTGGGCGCTTGAAAGACAGCAGCAGGTGACTGGGGGCAGGGGGCAGGACCAGAGCCTCTGTTTCTACCGTGGAGGCTTACTCAGTTTTAAGAAGCTGAGCCAAAGAGAAAAGGGAAGAATACAGTAAGAATGTCTTTGCCACTTCTGTGGCTCTCTGAGGTCACAGCTGACTCTGGGGTCCTTTGGAGGGGTCCTGGTGACCAGGAGCCTCATTTTGGGGTCTCAAGGAAGCCACCTGTGCTCACTCTCAGGTGTCTTTCCTGCCAAGTCTGTGGTTCCTTTGGTCCCTGCCCACAGTGTGGCCATCTCGCTGTCCTTCATCCTGTGATGTCTCTGTCATTACCCTGACCTGGCGGACACGGGTGGTGGTGATAGGCGCCACCTAGGCTGGCACCAGCTAGGATACCAGCCAGAGGCTCTTCAACAGCCTTGGGGTGCACTTGAGCCTGAACCCAAGAGATGGGCTTCTCTCCGTTTGCTCAAGCTTTTAAACGCTACGGGTCTCCTCTTCTTCCCCACCTGCCTGCACTGGCTTGGTGGGTCTGTGCGATTGGCTGGGGCCCGCTCAAGCTGCCGGTGAGGTGAGCTGTCCGTGAGATGCAGCTTGTGGGACCTGGGTCCCTGACCAGGTCTGGAACCCGGGCCCCCCGCGTTGGGAGACTGAGGCACTGGACCACCATGGCAGTGCCTCTCTGGAGTTTTATATATGGAACCTCCTGGAATGGACAGGTGGACTGAGTAGGAAGCTATCATCAAAGCTCAGCTGGGGGAGGATGTCTCAGGAATTCCCATTCATAATGAAGAAGACACTTAGGATGAATTAGTGCTGACAAAGTTACAAGGAGACAGAAACGTGGAGATGGGGATCTTGCAACAGATCTGATAGTGCTGACCTTACCCTTGCAAGTCAGAGAACTGAAGCACAGTATTTATCCATGGCCGTCCAAGGCCCCTTGAGTCAGGCCAGGTGAGACCTTCGGCAAGAACTTATGGAACTTGGAATAGCGTGCACTGCGCGCTGGATGGCTCGGGAACCAGGGCCACCCAGAGGCGCCCCTGGCAGTGGGGCGTGGTGGTGGGAGGAGCGCCACTGCTCCTGATGCTCCCGGAGCACAGTCTGCTCAGGTTCTGGAGCATGGCGGTCCGCTTCTGACGCTTTAACAAGCCAGGATGAAATCACTGAAGATGTCCTGTCGGCATCTGGCTTGATGGATGCTCTGGTGTCAGGGCTCCGGCAGATGGCCGTCGGGAGTACTCCCAGCACTGCTGCCTCACCCCGCTTGCCGCCAGGAGCTCAGGTCAGGCTGGTTGGAGCTCAGGGCAGCTGTGCCCACAGCAGGGTGTGGAGGTCAGCCTTCGGGCCGTGGTCAGCACCTGGGCCCCCACAGCCTTCGCAGTCCTTGGGCTGTGTGGCCAGCGTGCCAGGCCCGGCCCTGACCTTTTCCGGTTGGCCTCAGTGGCTGCCTGCTCACCCCCCACCTCGGCAGTTACCTCGCAGACTGGCACGACCAGGCCTTTGGACCTGCACGACCACGGCAGCCCCTGCTTCTTGCCCTGGTGTGGCTCCAGGCCAGATGGGGGCCCGACAGCCCCAGAGGAGGTTTCCCCCTTCTGAAGGGCCCGGCGGTCACGTGTCCATGCTCCCTCTGGCCAGAGGGCTGCAACCAGCCTGGACTGGGCTGTCAGTGAAGACTGAGTCATGTGCCCGCAGACTCCAGTGCTGCTCCTAATTTGCAGTGAGACACAGAATGTACAGAGCAGAGCATTTTTGTGATACCCTTGTTGGTGTTAAGTGAAAGTATAATTTGCTGGAGGGGAAAGAAAAAGACCAGAATGAAAATTTCTTTCCCTCCCCAGCTTCATGGTCACTTTGGAGCACTGCTCTATTAACATGATGTACTAGTGTAGATCCCTTTTTATATTATGTGTAAAATGTAACTGATAAGTTAATAAAGATGCTTGAACCAAAAACTAAACATTACACAGGAAGCATAAGCAAGGAAATGAGTCCCCATCCTGCCCTTGCCCAGGTGTCACGTCTGTGGACGCCTGTTCCATGTAGTGTGTTTGTGTTTCTGGTTTCTGAAACTGCCCGTTTGTGGCACTGGGGTCCGTGTTTGTCACCTCGCTGTCTGTGGTGCCCACGAGCAGCGTGGGTGAGCGCAAGTGCACCCTGCCTTTGTCGCCTGACTGCCCCGGGGGTCTGGGGGCCGCACGTTTAGTTTGTTTGTTGATGTTTGTTCCATGAGCAGTTCTGTGTTGAGTATCCGTAAAGACTGGATGTGGACGGCCCAGCCCTTAGTCCACGTGCCTTTTGGTGGACTCTGTCGCCCCCCACAGCTGGTGGCTCCCCTCCAGGCCGGGCATGCCCCCTGCAGGCAGCTCCGCCCTGCCTTGCACAGGCTTTCCATCCCCCACCCCACCCTGGCCGGGGTGAAAGCGGTCTCCACCTGCTCCTTAGCAGGACCTCATCTGCCAGAATTCGAAGCACAGTTTCAAAGGGAAAGGCTTCAGAATTCCTCATTTTGAGATGGAGGGTGCCCTCCATCACAGCTACACTCTCCCCTTCCCGGTGTGTGACTGAGACATGCACAGGGAGGGCGTGAGCCCTGCTGGCGGGTGGTTCTCACGGAGACTGTTTCAAGGTGGAACATGAGGCCAGAGACAGGGGTGACCCCGGGACCCTGAGGTTCATGAGAGGTTGCCGCCAGGCGGGCAGAGTGGCGGTCTCTGAGGGCTGTGGTAGGGAAGTCCCCACAGCAGAGCCTCTGTGCGGTCTCAGGGCAGCTGCTCCTGGACTCACGTCCCCTGCAGACATGGGTGGGACTGCTCAGAAACACCTCTGCTCGGCACCCCCTGGTTCCCCCAGAAGAGTGCCCCACCCTGCAGTCCTGTGTGTGCCTGCCTGTCTCGAGTGGAGTGATTTGTAAACGACGTAGGGTAATGACAGGTGCTTGAAGGAAAGACATGGAAAAGCTACAGTTCGCCCCAGCAGATTCCCCACGTGGAGGGAGGCAGTACTGAGCCCGTGAGGTCCCTGTCAGATGGCCCCCACCCAGACAGTGGACAGGGCATGCGCGGTGAGGAGACAGGTCAGGGCTAGCCGAGCCCTGTGCACAGAGCCCCCCTTAAATGCAGGAGGAAGGTTCAGAGCTCATTTGCCACATTGCTGCCTGTTGGGTAAACTGCATGTCCACCTGACAGCTTGGCTGGTGCCCGAGTGCCCCTGGCCCTGCCCATGTGGGGGAGGTGGGCTGCAGGGCAGAGCCTAAACAAGACCCTGTCCACCCGTGGACACCTGGACCTCGTAATACCCGCACTTGCCTTGCAGGGAATCCTGCTGGTGTATGACATCACCAACCGCTGGTCCTTCGACGGCATTGACCGGTGGATCAAAGAGATTGACGAGGTAGGTGTACTCCCCCAGACCCCCTTCCAGGGCCACGTCTATCCCTGGCACGTGGGCCGACATCCCTCACTTGCAAAGGGAGCCTCTTTGGCCCCCACTTGCAGTGCCTCCCATGCCCAGGTTCTGTGTGTCCCCACCTGCTGGCTGCTATGGCACCATGGGTTGGGGTCCTGAGCCCCCAGGGGCCCCACCTCAGCATGGAATCAATGGAGGGCTGACCCGCGGGCTGAGGGGTTGGGGTGGGTGCAGAGGGGCATCCTGCCACTGCACCTCTGCTGAGTCCTGCACACGCCCTAGCACGCACCCGGAGTCCCCCGGATCCTGGTGGGGAACCGGCTGCACCTAGCCTTCAAGCGGCAAGTCCCAACAGAGCAGGCGCGCGCCTACGCGGAGAAGAATTGCATGACCTTCTTCGAGGTCAGTCCGCTGTGCAACTTCAACGTCATCGAGTCCTTCACTGAGCTGTCCCGCATCGTGCTCATGCGGCATGGTATGGAGAAGATCTGGAGGCCCAACAGAGGTGAGGCAGGGGCGGGGCCTGCAGGGTAGGGGCGGGGCCAAGTTGCAGAGGCGGGGCCTGGAGGGCAGGGGCCGGCTGCGGACTGACCTGTCCCACCGCCAGACGGGGGACAGGTTCCAGGCCCCAGTCCCACCAGAGCAGAGCTAACGAGGTGGCCAGGGAGCCTCAGTTCCCACCCAGGGTGATGGGCTTGGGGGTCTAGCCGCTGAGCCGTGCGGGGTGGGGAGAAGACGGGGGGCGGGGTGCCTAGTGGCTGCTCTCAGCTTGCCTGGTGCAGGGTGGGGGTCGTTCCGCTTCAGGAGCCCTGGGAGCTTTGCGCACCGCCCCTCCCAGTCCCCAAGCCCCTTCTCTGTCACTTGTGCTCATCTGATGGCGAGATTGTCAGTTGCCACCAAGACCCTCCCCCTTTCGTCCCCACGACCTGAGCCCTCATCATCTGACACTCTCTCCCCCCCCCCGCCCCCAACCTCTGCAGTGTTCAGTCTACAGGACCTCTGCTGCCGGGCCATCGTTTCTTGCACCCCCGTGCACCTCATCGACAAGCTCCCACTGCCCGTCACCATCAAGAGCCACCTCAAGTCTTTCTCAATGGCCAATGGCATGAACGCCGTCATGATGCACGGGCGCTCCTACTCGCTGGCCAGTGGGGCCGGGGGTGGCGGCAGCAAGGGCAACAGCCTCAAGCGGTCCAAATCCATCCGGCCACCGCAGAGCCCCCCCCAGAACTGTTCGCGCAGCAACTGCAAGATCTCCTAGCCGCAAGAGGGTCAGCCTGGGAATGCTCCTGGCGGGCTCTGGGTCCCGTGCTGTGTGCCGGGGACTTTGGCCACACAGCCCCTCCTGGGAGGCATGGGGAACGCACCTGGTAGGCTGGTGGTCTCAGCCAGATCAGCTGCACAGGACAGCAGGGACCATGCTGTGCAGATGGTGGTGGAGCATGCCGGGACCCCGAGGAGCGGCTGAGAAGGGCCCCGAGGAGGCTCTGCTTGGTGATGGCCTGAGGACTGGGGCCAGGCCCCCTTTCTTATTTATGTAACACCTATTTTGTACATTTTTAAAGGACCAGCAGGGAAGCCTCTGTGCAGCCACGCAGTGGGTGCACAGCTGCTGAGGGGGTGAGCCCGGGGACACAGGGCGGTGAGGCTGAGACCAGAAGGGAGCCACCATCCAGGCTTGGGTCTGAACTCACAGGGCACTTCACATGGGGTGTGGCCGCGGGGGACACGGGGACCCCCAGCTGCACTGTCAGCCTCTGAGCACGGTGGTCGGTGTGCCTGCCCTGGGACGCTAGGCTGCAGCTTCCACGGCTCCCACCAGCCCCCCTTGGAGGATGTCCCGTGAGTCCCAAGCCGCGGGATCAGGGGCCAGGGGTGACGCGCAGGTCTCAGGTTTCTTGGAAAAGGAAGCGGGCACACCCCCACATCTCTGCCCTGCGCCCTCCCCCAACTCCGGGGCTGACAGCCTTGTGTGATTCTGCGCCTTCAGTTCCATTTGTACTTGCCATGTGAAGTTGGCTCGGCCTCTCTCTGAGTTGAGGATGCACAGCTGTTTGTAAGCGGGCAGTGCTCGCTGGGCCATGAGGCCAGGGTAGGTCTGGACCAAGCCAGTCCCACTTGCCCTGGAGTTTCTGGCCAGCTTCAGTTTGCTGACCTTGGGTGGGACCATAGCTGCTCCTTAGCCAGACTCGCCCCTCTCTGAGGTCACACAATGTGAGGTCACACGTCACAAGAACCTTCCTCACCCATTTCTTCATGGTGGACACTGAGCCCCCTCCTCGAGGACCCACCAGCCAGCCTGAGCTGGAGGCCTGGCTTCCTTCCGTCCGCCTGGCTGGTGACGTGGCCACAGGTCACACTGGTGCTCAGCTCTACCTCCTGCCTGTGGGCCCCTCCCTGTCCTGTGACCCCTTGATCAGGACTTCCGTGGTGGGTGCCCCGGGGGCTGCTGTCCTGGGAGGTGAGGTGGGGGTGGGCCACAGCATCTGTGGACAGATGCCCGGCTGCCAGCAGGGCCTGCGGAGGAGGCCCACCTATCCTGTCTGCCAGTGGGCGCCCCTTTGGACTGTTTGGAGGGAATGGATGGCCCTGCGTTCACCGTGTCAACACTACCCCTGCTGCTGACACTTCCTGGATGGTCCTGCGATCACCGTGTCAACACTACCCTTCGCTGCTGTCCACACCCGCACCATTCCTGGGCTTGTCATGGGACGGTTTTCATTTCTTTGTTCAGTAAACATAATTCGGCTCTGGTCTCTGGGCTGCATTGGGAGGAAATGAAGGTCTGGCTGTAGCAGGCTGGGCTGGGCGGCAGATGGTGCTTCAGGGAGCTGCTCTGTCCTGCTCAGTCCCCTGCACCTGGGGTGTCTCCTGGTGGTGTTTGCACCAGACCAGGCTCTTAGGACCCTGCCTCTCAAGTCAGCAGGTCAGATATGGGCTGGCAGGATGTTTTCTTGTCGGTCTCAGAATGGGCAGTCTGACCCCTGGGCCCTGATCTGCACCTGCCCATGAGAGGCTTCCCACCTGCCGGGAGCGGGGCTCCCTGTCATAGGGCCTGCGGGGGGCAGGCCTAGGTCTTTGGGTCCTGACTGTTCTTAAGCTCTCCTGGGACTCTTCTCAGGGTGCTCCTAGATGCCCTTGGTGTCTCTCAGGACTGCATGGCCCCACGTAGGGCCACACACGGCCACTGAGACTCAAGTCAGTCCAAGTAAACTGCCCTTGTAGTGTCCACATCTCGTGTGACCACGGCTCTAGGAGCCCCCTTTGCTGGCACCCACCATTACCCAGTTGAGGAAAGCCCTGGACCAAGGGTTGGGCGCCTGGGTCTGGGGGGGGCCCCTAAATGCAGAGTTCTGCCCTGCATCAGCTTCCCCCCTCCACCAACCACTGGTCACCAGAGCAACCCCAGGCAGAACCACCCACCAGGTACCTTTGTGCAGCGAATGCCTCTCTCCAGCAGAAAGCATTTAGATTTGACCTCAAGATCTGCTGGCGGAGTGAGCCTCTGGGAAGTAGCAGGGGAAGAGGCTCTCCTGGGAAGGGAGCAGAACCCCACGGTGACTCAGCTGGATGCAGATCCCCTGCAGGTCTGCACGGACACAGTGACTCCCAGGGGGCAGCCTGCTCTGGGGAAGGGGTTGGGTGGGGGAAAGGGGCTGGCCAGCCCTGCCCCCTCCTGCAGAACAGCTTTGATCCCAGGGCCCTTCCATCCCTGAACCCAGGGCCTGGAGGGAGGAGGGGCTCCGGTTACAGCAGTCCCCCCTCCCCTCTCTGGCCAGAGCCGCCCTTCTCCGCCCCTCGGTGACCCTCGTGGCCAGTGTCTCTGTGCTCCTGGGCGCTGGCCCCTCCCCACCCTTCCTCGTCTCCCCGCCCCCTGCCCTGAGCTGACCAGAGGGGCCAGGCGGGGGAGGGGCCAGTGCCACATGCACAGACTCCGCTTTACCCGGTCTGAGGCCAGTGTCCGCTGTGGGCTCCAACTTTGGGGCACAGGGGAGCCCAGGGCAGACAGCAAGGGCACCGATCACAGGTCTGGGAGGGTGGATGCCTGCAGGGCGTGGGGCTCAGCAGGGTCTGAGGAGGGGCTAGTAGCCACACCCCCCACCCTGTGGTCCCGCGGTCCTCATGCCGGCCCTGAGACCACTCCTGCCGCTGTTGCTCCTGGCTGGGCTGACTGCGGGGGCCAGCCTGCCGCCGGGGCCTGGGGGCCACCCAGGGGTGTGCCCCAACCAGCTCAGCCCCAACCTGTGGGTGGACGCGCAGAGCACCTGTGAGCGAGAGTGCGTCGGAGATCAGGTGAGCACAGGCAGTCCCCACCAGCCCGGCTGTGGGGGAGACCAGCTCCTGGGGGGCCCAGGGTGTCTTGGGGGTCTGGTCAGCACTGGAGGAGCCCAGACCTCACTCCTGCCCCAGGATTTGCCAGCACTGCAGAGGTGACCCAGCCACCCTTGACCCTGGAGGTCATTTTCTCTTGGGGCTCCCCACTCTTCGCACTGTGCTCCACGTGAGGGGCCCTGGGGACAGACACCCCCAGATGCTGCCTTCATGTGTCTGAAGATTGAATGGGCTTCCCTGGTGGCTCAGCTGGTAAAGAGTCTGCCTGCAATGTGGGAGACATGGGTTCGATTCCCTGAGTTGCAAAGGTCCCCTGGAGAAGGGAATGGCTACCCACTGCGGTATCGAGACCTGGGGAACGTCATGGACGGTACAGTCCATGGGTCCCAAAGAGTCGGACACGACTGAGCGGCTTTGATTTCTCAGTCCCCAGACCTGCCCACCCCGACCCTGAAACTCGCTGTTCTCGGGCCCAGCAAGGCAGAGGCCAGGGCCCTGTTTGGATGTGCTGTCCTTGCAGCCCGGCCCCACAGCACTACAGTGGCCTTAAGAACGTTGTACATCCTCCCCAGGCCTTCATGTCCCCATCAGTGCAATGGGAGTAACAACCACCTGCTTTGGGGGCCAAGGGTCTGGGGGCTCGGTGAGGTTCAACAAGGTGACCTGTGAGGGGCTGCTGGCAGTTGTGGCTCACCCCCAGATGGAAAGCCAACCTGCTCAGCTCCGGGGGGGACACTGAAGCAAGGAGAGGCAGTGGGCCTCCCACGCCCAAGCTGGGCATGCTGGGGTTGGGTGGGAGGAAGTGTTCAGGTGTCCGCTGAGCTGTGCCCCCCACCCTCCAGGACTGCGCGGCCACCGAGAAGTGCTGTACCAACGTGTGTGGGCTGCAAAGCTGTGTGGCTGCCCGCTTCCCTGACGGCAGCCTGGCTGCATCCAGGCTGGCGGCCTCATGTGAAGGCTTCGTGTGCACACAGCAGGGCTCCGACTGCGACATCTGGGACGGGCAGCCAGTGTGCCGCTGCCGGGACCGCTGCGAGAAGGAGCCCAGCTTCACCTGCGCCTCAGATGGCCTCACCTACTACAACCGCTGCTATATGGACGCCGAGGCGTGCCTGCGCGGCCTGCGCCTGCGTGTCGTGCCCTGCAAGCACGTCCTCAGCTGGCCACCCAGCAGCCCCAGGCCCCCCGATACCACTGCCCGCCCCACGCCCGGAGATGCCCCAGTGCCGCCTGCCCTCTACAGCAGCCCCTCCCCGCAGGCAGTATATGTGGGGGGCACGGCCAGCCTCCACTGCGACGTCAGCGGCCGCCCGCCCCCCGCCGTGACCTGGGAGAAGCAGAGTGACCAGAGGGAGAACCTGATCATGCGGCCAGACCAGATGTATGGCAACGTGGTGGTCACCAGCATCGGGCAGCTGGTGCTTTACAACGCCCGGCCCGAGGACGCCGGCCTCTACACGTGCACGGCGCGCAACGCCGCCGGCCTGCTGCGGGCCGACTTCCCGCTGTCCGTGGTCCAGAGGGATCTGGCCGGGGCTGGGGCCCACATGGCCGCCACCGCCCCGGCCCAGTGTCTGCCCAGCACGCAGGCCTGTGTCGGCCCCCCATCTGGCCGGGTCCTCTGGCACTTTGACCCGCAACGGCGCGGCTGCATGACCTTCCCCGTGGGCAGCTGTGCTGGGGGAGCCCAGGGCTTTGAGACCTACGAGGCGTGCCAGCAGGCGTGTGCCCATGACCCCGGGGACGCCTGCGCGCTGCCGGCCGTGCAGGGCCCCTGCCAGGGCTGGGAGCCGCGCTGGGCCTACAGCCCGCTGCTGCAGCACTGCCACCCCTTCGAGTACAGCGGCTGCGAGGGCAACGGCAACAACTTCGAGAGCCGCGAGAGCTGCGAGCACGCCTGCCCGGTGCCGCGCACGCCGCCCTGCCGGGCCTGCCGGCTCCGCAGCAAGCTGGCGCTCAGCCTGTGCCGCAGCGACTTCGCCATCGTGGGGCGGCTCACCGAGGTGCTGGAGGAGCCCGAGGCGGGCGGCGGTGGCATCGCGCGCGTGGCGCTGGACGAGGTACTCAAGGACGACAAGATGGGCCTCAGGCTCCTGGGCACCAAGTACCTGGAGGTGACGCTGATCGGTGTGGACCGAGCCTGCCCCTGCCCCAACGTGACGGCTGGCGACGGCCCGCTGGTCATCATGGGCGAGGTGCGCGACGGCGTGGCCATGCTGGACGCGGGCAGCTACGTGCGCACCGCCAGCGAGAAGCGCGTCAAGAAGATCTCTGAGCTGCTAGAGAGGAAGGCCTGCGAGCTGCTCAACCGCTTCCAGGACTAGCCTCCCCACCAACACCAGATCCCTGCCGACATGCTAGGCCCCGCCTTCCCCACACCCCCGCCCTCCGCCTGAATAAAAGTCCTGGATCTCAATGCCTGTGGGTGCTGGGGGCCCAGCCCCCGCATGCGCATGTGGCTCCGCTCTGAGATCAGGAGGGAGCACCAGTGAGGACCAGCCTGGGAGGTGGGTGCCACCTCCCCACGGCAAGAGGACCAGGCAGTCAGCTCGGTCCTGCCTCAGCATTCCCTGGGGCCTTTCTTCCTCCCTCCACTCACTGCCCGAGGGGAGCAACAGAGTCCAGGATGCCCGCGAGTCCTGACCCACAGGCCAGACCCCTCCTGTGCCCAGCATGGAAACCTCAGAGACAGAGACTGCCCACAGGCACCCTGCAGGGGTGCTCCCAGGAGATGACATGGGAGATACCAGCAGTGGGGTAGCAGGCCTTTATTCTCATGTTCTTAGCAGCCCTGTGGCCACTGGTCAAGAATCCCCAGTCTGGGCAGGGCCACGCCCCGCAGCCTGGCCCAGAGGAGCAGGGGCTTTGTTCAGGGACACAGGCATCACAGAAGAGGGAGTTACCGTTTCCTGAAAATTAGGCACTTGTTGTTGGCTGGCATGTCCACCTAGGGGAGATACTTAGGCTGGAGAAGCTGCTCCTGGTCCCCAGGGAGGCTGCCCACGACCACAGTCCTCTCCACCTACCATCCTCTCCAGGAGCAGGCCATTGGCCTGGCCCAGGTCCTTGAGCAGGGAGGTGTCCCGCAGCCCCCATTCGGGGTTCCTGCATGAGGGGAGGAGGTGGGGTCGTGGCCTGGGGGGGTCACTCGACCCACCTGCCCCCCGGCCAAGTCCCCTACCCAACCAACTCTGACCTGCATCTGAGAGTCAGGTCAAAGTCCACGTTACTCTGGGGAGAAATCTTCCCGTTGACAGCATAGGCCTGTGGAGATGGGAGACACCATTCTGCCACTGTCCACAGGCTCAGCCGTCCCCAGCCAGGCACTGTGCACACTTGCAGGATGGCATCCACAGAATGGAAAGGACCCATCCCTCGATGACCCCCAGACAGGGGACAGTGGAGGACAGTGCTGAACAAGGGCAAGTAACAGGGGAGTGCTGGAGAGCAGAGGGCTTGGGTGTGCTTCAGTGCTGACAGGAAGCTGGAGGGAAAGGCAACTGAAAATACCAAGACGAGAAGGTAGTCCAGAAAGGCCCGGACAGCCAAGGCCGCATGCCTGGGGAGGCCCAGCTCAGGCAGGAGCACTCACCCCATAGGTGATGAGCACAGCCTTGGGTTTGAGCAGGTGTCCTGCTGCTCTGAACAGGCCCTGCGGAGGGGGGAAGCAGAACAACAGTGAGGAGCTTTCCCAGGACTTCCCCCGGCCTGAGTCCCCATCGCTGATACAGAGCAGATCGGGCATTCCGCTCCCTCCCAGTGCAGGAAAAAGTGCCACATGGCGCAGGAGGGTGGCCCGTGGGTGGTTCGCCCACGCTCCCACAGACCTCGGTGCAACTCAGGGGGCTGATGTGGCTCATGTTGATGCAGAGCAGCAGGTCCAGCGACTGCGGCAAGATCCCGCCCCACTGCTTCCAATCCCAGGTCACGTCCAGGTACATAGGGGCCTTCACGTTGGGCAGCCCGTGGGCCTGAGTGGTGGCCAAGATGCTGCGGGAGGACAGCCAGTGGTGGGGGTGGCCTGTGCAGCCTTTTCTGAGCCCCTGCAATCCTGCTTGGGGGAGGCTTAGAGGAACCACAATGGCGGAGGGATCCAGGGCAGCGGGACGGGGCCCACTTTCACCCGCAGGGTCCCACCTTTCCGCCGCACCTGTCCAAGCAGCGCTGGTCCACGTCGGACGGCTGCCACTCCGCATAGGGGAAGGCTCGCGCGAAGTGGGCTGTGTGCTGGCCCGAGCCCGAGGCCACTTCCAGCACGCGGACGCCGCGCTGGGCCGAGTCCACGTACTGCCGCAACACCTGCAAGATGGGCTCCTTGTTTCGCTCGGCGGCCTCCGCAACCAGCATTTTTCCTCTCCCCCGCGGAGAGCGCCTTCGCGAGTTTGGCACAGCCGGAAGCGTCGGGGCAGGCAGTCAAGCACCGCGGTGCCCTTCGGGAGTGGTAGTCCGGAGCCGCGGCGCCCATCGGGAGTGGTAGTCAAGCACCGTGAGGGGGGCGGGGGCTGTGGCCTGGCCGCGTTGCAATTGGCCTTTCCCCTCCACGGACTACAATTCCCAGGAGGCCACGCGCCGCGCCTTAAAGGCACCGCAGTCCAGGGAGGCGCGCCGCGAGCCGCCGCCTCGGGACGGGAACCGGGAGGCAAGCTTGGGTCTTTAGTTTACAGGCGTCCATTGGCTCAGCACCCGGTGCCCGTGGCTGTCCTAGCACTTTTTCATAGTCCTTGTAACTCCGAAGTTGTCTCATTCGTGTCGCACTGGAACGGATTCCTTCCCTTTGTCTGGGTTTCTTTTTTTTTTTTAATTAAATCCCTCGGGGATTTTGGGGTCTGAGAGGAAAAAAAGTACATCTCACCCGCTGCGCCGCCCGGGAATCGAACCCGGGTCGCAAGAATGGGAATCTTGCATGATACCACTACACCAGCGGCGCGGCTGACAGCCGGTGTGTCCGCGAGGCTTAAGAGATTATGACGCAAGCCCCGCCGCCCAGCCCCGAGCAGAGCCGTCAGAGCGCAGGCGTCGCTGCGGCGCGAGCAGCAGGGCTGGGAGCACGGGACTTGAGGGGCGGGGGTCGGGAAGGCGGGAGTCCCGCCGATTCTCTCGGGCACCCAGCACTCCAGGGGAAGGAGCGGCGATGAGGGACGCGGTTTCTGGCCGACTGGATTCGAACTGGCGCTGTAGCAACCATAGCAACCGCGGCATTCCGGAAATTGTGGGTACGGGGCCATGGGATGGCCTTCGCGGTTGGACTGGGCTCTCGTCTGAGCTGGGCCGCGGGGCGGAGCTCCCTACGGTGGGCGGGAAAGTGGGGCGGGGCTCCCTGCGGTGGGCGGGGAAGCGGGGCGGAGCTCCCTGCGGTGGACGGGGCGCGGCCCCGGGAGGGGCGGGCCGCCTGCGGAGACGAGCCTGTACTGCTCTGGGTGTCTCTGTGGCCCTGCGATAAGCAGTGCAAACCCAGGGTTCACGGGTGTTGAGGGGTCGGTGACCTCCGAGTCTCGTCGGGGGCCGGTTTGTGTGTTCGACCGCTCTTCCCTGGTTGTCTCGGAAAGGGCCCTCTTAGCAGGTGCGAGGCGGCGCTCAACACTCGGGTCTAGCTTATCTCCATTGCTTGGCAATTTTTCTTGCGCGAGACGCTCCCTGCCCCCGCACACACCCAGGGTCGCTCTGACAAGAAGCTCTGAGAATGGCGCTTACCGGGCTTGTCTGGGGTTGCTCTCTCGGGGGCATGCAGAGTGGGACCGGAGACTACAGTATGAATGCGGTCAGATGGGGAGAACAGCCTTTGCCTCTTAGGGCCAAGACCTGGTGTAGGGTTGGCCAGTGTGAACACAAGGCCTCTGGAAAAGTTTCACTCAGTGGGCCGACCTCCAGACAGCCCCTTTAGCATTCAGCGTTACCACACTTTTTTCTTAGCCGACTTTCTCATTTCATAAGCTTTCATTACCTCACTTTTGCCTCAAATCCTGGTTTGCTGGGGCTTCCCAGGTGGTGCCAGTGGTAAAGAATCAGCATTGTCAATGCAGGAGATGCGAGAGACATGGGGTCAATCCCTGAGTTGAGATAGATCCCCTGGAGTAGAAAATGGCAACCCACTCCAGGATTCTTGCCTGGAAAATTCCACAGTGGGGAGGCAACACAACTGAGCAACACATGCACACCTGGTTTGTTGGGTATTTTCTGCGTCTCCAGGTGGACAAGAGGTGTCCGTCAATGTGAATCTCTGCCCCCCACCTGTGATGGTCAGTGGCCAGCTGGGGCCCCTCAGCCTCCTCATCCCCCCAAGGGGCACAAAGCTCCCTGGCCTTCCTGGGCTGCCCTGTGCTGTTATCATACAATAAACAATAGAGGGACATCTTCAGCAGTCCAGTGGTTAAGACTCTTCACTCCCAATGGGAAAGAAAGTGTTAGTTGCCCAGTCAACTGTTTGAGACCCCATGGACTGTAGCCTGGCCAGGCTCCTTTGTCTGTGGGATTCTCCAGGCAAGAATACTGGAGTGGGTTGCCATGCTCTCCTCCAGGGGATCTTCCTAACTCAGGGACTGAACCCCATCTCCTGCACTCAGGAGGCGGATTCTTTACTGCTGAGCCATCATCCCTGGTCAATGAACTAGATCTCACATGCCACAACTAAAGAGCCTGCATGCTGCAATGAAAATCAAAGATCCCCTGTGCGGCAACAAACACCCAGACACAGAGCAGCCAAAGAAACTTTAGAAAAAAAGAAATGGATATTTGGTCTGCATCCTGATTTCTGAATAGAACTCTTAAAACCCTGGGATTTTCTGAAGGAAGGGGTGAGAGGAGCATCTGTTATGCATAACGAGCCCCTTTCAACCTCACCTGGGTTCACACCAGATGGGTGACAAGTCAGGAAGGGGGGTGGGGGGGCTGGTTGCCAGGGAAAACTTCAGCCCCACTCCTGACCTCTGACCTCTTGGGATAGGGGGCTGGAGACGAAGTTAATCTACAGGATTAACCAGTCCTACCCATGTGATGGACCTCCACTCAAACCTCAGATGGAGGGGATCAGGGAGCTTCCAGCCAGTGAAGGAGGAGGGCTGGGAGGGTGGCTCCCGGGGAGAGTGCGGGGCTCCACACCACTTCCCACACCTTCCTTGGGCATCTCCTGCATCTGTTCCCGAGTTGTGTCCTTTGTGGTAAACCAATAAGGTAAGCAAAATGCTCCCCTGAGTTCTGTGAGTCATTCTGGCAAGTTACAGGACCCTGATTTACAGCTGGTCAGTCACAAATCCACCTGCATTAGCAGGAGCTGCAGGAGACACTGATTTGATCCCTGGGTCAGGAAGATGCCCTGGAAAGGGGGATGGCAACCCACTCCAGTATTCTTGCCTGTTGTGTTGTGGGACTGAGCCCTGAGCCTGTGGATCTGTGTGGACACTGGGTGGGTGGAGTTCGAATCCACTTAGATTGTAGGATACCCAGATGGGGTCCAAAGAGAACTAGAGGATTGCTTAGTAAGAAAAGCCCAAACTCTTTGCGTCAGAGGTGTGTCCTGTAGGACGGAGGGAGCCTTCCTGTTATATGTGCTGCCCACATGCCCAGCAACGTCTTCCATTTAACAACCCTTGACCTCAAGTTGCCCTCTGCTTGCCGTTCATCCCTCTGGGCTGGATTCTGTGTGAACTGACACCCGCCCTCCCTCCACACTCATCAGGCTCAGAGCCTGGGGCAGAGGCAAAAGCAGTGGGCAGAGCAGTGGGCTTCGCTGCAGTATGAGCGTGCATGCGTGTGTGCATGCATGCATGGGAGCACCTGGGACTGTGTGAAGGTGTGTGGGCACACACTTTCCATGAAGTCCCGGATGTATGTCAGACTCTGAAGCCCCCCAGGAGATGCTGAACATGGGACCCCTGGAAGCGTCCCACGCCTGGGCCTGCGCTCAGTGCTACCTCCTGAGGTTGTGTCCTGAGGGTTACTGTTGGAGCCAGAAGGGCCCTCTTGGCTACTCCTGCCACCTCGTGATGTCTAGAGCCAACAGCGGCGTCCAGCTTCCTTCCTGGGGTCCAGGCCCAGGCGCCCACCACCTGCTGAGCTCCCTCCCGAGCCCTGCAGAATGTACCCAGGGTGCTCACCCACTACTGATTCCCTCAGCATATTGATTTTCCAGAGCTACAGTGACAAATTACTCCAAAGTGTGGTGGCTCCAAACAACAGTTTCCTTTCTCACAGTTCTGCAGGCCAGAAGTCCAGAATAAAGATGTCGGCTCCCCAACGGCCCTACCGGAAGCTCTTGCGTCAGCACAGCTTCCTGCTCCTCTGTGGCTCCAGGCACTCCTGGGCTTGTGGCCACCTCCCTGCCATCTCTTCTCTGGTCTCTCTGTGTCCTAATATCCCTCTCCTTTTTATCTTTATTTAAATTTTTTTTCTTTTTTAAGTTATGAAAGTATGATAACACATTTACAGGATACTTGGAAAATATAAAGTTACATAAAGTTCCACTATATATGACAATTATTTTCTTAAGTAGATTTTTAGTTGGAGTTTCAATAACAAACTCTTGGAAATTAATAGAATTTTAAAAATTAATAGGATGAATAGACAAGTCGAAGGATAGAGTAGACCTGAAAAGCACTATGAACCAATTCAACATAATTAGGATTTATACAGTGTTCACACAATGGGAGGATACGACCCTCTCCTTTCCCAAGAACAGGCTTCACTGGATTTTAGGACCCTCTCTAATCTGGGATGACATTATCTCAAATCCCTTGCTTTAATTATATCTGCAAAGACCATTATTCTAAACAAAGTCATTTTCTGAGGTTCCAGGTGGTGTTTCTTTGAGGGGCCACTGTTCAACTCACTGTATTTGGGTGTGAGAATGGGCAAGCCCTGGGAATTCCCTGGCAGTCCAGTGGTTAGGACTCAGTGCTCTCACTCCCAGGACAGGGGCTCAATCTCCAATCAAAAAACTAAGAGCCTACAAGCTGCAGCCAAACAAACAAAAAGGGATGGGCAGTCCCTGGACACTTGATGGCAGATACAGGAGCATCCTGCCAGAGCTTTTCCTGGGGCCACTGACCACGCTTTGTTGGCAGAAGCCCATCCTTCACTCTGGGTTGGTGAGGGCATGAACTTCAGATCTGCAAAATGACTGAGGATGGCTGAAAACTTAAACTTTCTCCTCTAATATAAAATTTCAGTATCATATTTAGAGCCTTTTAGAAGAGAAAGTCTGGAGCAGGAACTGGCAACCCACTGCAATATTCTTGCCTGGAGAATTTCATGGACAGTGGGGCCTGGCAGGCTATAGTCCATGGAGTCACAAAGAGTTGGACACGACTGAGCGACTCATGCACACAGAAGAGAAGGGCTTCCCCAGTAGCTAAGCAGAAAAGAATCTGCCTGTCAATGCAGGAGACATGGGTTTTATCTCTGGGTTGGGAAGAACCCCTGGAGGAGGGCATGGCATCCCACTCCAGTATCCTTGCCTGGAGAATCCCAGGGACAGAGGAGCCTGGTGGGCTACAGTCCATGGGGTTGCAAAGAGTCAGACACAACTTAGTGACTAAACAATAGCAAAGAAGAGAAAAACCCTAACGTCTTCATTAGGGTTAACTGGAGTCAGTAAGGTAAAGGTCCCTCCTTGCTACGACACCCATGTTTTCTGTGTGGCTCCAGGCGTTTCTGGGCTTGTGGCTGGGTGCTGGGTGAGGCTCCTGCCTCCTGTTCAGCTGCCCGTGACTGACTCTGGGCTGGGTTCCCAGCCTCTCTGACAATAGGGAATGTTTGCCGGCTGCAAGACACTGTCTCTGGGGGCTTAGCAGGTTGCTCACTGTCATGGACAGTGTAGTCCAGGCAAGGCCAGACTGGCCAGGCTTCCTACCCCAACTGGAGAACCGACCTGAGCTCTTGGTCACAGACCGACTAGACCCTCAGGCTGGGCCCTCCCCATGCCTCCTGGCTCTGTCCCCAAGTCAGGGTGGGTCAGGTGCTCAGGCTAAGTTCTGGCATCAGGGAGTCTGGGAACGCCCCTGGGTGGCAGTCGGGGTGGGGAGAGAGGCCCTTCCCTCCTGCACACAGGTGTCAGGGCTTTACTGCCTGCCCCCCTACAAACTTGCCTTCTCCTCCCTGGCTGCCAGCGGCCCCGGCTCAGTGTCTTTGGGGACCTCTGGGTTCCTTCACACACACCCCCGCCCCCAGCCTGCCCTGCAACCCATCCCCCACTCTCGCCTGGCAGGACCATTCCTCTTCTGTGGCTTTCTCCTGGAGACTTTCCTAGGGCTCTGGACCCAACCTTTGCCCTCAGACAAGGAGCAGGGGCAGGGCTGGGACATTAGGGTCTAGCAGCCTTGCCCACCATCAAGGCCAAGCCTGCCTGCCCATCAACAGGGTCCTCTCCACGCTGGCCTGAGGGGGGTGCCCACCATAAGAGGAGGAGCTGTCAGCTCTATGTCAGCCCAGGGCCTGGCTCCTCCTGCCCAGAGCATGTGCCTTCTGGAAGAGACCCTCCCCACCCCCAGGCCCCTCACCCTTCAAAGTCTCCCCAGCGTGAGTTAGCATTATGCTCGAGGCCACTGAAGAGACCAGGGCCGCGAGCACGGATGACACAGGATCATGCTGGCCTTGACACAGCTGGGGGGGAGGGGCGGGGGATGGGCCCCAGGGGTGGAAAGGGGGCCCAGCGTGGCTGGAGGTGGGTGTGTGTGCTCATGCCCTGGCTCCCTGGGCATGCTCTCCCCTTTCAGGTCACAGGTCTTGTGGGAGTGGGGGCAGCTCCACCTCACCCTCGGGAAGGAGCCATGGGCAGGCTAGGGCCCAGCGCCGACCCCTCCCCTGCAGGCAGGTCTGGTTCCTCCTGAGGCACGTCACTGCAGTAGGTCTAGTGTCCTGACCCCAGTGCCTGGGGCGGGTGGAGGAGTAAGTGGTCTTTCTCCCGCGGGGGATGACAGGCAAGCTGGGCTCCTTCACCTGCTTTCTGCACCCCCCCAGCACCCAGGGTGCTCCTGGATTGGTAAGGGGCCTTCCGCCCCCTCCCTGGGGTGTGCAGGCGCACACGTAGCAGAAGGTACCCAGCTCCTGTCCCGTGGAAAGAAAGAGAGATTCCCAGGGTGTCATGTTTCTGCAGAAATCTGGGGGTCGACCCGCTGTTCTCATCTTTGACCCCAGCTCAGTCGCGTGTGAGTGAACCGCAGCACTGGCCCAGGCCGGCCCAAGCAACTTGGCGGAGGGTCTCCGACTTGCGGTGCGTGGGGACACCCTTGCTTCCAGGGTCCACACAGATCATTCCCAGCTCCTGTCAACGTCTCGGCTCCTGGGACACCACCGGCGACCCCCCGAGGGCCTGAGCCAGAGCCTCGCCACGTCTGGGTGCCCGTGGCCCCCGAGCCTCCTCCAGTGGCGGACGGCGGCCCGGGCCCTGAGCAACTTGCTTAAACTCCGCCCTCGGACCTCGCTGGGGGGTACCGCCAGTTTCCCCAAGGCTCCAGCACCACCCCTGCCGCGAGCCTAGGCGCGGGCCCTTTAAGGTCCGGGGGGTGTGCGGCGGGCCCGCCCCCTCCCCGCGGCGCCGGCCGCCTGTTAAAGGGGCCGCGCCCTCGGCGCCAGCCTAGTGCCAGCCGGGCGGAGGGCGCGAGGTCTGGCCGCGGGCCGGCGGGCGGGGAGGGCGCGGAGGGCGCGGGCGCGCTGCGGCCCCTCCGCACCATGTACACCATCACCAAGGGACCCAGCAAGCTGGTCGCGCAGCGGCGCACAGGTGCGCGGCGGGGGCGGGCAAGTCAGGGAGGGGACTGGCGGGGGTCGGCACACGCTGCCCGCCCCCGGCGCGGCGCCGGCGGCTGACGCGCGCTCCCGGTGCCCGCAGGTCCCACGCAGCAGCAGGTGGAGAGCAGGCTCGGCGAGCTCCTGAAATGCCGGCATTCCGCGCCGAACCCGCAGCACTCGCGGGCACAGCCGCCGGGCCCCTGGCCCCTGTCGAGGTGAGACGCGCGGCCCTCCCCTCCCCCGCCGGCCGCCGCGGGGCCGTGAGGGTGACCTTGGGGAAAGGTTAGCGGAGCCCGGGCCACATGCTCCCGGCGGGCGCGGAGGGGGCGGAGCCCGCCGACCCTGCCCGCCTGCGGCTTTCGACCGCGACTCCGCGCTTCCGCCTCACCTGGCACCTGGCTGGGTCGGAGGGAACCGGTCCGGGGTTGCGTGACACACCTCCGAGCCCTGGGGCCCCACGCACCCAGAGTCGGGAGGAAGCCGACCCGCTCCTGGATCTGAGGGGCTCCAGGCGGCTGAGTCAGGTGCCCTGGCCGACCTTGGACGGGGGAAGCCAAGCTTTGAGAGGAGCTGCCGCGGACTCGCCCTGTAGGGCGGGAGCGGCCGCCGCCGGAGGCTGCCAGCCCCGTGCTGGCCGAGCAGCGGGGGAGAGGTGCACGTGGTTCCCTAGGGCCCTGCCAGGCCGCTGCTCTCCTCCGCCTTCTACCCGAGTCCCCACCGGTGCTTTTCTGCCTCTCCTGACTAGCAGTTTTGCTGGTTGCCTCAGTTCCACCACTGTGGCCTCCAAGTCACTGTGCCCAGGAGGTCAGCGCCTCCATCTCCGGGACTGAACCTGTAACTTTTTGGCTTGAGTCCGATCTCTGGTCTTATTCTCTGCAGGCTCAGGGCCCAGGGCTTGGTCCAGGCCACACAGGCCTGAGGCTCCTGCGGGCTGTGGGTGGGTGGGGGCAGCAGTGACAGGCCTTGGGATTTCTTCTCTAGTTGAGGACAGACAGCCTCCGGGTTGGTAAGAGCTGGGGGCTGTGTTGCTGGGTGCCCTCATCCTGCCCTCCCGCTCAGTACCGGCCTGAGATGCCACAGGTAGGGGCAGCCTGTGAGACCCTTCTAGGCTGAGGCCCCTTCCAGTGGCCTCCTGCTAGGAGCACGCTGACACTCTGAGGCTGGTCCTGTGAGGACCACAAGCGCCTCCGGGGAGAGGGGTGCGTGCGGCCGTGGGGGCCGCGTCCCAGGGCCCACTGTGCTGTGTGACCCTGCCTTGTGACGCCGGCCCTGGTCCTTAACCGCCCTGACGCCCTGGGGAGGGAAATGAGGCACACCACCCCCCACCCCACCCCCGTCACCCAGGCAGGAAGACCCCACTCTCTTACCTGGAGAAGCTCGTGCTTTCTCCATGCACCTTTGCAGGGGAGTGGGGGAGAAAACGTGCGGTGTGTGCAGGGTCCGGGTGCCAGGAGAGATGGAAGAGACAAGGGGCGGCAGCCAGCCAGGTCTGGGTCAGGGGTGCTGGTTCTCGGCCCCACCTCCACAGCCCCGTCTGGCAGGGGGGCAGCAGGAAGGCAAACTGTGCTGGCCGTGCCATCCCCCCTTCCCTCTGAAGTCACCCCTTCCCTGAGCCACTCCCCTCCCAGCCTCAGGGTTGATCCCTCACTGGGAGGCCAGAGCACCTACAGGTCTCCCACACCGGGACCCACAGCCTTGCTCCTGAAATTTCTGGCAGGGGGGACCCACCAAAATCACTCCACCCAGACTTCCGGTCCACCCTCCCTCAGCCAGACTTGCCGGGGAAGAAGGAGTATGAGCCACTGGGGTGCTCTGTACCTGGCGCACCGCGGGTGCCCCAAGCGTCTGCTCCTGACTGGGCTTGGGTCTGGGCGCTGCACATTGGTTGTGAACAGGCTTGTGAGTCTGGGCCTTTGATGAGCTCTCTCTCCTTGAGCTAGAGAAAGACCTGCTGTCAGGGTGGTGGGGGGGAGAGCAAATGGGACCCTATGACCATCTGATGGTGCAGGAGAGGCAGGCTGGTGGGGGAGGAGGCTTGGGAGCTGCACTGCCTTGTGGGCTTCGGGCTCAGACACGCGTACAGTTCTGATGCTGCCATCCACTCACCACGTGTGACTCTGGACAGGTCACTTTTCTCTTGAGTCTGGGCTGAAAATGGGCGGGTGGTCTACATTGGAGAATAGCGAAGGGGATGAAGAGGAGGCCCTAGTTGGCAGGCCTTGAGCAGGGAGTCCAGAGCTGCTGCTGCCGTGGGCAGGGCCTGCCAGTGGACCGAGTCCCTGGGTGCTGGCACAAGGGTGGAGGTGGGGGTAGCACCGGACCTGACCATAGGCACACAGGGGAACAGTGCCCTTTCCTCCAGAGGGCCCATGGGGCCGCCTTACGTAATTGCCAGCAGGGGGCGGGCAGGTGCCAGCCTGAACCCCTTCTCAGCCCTAGCCAGGCCGCCCTCTGGTGGTTGAGTCACTAAGTCGTGCCTGACTCTTGCGGCCCCATGGACTGGACTCTCCAGGCAAGGATACTGGAGTGGGTTGCCATTTCCTTCTCCAGGGGATCTTCCTGACCCAGGGATTGAACCTGGGTCTCTTGCATTGTAGGCGGATTCTTTACCACTGAGCCACCAGGGAAAGTACCCTCTAAGTACTGGGCAGTTTGTTGCCTTTGACTGCAATTCTTTTCTTCCTTCTTGGATGCTCAGTTTCCAAGTTTTCCTGGAGTTTGTGGCCTTGCAGGGGTAAGGTTAGCAGGCAGGTGAGGGGCTGTCCCACTTCAGGACAGACATCCACGCACTTTGGTTGGTGTTGCTCAAGCCTGGGAGCAGCCCTGCCCCTCCATGTTCTCGGTGGCCACCCGACCTGCCAGCCTGGAGCTGGCGGGACTGGTGCCCCTCAGGACGCTCCTCTTTATTTTAGTGCCCCTCTCAGCTGAGGAGGAACCCCGCGCGGCGGTGGGGCACCTGAGCCCAGGATGGCGAGCAGGCCGGCGGGACCGCGAGTGCCTGGCGGAGTGGCACGTGCAGCCCAGGACTCCCGGCTCCCACCTCCTGCTGTAGGTGTGGGCCCCGCTCCCTCCACGGCCCTGTCCCGGGCTTCATGTGTGCAGGGCTGGGCCAGCTGCCTCCGGTCAGGGCAGCCCATCCATGCCCTGGGCCTGGCTGGCCAGGGTGGGCCCAGTGGCCACCTGGACATTGAATGCCCACCAGGCCAGACTCCAGCACCCAGGGCCATCTCCTCACTCAGCATTCCTACCCTGTGGGCAAGAGCACGGTCCTTGCCTGGAAGCTGCAGGGGTGGACCAGGGCCACGGTCACCCTCCCCACTCAGGATGGCCCACTCAGCACTTGGCACTGTCTAGCCAGACCAGGAGCTGTCTCTGGGGCCGGGGTAGCTGCGAAGGGCAAAGTCCACCTGCTCTTGTTTGGGTCCTTCCTTCCATCCTGGGGGCATCTTGAGATGAAGAGGCTTCTGTGGGGAAGAAAGTGACCAAGAACTGTGCCTGGGGGCGGGGTTGGGCCGAAAAACATGTTTACTCAGGTCAGAACCTGGGCTGCTGGAGGCCTGGCCCATCAGTGGGGAGGGGGGAGGCAGGTGGCAGTGGAGGTTCCTGAGAGACCCATGGGGGGCCGTCTGTGTGCCTTGAGCATGGGGCTCTGCGGGGATCTGGGGACACAGAGCCCCTCTGCAACCTTAGACCTGCCTCAGGGCCAGGGGCTGCAGGTGTGAGCTGAGCTGTTGGGGATGCAGGCCTGCGGGAGAAAGGCCTCGGCCACCAGCTGCAGCCCACAGCTGCCCTGTGGTTCAGGGAAGTGCCCGGACTGGGCCTAGCCTGTGGGGCGGGGTGGCCTGCGACTGCTCCGGGAGCTCTGCCAGGTAGCACCTGGCCTGGGAACGTGGCTGAGCGTCTCCTCGCCTTCCCACAGTCCAGGGCCGAGGCTCGTGTTCAATCGGGTGAATGGCCGCCGGCCACCGGCCACGTCCCCATCCCTCGAGGGAACCCAGGAGCCCTACACACTGGCCCACGAGGAGAACGTCCGATTTGTGTCAGAAGGTAGCGCTGAGGCCCAAGAGAATGGCCCAGGCCACGGGTCCCCTTTCCACTGTAACCTGAACTTGAAATCCCTGGAGGGCTGGGACGTACCTGGGCTCTGGGCCTGTCGGTCCTGTGACCGTCCAGCGGGCCACCTGTTCCCATTCCCAGCTCTGGGCAGGGGTCCAGGCTAGCCACTAGGGTGGGAGGGTGCCAGGGACCTGACTCAGTGTGACCGTCCTCTCCCTACAGCCTGGCAGCAAGTGGAGCAGCAGCTGGGTGGTGGCCCGGCCGGTGAGAGCGGGCCAAGGCCTGTGCAGTACGTGGAGAGGACCCCCAACCCCCGGCTGCAGAGTGAGCCCTCCCCCACCCTCAAGGAGCGCCCCCCCTCCACCCCTGACCTGGTTCAGCCAGGTTCTAGCCACAAGGGGGTGGGGCGAGGAATGGAACCTGATCCCCTCTTCCCGCGTCTGCTACAGCTGGGATTTGGGTGAGGGGCTTGTGGCCAGCTGGAGGGGGGACACACGCTGGTCCGCCGGGAAGGTGTGTCACTGCCCAGCCTTCTGTTTCTCCACAGACTTTGTACCCATCGACCTGGATGAGTGGTGGGCACAGCAGTTCCTGGCCAGAATCACCAACTGCTCGTAGTCACAGCTTTGGAAGGAAGGCTGTCTTGTGCAGGCCCTGGCCCTGACCCACGCTGGACCCTCTGCCAGGAGAGGACCATGGCGCTCTGTCCACCCTCTGTGGCAGGCCGTGCTTCACCCTGGGCCTGGCCAGGCGCCGGCCACACCTGAAGTGCCAGCATTTGGACTTTTGCCCCTGCTGACCCCTTGGCCCAGCTGTTCCAGGCTACCGGGGGCCAGGGGTTGAAACTGTCTGACCTCAGTCCTGCTCACTGTGCCCGGGGACCAGCCTGTGGGGCTGGCAGGGAGGAGCTCCAGGCTAATAAAGTTGAGAAACTGCCTTTTGGAGAGGCCATGACTCGGTGGGCTGTAGGGAGTGGGCAGGGGAGGGGCGCTCGTGTCCTGGCCCCAGGCCCGGCATGACTTGCTGTGTAGCCTCGTCTCCCCACAGCTGAAGCTCTGTCCAACTCTGGCACCTAGCCTCCTGCCCAGCTGCCTTCCTGTGTCCCGGGCCAGGTCATTTTGCCTAGAAGTCTGTAAATGCCAGCCGACCCCACTGACACCCACGCCCCCTTCCTCTCCCTGTAATCATTGTCGGGTGTCGAAACCTGCTTTCAAGACCCAGAGATGTTACTTAACTGACCCTGAGATGGGGTCTCAGCCACCCAGAATTGGGGTCAGGTTTCACGACGCCTGCGGTCTAAACCCCCCAGGTCTGGTGGGGAGCCTTCGGGGTCCTGTGGAGCCTGCGGCTGACATAAACGCCTCCAGAGGGCTGGGCAGCAGCAGGGGAGGGGAGGACCGCCCCCGCCAAGTGCGGTCAGCATTTCTGGGCTGCGTCTCACTCCCATCGCGAACACGGGCCTCAGGGTCAGGAACCTCCCTGATCAGACCCCACAGCGGGGGTGCCGCGGGTGCTAGAGCAAGCCCAAGGGATCCCGACTTGGGGATGGCCGCAGAGGCCCGGGGGCGGAAGCTCCTGCCCCGTGGCAAGACAGCAGTAGAGAGGAAGTGGCCGGACAACAACCCCGGGTTACCCGAGGAGAGGCGGCCGGAGAAACTGGGGTCTGGCCCCGCCCCGCGCCGCGGTCACGTGCCAGGCGCGGTGACGTACCTGCCGCCGTGCGGCGTCAGTGGCGCTGTTGCCAGGCTTCTGTTGCTAGGCACGCGGTGCGTGCTCTGCGTGCGGTGCACGTCGGCAGAGGCGGGAAGCGCGAGCTGCGGCGCCATGGCGCGAGGTAGCGGCGCGCGAACAGGGGCTGGGGGCCCGGGGCTGGGGTCCAAGGGCCCGCGCCGCCGCGCACGGGTTGATGCTGAGACTCGCTCGCTGCCCAGTCCGCGCGCCGCGCTGGCCGTCACCGCTGGGGAGCGCGCAGGCCCTGCTGGGCCCTCCCTGGACCTGCGGTGGGCCTGGCACCTCACGTCCCCTTGTCCCCCAGTGTGGCAGCAGCCATTCCTCAACGTCTTCAGACACTTCAAGGTGGACGAGTGGAAGCTCTCCACTAAGGAGGGCGACGTGGCCGCCGTGACGGTGAGTGGCTGGGGTGCCCGGTGGCGGTAGCGGCGGCCTTTCCTCTCTTCTTGGACGCTTGTTTGCAGCTCTCCTGATCTCCCCGGGGTGCAGGACGTCTGCAAGACATATCTCTCTCCAGGACAAGACCCTCAAGTGCACCGTGTACCGCGTACGGGGCTCTGTCTCTGCGAGCAACTACATCCAGCTCCCCAAAACCAGCACCCAGTCCCTGGGGCTGACCGGACGGTACCTCTATGTGCTCTTTCGGCCACTGCCCGCCAAGCATTTCGTCATTCACTTGGATGTGTCCACTGAGGTGCTGAGCTGGGAGAGGGGGGCTGCCCAGGGCCCTGCACTCCTGCAGCAGCCTGGACCCCTCAAGTCCATGCTGTGTCCCACAGGACAGACAGGTCATCCGAGTGTCCTTCTCCAACCTCTTCAAGGAGTTCAAGTCCACAGCTACGTGGCTTCAGTTCCCTTTTATTTGTGAGGCTGGGACACTGAGGGAAGGTAACGTGCAGATGAGGCATGAGTGGGACACGGGGATGGTCTGGGAGAGGCGTCCAATCAGAAGGCTCAGGGGGAGGTTTGGGTGGGGGTCAGGTGGTTGTGGCCGTGACACTGGAAACAGGCTGAGGACACGGTGCTGTGGCTTGGCTGGTGAGAGGGTAGGTGCTGACTTTGGCACGAGTCCTGCACACCTGCCAGGTGTGGCCTTCCCTGGTGCCCGCTGGACCTGCCTGCAGCTTGACCTGCACAACATTCTGCTGGTCTATCTGCGCCGATGCTACAGTCACCTGAAGGGCGTCAGGCTGTGTGCCAGCATGCTGGTCCGGAGCCTCTACACCAGTGACCTGTGCTTCGACCCTGGTGAGGACTACAGCTGTGTTAGTCTGCAGCCCACCTGCTTCGCTCCCTGTGTGCTGCCCTCCGCTCCGTCCCTGGCACTCTGAAAATGCCCATGCTGTGCCAGCTTTGAACTTCCCAGCTCCCGAGGCAGCCGTCAGAGGGAGTGGTGACTGGGCTGGTGGCCAGGCGGGACCCTGCTGGCCCCTGGTGTTGAGACCCCTGGGCTGGGAGAGGGGCCTGGATGGTTCCCTGGACCCGGACCAACCCTGCTCTTTGCAGCCGTCAGTGTTGCTGAAGCCCGGCGCGCAAAACTGCCCGTCACCCCCATACCTCGAGAAATGGCTTTCCCGGTGCCAAAGGGGGAGAGCTGGCACGACCGCTATGTCCACATCCGGTGAGTGCCTCTGCCGTCCCAGGCACAGGGAGGGCAGGGCTGTCCTGGAAGCTGACTTTCCCTCTACCCCGCCAAGGTTTCCGAGCGGCAGCTCGCACATGCCCAACGAGCTGGTGCAGAAGAGCGGTTTTCCTCCTGAGGCAGGTGGGCCTGTGGGGCAGCGGTGACCGGGTTCAGGTCTGCAGGGCCCATGGCGCTCGGTAGGAGACGGGTCCTGATGCTGCATCTGGGGAGGTGACCCCAGCAGTGTGGTGCCTGCAAGGGTGTGAGGAGGCGGCCCCGAGGTCCCAGAGCAGCAGGAGGCTGTGACTTGAGTGCTTGGGGCTTCAAATTTTCCTGCTGGGATGGGTGTTGGGGCTCCTGCTAGGGCAGGCTGCCGCTGTCAGCGTGGCTCCTCTCCTGCAGAGTGGGCACGGCCGGGCCCTCTGCCGCCCCTGCCCAGTGCCTTGTGCCTGTCTGTACTCTGCTCAGTCGGTTCTTCTCCACTGCGTTCTCAGCGGGGCACGTGCCACGGTTGCTCCCTTCCCCAGCGGCCTGCAGCAAGCCTGTGTGGGACAGCAGGGCCCTCGTGGTCCAGAAGCATGACCCCGTAGCCGTGAGTGCCCGGTGCCCTTGGTGGTGGGGCTGGGGGTGTTGGCCTCAGGCAGGATGCTCATGGGCACTTGTCCTTCTGCAAGTCCTGCTGGGCCCCCTCTATGCCCAGGCCCCTTCCGGAGGTCAGCGTGTCCTGTGAGCGCTCAGAGGTCTCCAGTGTGGCTGGCCCTGGTGGCTGTAGCCAGGAGCCCTCGGCCTGGGTGGAGGCCACTGACGAGCATGCGGTTGGTGACGGCCTCCGTGTGTCTGCCCGTCAGCTGACGGTGGAGCCCGTGGCTCCAGAGGATGCAGCTCTGCAGAAGGTGAGGGTCTTTCCCGAGGAAGGTGGGGCTGGACTCTACCCCTGAGAGAGTTGTGCGTGGATGAGCAGTGGATGGAGGGCTGCCAGGCTGCTGCCCACGGGGAACAGGCAGGGGAGGGGGACGGGTGGTCCCCTCTGATGGTACCTTCTCATCCAGGCTCCTGGCAGGAAGCAGAACTTACTGGAGACAGCTTTGTGCAAGAAGCGTTTTCAAGAGAGAGTAAGAGAGCCGGTGCCCTGCCCCCAGCGCTGGTGGTCTGCGGGGGGACCTCAGGACTGGGGCACCGGAGGGTCCAGCACTGTGACTGCAGTCCTGGCTTCCTGCCACAGAGTAGCTGGCCGGAGCTCAGGATTGGGTGGCTTTCTTGGGAGGCCGGAACTGAGCCTGGGCGGGGCAGCCCTGCTGCACCAGGGGTCTTGCCACCTGGGTCTCACTGTGCATCTGCCTGTTTCAGAGCTTCTTCCCAGATCCGATCCTGAGGCTCAAGGGGGTCATCGGCTTTGGGGGTCACAGCACCAAATGGGTGAGGGGTCCTGTGCTCTTGTTGGGTCTTACAAGTGTCAGCTGCTCCGAGCAGACAGCGGGCAGACGCCGTGTTTCCCTGCCTTGGCCGTGTGGGCTTCTGAGCTCCCCTAGGCACTGGGTCCCTGCAATGCTCTGGTCACCCAGCCCTGCCTGCATCCGCACACGCCTGGTGCCTCCTTGCTGCTGTGATATCCAGACACAGGCGGCCCTTTGTGTTGTGAGCACCAGCTGGGGCGGTGCTGGTCCAGGTGCTCGAGCTTCGAGAGACCTGAGACCCTTGTTCATCCTTTAAGTCTTGGATGCATGTCGTCCAGCCGAGTGGGGCTTGGAGTGGGCGAGACGGGGTCCCTGTAGAGGCAGCCATGGGAGCGGTGGCCGTGCGCTCACCAGGCTGTCCTGAATGTGGGCTGTGTCTTTGTGGGCTCTCAGTCTCTTGTTAGGTGAACCCCTAGTTCCCTGCTTAGCGGGAGCCCTGCCGTGCCCGCATGTGACTGGGCTCTTTCTGCCCTTTTGGCTTATGCAACACGGTGGCTCCTGTTCTTGTGCCTCAGGGGGCTGAAGGGTGGTGGGGAGTGAAGCTGACCAGCCTGTGACTTCAGCCTCCGGCCCCTGCTCGCAGGCCCTGTGGACCCCGGATGGGGCTGCTGTTGTGTACCCTTGCCACGCGGTGATTGTCGTCCTGCACGTCAAAACCCGGGAACAGCGTCTCTTCCTTGGCCACACAGACAAGGTGGGCACCCCTGGCCCGGGGCGGCCTGGTCTGCTGGCCTGTACCCTCCCTAACTCCCTGCTCCCAGGTCTCTGCTCTGGCACTGGACGGGAGCGGCTCGCTGCTGGCCTCAGCCCAGGCCTGGCCCCACAGCATGTTGCGTCTCTGGGACTTCCAGACAGGGAGCTGCCTGGCCCTGTTCCGGAGCCCGGTCCACACCATCTACTCTCTCAGGTGGGTGCAGGGCCTCTGGGGGCGGTGGGAGCCAACCCCCATGATGCTGACTGTCGCCTCTGTTCACAGTTTCTCCAACAGCAGGGAGCTGCTCTGTGGCGTTGGCAAGGACCGCCATGGGCGGACGGTAACTGGGCCGGCGGGAAGGTGGGGCAGCCCTCCCAGGGTACAGGCAGGCGGCAGGGACCCCCATTGGCCTCCCCAGCCAGCCTGGCCAGGCACCCCCACGTCACACTCTCTGCAGGGCATCTCTTTCGCCCTTGTGGACGGAGCTATCCTTCGAGTGACTGGCCTTGCTCTCTTTGCTGGCGAGTCTTGCAGACCTGAGACAGATGTTTTTTCACACCAGTGTCTCTGAAGCTGGGTGTTCCCCCGGGGCCTCCCCTCCACTCGTGGTTGCGTTTTCTGCTCCTCTCTACAGACACACGTTTGTGGATGCCGTGGGTGGGCACGGGTAGCTTTCTCTGGCTACTGTTGGAGACGCCGGGTGGGTGGGCGGGCTTGTTGCAGACAGTACTGGTGTGGGGCATGGCCCAGCTGGGGCGAGACGGAGAAGCTGTCATCCTCGCGAAGGCGCACAGCGATGCTGATGTCCAGGCGTTCCAGGTGGCCTTTTTTGACGAAGCCAGGTGATTACCTGCTCTCTCTGGGTGCTGGGGCCGCTGAGTCATGAGCCTGCCCCTTTTCCCGCTGAGCCGTGAGCTGGCCCCTCGTCCCGCTCACCTCCCACCCTTGCAGGATGGCGTCGTGCGGGCGGGGCAGTGTGCGGCTGTGGCGGCTCCGAGGTGGGGCACTGCGCTCCTGCGCTGTGGACCTGGGGGAGCACCATGCGCTGGAGTTCACCGACCTGGCCTTCGGGCCAGCCCAGGATGGCCACACGCTGTGAGTACCACCCTCCCCGCCCCTTCCCTGAGGGCCTGGCTCCCCGCCCCCGCCGCCACAGCTCTCACTTGCCATTCCCTGGCAGCTATGTGTGCAGCCGCAGCGGCCACATCCTGGAGATCGATCACCAGCACATGGCCGTGCGGCATGCTCGGCGCCTCCTGCCCTTGCAGACCCCCCGCGACCCCCTCACACAGAAGCAGACATTTAGTTCGGGTAGGTGGGCCTTGCTGTGCAGGGGGAGGGGCCCTGCTGTCTGGGGCTAACCCAGCTCCCTCTACCAGGCACCGGCATCGCCATCAGCAGTCTCGGCGTCTCCCGGTCCGCGTGTGCCGTGGGCTCTGAGGATGGCTACCTGCGCCTCTGGCCGCTGGACTTCTCCTCTGTCCTCCTGGAGGCAGGTGGGGCTTGCATACCACCTCGCCCCAGGGGCGGCACAGGAGGGCCATGTCCCCAGGCTGGACAGCACGGGGCTCTGTGGGGCTCTGTCCTGAACCTGGGAGTGGGTGATCATGGGGGTGGTGCTGGTCTTAGCTCACAGGGAGATGGGGCTCCAGGCAGCAGGAAAACGCACTTCTCGCTGTCCTGGATGCGGGGCTAGTGGTTAGTACAGCCTGGCTGTGGTCAGCCTGCCCAGGTGGGCCGTGGTGCGGGATCCGCCCCACTGCAGGCTGGGCGGTCACCGAGCCCCCTGCCTGCAGAGCACGAGGGCCCCGTCACCTCCGTCTGCGTCAGCCCTGGCGGCCTGCGTGTGCTGTCCACCACCTCCTCGGGTCACCTGGGCTTCCTGGACATCCCAGCCCAGGAGTACCGCGTGCTGGTGCGCTCCCACACTGCCCCGGTGCTGGCCCTTGCCACTGAGCCCAGCCGGGGACAGCTGGCCACCGTGTCCCAGGACCACACTGTGCGCATCTGGGACCTGGCGACCCTGCAGCAGGTGGGGTGTGGCCAGAGGGACACCAGCTGGGAGGGCAGACCCTGGGTCTTCCTGCCCAGGTTTGGGGCCCGAGGTTCAAGCCCCCTGGGGAGACTGACTCTCCGGGCCCCACCGTCCGCCCTCACACGCCCCACCCACCCCCCCAGCTGTATGACTTTGCGTCGCCTGAGGAGGCCCCGCGTGCTGTCGTCTTCCACCCCATGCAGCCGACCTTCTTCTGCGGCTTTAGCAGCGGGGCTGTCCGCTCCTTCAGCCTGGAGGCCGCTGAGGTCCTGGTGGAGCACAGGTGCGTGCCCAGGAGGGCCTGCCCCACAGACGCCCGCAGCGCACACCCACCCTCTTCTGCCCCTTGACACCCTGTGGGCATCCGCACACCTTTCTGTGTGGTGTAGGTGTCACCGAGGAGCCATCACTGGCCTGGCCACCAGCCCCGACGGTCGCTTCCTGTTCAGTACCTGCTCCCAGGGTGCCCTGGCCCAGTACCACAGCAGTGCACCCCGGTGCCGTGTCCTGCGAGTGGCAGGTCAGGCCCCCACGCCCCGCCCTGCTCGGGCCTCCCAGTACCTCCCTGACCGTGGCACTGCGTCCCATAACCTCACTCATAGATGATCCACAGGGCCAGGTGTGGTCTTAGGACTGCTTACCACCCCCTAAGTGGGAGATCAGTGTACCCACCCTGCGCCAGCAGGGGCTGATCGCCTGCAGCCCGAGCACCAGGGTGCAGGGCCGGCCCCCAATGGACGCTGTGTCTCGGGCCAGCCAGGCGGTCTCTGGGTGGTCACTGGGAGAGCCCCGGCGCTCCGGCAGTGCACACTGCCGTGGGGTCCACCCTGCCAGCTGACTTCCCGCCCCTGTGTGCTGGCAGCTAACGTGGTATGCCAGGAGGCCTGCCCAAGCTCCAGCGTCCTGGCGGTCAGCGGGGACAGCCGCCTACTGGCCTTCGTGGGTCCCTCCAAGTACACGGTGACTGTCATGGATGCAGCCTCGCTGGATGAGGTGAGTCAGCCAGAGCCCTGCGTGTGTCTGCTGAGGGTGCACAGACCCCGTGGGCACCCCTGACCCTGGTGGCTGGGTCGTTCCCATGGGCAGGAGACCACACTCACTGAAGGAAGGACCCAGGCCCTGGACCCCTTAGGGGCACAGAGGACCCGTGAGCTGTGGGTGGCTGGGCAGGGCAGAGTGCCCGAGGCTGCCCACCATATGGGCCTCTGCTCAGGGCTCCAGCTCCGCCCGGAGCTCGTGGGGGCAATGCTTCCTCCTCCCACAGCTTCTGAGGGTTGACGTCTGCAGTCTGGACCTGGCTGGCAGCTGCCTGGACTCAGCTGTGGCCCTCTGCTTCGGCCCCTCGCCCCCTGGCCACCTGCTGGTGTCCACATCCTCAAACACGATCGCTGTGCTGGACGCCAGGTCGGGCCACGTGGTCCGAGAGGTGAGCCCAGGCCGTGGCTGGTGGCCTGGCCCCCCTCCTCCTGGCTCTTGCCTTGCTGCGGCGAGGCGGCCCTGGGCTGCCTGCTGCTCCTGGGCAGCAGCGCTCTGGGGAGGGCTCCCCTGGCTGGCGGTCCTGGGTGTGCCCACCTTGACTCGCAGCAAGCGCGCTCTCCTGCAGCTGTCCTGTGGCCACCCCACGGCCTGTGCCTCCCTGGCCCTCAGTGCGGATGGCCGCTTTCTGCTCACAGCCACCGAGCGGGCTGTCAGGCTGTGGGACTACGTGGTGCAGGCCAGCCCTGGTTGCCAGGTATGTGCCCCGGGCAGGTGGGCAGGAGGGTGGAGGATGGCCCCGGGCTGACCCCAGGCGAGGGCCGAGCCTCAGGTCTGCGTGGCACCACCACTGCAGGTGTACGTTGGCCACTCGGAGCCAGTGCGGGCTGTGGCCTTTACCCCCAACCAGCAGCAGCTCCTCAGCGTGGGAGACGCCATCTTCCTCTGGGACATTCTGGTTCCCCGTGAGGGGTGCCCTCCAGGAAGGCAAGTGTCTCCCTTCACTTGAACCTGCCAGGCCTCTCTGGGCCCCCGCCGCACCCCACACACACTGACAGCCTCTCCTGTTGCCTCTGCAGTGTCCAGGGTGTTCCCAGGCCCCCCCTGACCTGCAAAGCAGGTGAGTGGCCTCACCACGCTGGCAGGCCCTATGGTGACCCCAGGTGTGGGAGGCACACGCTGATGTTGTGCTGGGGCCCCAGGGCAGAGCTGGTTGGGAGTGGGGGGCTGGCATGCCTCCTGCTCTGTGTCCCTGGCCCTCGACTCTGAGCACAGCCTGGCTCCTCTGTCCGCAGGCCCGGGTGCAGGACAACTGGAGGGCGTGCTGTCCAGGGCCAGAGGGCCCCCCCAGCAGGTGTCCGTGTCCCCCCCGGCACTCCCACCCCAGCCGGGCCTCTGTGCTGGGCCCCCTGAGGGCTTTGATGGTGAGGGCGGGGGTCCTGGGAAGGGGAGGCTCCCCTGTACATGCTCTGCTGCTCCTGGCCTGGCGGCAGGCTGGGGGCTCCAAGCACCTGCTCCCCACCCCTGCTGTCTCCCCAACCTCCCCAGGTGCCCTCTTCCCACCAGACAAGAGCCGTGGCCCCGAAGATCTCCGTCAGGCCTCAGGCCCATCTGTGCTGGTGCAGAAGGAGGCTGACCGGGCTGGTGATGGGGCTTGTTGGGTGACAGGAGGGCCCTGGGACCTCAGCAGGCATCCCCACCCCTGTGGCTGGCCCAGTAAGCAGGGGCGGGGCAGCAGCTTGGGGCAGGGTCCCTCGTTATCTGGGTCGGGGCCCACGTGCATGTACCTCGTGGATTCCAAGTGGTCTAAGGGCAAAGCCAGCTGCCCCAGCGGACAAGGGGGGGGGTCATCTGCAGGGCAGATAGCCTGAGGCCCCGGTCGAGCCAGATGGGCAGGGCGACATGGCCATCGGTGCCCTCTGAACCCAAGCGTCTGACTAGTCAGGGCAGGGTGACAGTGGGGAGGTCGCTGTGTGGTCCTGGGGGTCCACAGCCTTTTGCCCTGCCCGACAGGCGCCTGCAGCACAGGGAGAGCCAGGGCCTGGCCCCCCGCTCGCCCGGACTCCTACAGGCACTTCACCGCGCGCTACAAGGCCTCCTCCCCGGCACAGGTGGGCAGGGCAGGGGACCTCCTGGGCCTAGCCACCGACGGATGCTGTGGAGGCCGGGCTCGGGCAGCGCGGCCTGTGGTGTGGTGTCCGAGGGTCACCTCCACCTCGAGCCCGACCCCTGCTCCCGACAGGCTGGTTAAGGCTCATTGCCGTGCCAGTGGGACCAGGAGTATCCTGTGTGCCAGCCCACTGTGCTAGCTCCCTCCCGCCTCCCCCTACCACGGCCTTCTCCAGGCTTCTCCCTGCTTTGCCCAGGTCTCCCCGCACCCCAGGCCCTTCCCAGGAGCCCCTGCCTGGCCTCCCACACTCCTGCCCTCTGCCACCTCCCCCCGGAGCCACACCTGCAGGCTCCATCCAGACCTGGCTTGAGGGCAGAGTCTGAGGTGGGGACCCGCATCCTGGTCACTTCCCCACAGGGCCTCTCTCTGCCACCTGCCGGCGACGAGTGGCTGCGCCTGAAGGCCGTCGTGGGCTACAACGGGAACGGGCGCGCCAACCTGGTCTGGAGGCCGGACACCGGTGCAGCCATGGCCCAGGGGCTGCAGGGGGCCTGTCCTGATGTGCCTCTGGGCCCCGTCCCCAGCCCTTCTCCGTGGGGAGGCGTGGGTGTGAGCCCCTGTGGCTGGGCCTGCGGGTGCGCGTGCCATGCCATGCTGACCCGCCGGACCCCATCCCACCCACAGGCTTCTTCGCCTACACATGCGGTTGCCTGGTGGTGGTGGAGGACCTGCACTCGGGCGCCCAGCAGCACTGGCTCGGCCACCCCGAGGAGATCTCCACGCTGGCCCTCAGCCACAATGCCCAGGTGCCTGCCCTGCGGTCCCCTGCGCAGGCCCGGAGCTGAGGTGCCCCTGCAACCCAAGCAGGCCCGTGGACCACACCCTCCCTGCTGACAGCGCCCCTCCACCGCCAGGTCCTGGCCTCAGCCTCAGGCCAAAGCGGCGCTGCCTCCCGCTGCCAGATCCGTCTCTGGGACGTGCCCCAGGGCTCCTGCCGGCAGCTCCTCTCTCACCACAACACCGCAGTCCAGGCCTTGGCTTTCTCACCGGATGACAGGCTCCTTGTCACACTGGGTCAGTGGGCGGGGCTGGAGGACGGTGGTCTCTGAGTCCCTACCAGTCCTCAGACTCCTGGGCTGCTGACACGGGCCCTCTGCGTCTCCCCAGGGGACCACGGCGACGGCACCCTGGCCCTGTGGAGCACGGCCACCTGCCAGCTTGTGTCCTCCATGCGCCTCCCGGAGCTGGTGCACGGCGTGGCCTTCAACCCCTGGGATGCCGGCGAGCTGATCTGCGTGGGCCGGGGCGTCCTCACCCTGCAGCTCCTGAGGGAGCGGGCGGGTGACGTCAGCCTCCAGGTGCCGGGGCTGGGAGGCGGCCTTGGAAGACGGGGTGAGGCGGCTGGGCGTGGTTGACCCCTGCTGTTCTCCTGCCAGGTCCACTGGGGGCCTGTCTCCAGGGAGGCGGGGGGCTGCACGCTGAGCTCGCTCTGCTATGGGGCTGCGCCCCTGCTGTACTGCGGCTCCAACGAGGGCCAGGTGTGCGTGTGGGACACGCGTGCTGGCCGCTGCTTCCTGGCCTGGGAGGCAGACGACGGCGAGATTGGTGGGTGTCTGACGAGCCCACGGAGCTTGGTTCCCCCGGGAGTCACGGTACCGGGGCGGTGGGACACCCTCTCGAGCCCCAGGCCTCGGGACGCGGCTCACACCAGCCCCTGTTCCCCAGGAGTGCTGCTGTGCTCGGGCACTTGGCTGGTCAGCGGCAGCAATACGAGGCGGCTGCGCCTATGGGCTGTGGGGGCTGTGCCGGAGCTGCGGTGCAAGGGCCCGGGGGCCAGGTGAGCATCTGTGCTGTGTCCGGAGCGGGAACTCTGGCCCAGCTGGGCCCGGCCCCCAGGGGCGTGCTCGGGCAAGGCAGGGCCGTGGGCTGTCACCTGGCGCCCTGGGCTCCCGCCGCTGCCCTGTGATCCTTGCTCTCCAGGTCCAGCTCCGTGTTTCTCGAGCGCGAGCTGATCCTCGATGGGGCTGTCGTGAGTGCGGTCTTCCACGACAGCATGGACATGGGCGTGGTGGGCACCACGGCAGGCACGCTCTGGTACGTCAGCTGGGCCGAGGGCACCAGCACTCGCCTCATCAGTGGCCACTGGAGCAAGGTGAGTGCTGGGCCACTGCTCACATGGCCGGGAAGCCACCTTGCTCCTTCCCCCGTGCCCGTGGGCGCTGTGTCTGCGCAGCATCCCCGCAGCAGCCCCAGGCCCCATGGCCTTTGCGACCTTGCTTGTCCTGCCCCTTTTCTTATAGTTTATTTGCTGGAGAAAGCTGGTTGTCCTTGCTGGGATCCCCCACCAGCGGGGCTGGGTGTGCCCCTCTTGGGTCCCCAGGGTCTGGAGGCCGGGCCGGGGTCTAGGCAGGGCCAGACAGCCAGCGTTGCCTCCCTGGGGAGTGCTGTGTCTCTCCAGCAGTGCTCATGTCTGGCGGTGGCAGCGGCAGTGGCCTTGTTGCTGCTGAGTCCCCCCGAGCTGGTGGTGACTTTGATCCCGCCTCCCGAGGGGCACATGTGCTCCAGGCCCTCCCTCTGCGGCTCTTCCTGGCCCTGGCCTGCCTGCCCCCGGTTCTGTGCCCCTCCAGTGGGAACTGGGCTTAGAGGTCACGGTCTGAGGTCCAGAGGGGCCAGCACTTCTCACCCAAGCAGGGCTCAATTCTTACCTTTTTATTCAAATTCAAGACTTGGTATTTGTCCTCCCGTCGTTGGTGCGTGGTCTTTGTTTCGTTTTTTTATACCAGAGATCCCGATTCCGTGTAATCTTTCTTTCCACACACGTGATGATCTCCGGCCACACCCCACTGCGCACCCCCCATGAGGCCCGGTGAACAGCACGTCCTTTACTTCTGTCTGTGTCCCCCAGGAGTCCCGTGTTCTAGGTTTTGTCAGGACAGTTCTTTCTGTCATGTCCCGGCAAGTGGATGGTCAAGTTCAACTGACCAGTGGGCTTCCTGTGGTTCACATTTCACCCAGGCCTCATGGGGGACCTTGAGAGGGGCCTTCACCCAGGCCTCGTGGGGAAGCTCGGGAGGGGGCCTTCACTCAGGCTTCGTGGGGGAGTTTGGGGGGGCCTTCACCCAGGCCTCGTGGGGGAGCTCGGGAGGGGGCCTTCACCCAGGCCTCATGGGGGACCTTGAGAGGGGCCTTCACCCAGGCCTCGTGGGGGAGCTCGGGAGGGGGCCTTCACTCAGGCTTCATGGGGGAGGTTGGGACAGTGAGTTTGTGTCACGTGGCAGGGCTGGGGCCCGGCAGGCTCCAGGGGGAGACGGATGCTCTCCAGAGCCACGTGGCTATGCTGTGTCTCTCCTTGGCCGTGGGCCTCAGGCAGGCTGGTGGTCCCTCACAGGTGAACGAGGTGGTCTTCAGCCCCGACGAGTCCCACTGCGCCACGTGCAGTGATGACGGGAGCGTGAGGGTGTGGTGTGTGGCTGGCACGGAGCTGCTGATCCAGTTCCAGGTGCTCAGTCAGGTACTTGGCGGGGCTGGGGGCACGCCCGGGGCTGGGGGCACGCCCGGGTAGCGCCTGGGCTAGGTCCCTGCCGGCCTGGCTCTTGCAGGCCCCACAGCCTCCCTCCAGCCTTGGTGTCTGGCTGGGCCTGGGCCCCTTCCCGTCCCGGGGAGTCCTGATGTTTTCTGCTGGTGGTCCCCAGAGCTGCCTCTGCCTGGCTTGGAGCCCCCCATCATGCGGACGCCCAGAAGAGCAGCACGTGGCAGCAGGCTACAGCGACGGGACGCTGCGGGTCTTCAGTGTCCCGCGCACGGCCGTAGCACTCAAGATGCACCCACACGCGGCTGCGCTCACAGCCCTCGCCTTCTCTGCTGACGGTGAGGCTGGGCTCCCGGTGGCGGCCTGGCTCTGCCTGGCCCAGGTTACACCTTTGGGGTGAAGGCCGGGTGCACGAGTGACAGCACGGGGTCTGCCTGGCCCAGGTCAGACCATCGTCTCTGGTGACAAGGACGGGCTCGTGGCCGTGAGCCGCCCCCGCACGGGGATGACCTTCCGGGTGCTGAGCAACCATCGCGGCGCCCCCATCTGCACCCTCCAGGGCACAAGGAAGGAGGTGACATGGTTGGTCCTTCCTGGGCGGAGCCCGCCCAGGCCGGCATGCTGGCGGGATGGTGTGGGAGAACAGGGCAGGCGGCACCCACCAGTCCTTGTCCCCCAGTGTGGAGACTTCGGGGCAGAGGGCACAGACCTGTGGCTGGCCGCCAGCGGGGACCAGCGAGTCAGCGTGTGGGCCTCCGACTGGCTGCAGGACCACTGTGAGCTTGTGGATTGGCTGAGCTTCCCAGCGCCTGGCCTCACAGAGGTAAGAGTCCCGGCGGCATCGTGGGCGCAGTACCCCTGCCTCCCACCCTGCACTGTGCCCCGACAGGCTCCTGGTTGCTTGCCACCCTCGCTCGCCGCCTTCTGCCCCTGGGACCCGGCGCTGCTGCTGTGTGCGGGCCTCGGCGTGTACCCCGAGGTGGTCTTCTACAGCCTCCACCAGAAGCAGGCACGTGCATCTCTCCGTGGTGCTGGGAGCCCGAGGGACCTAGGGCTGGGGAGGGACAGGTCTCAGGGCCAGGGGCCCCCTCCCCCAGAGCCTCATGCTTGCCGCCTGCAGGTGGTGGAGAAGATCCCGCTGCCTTTCTTTGCTGTGTCCATGAGTCTGTCCCCTGGGGCCCACCTCGTGGCCGTTGGCTTCTCTGGTGAGTGCTGGTGACTTGAGTGAGGCCAGCTGGGCTCCCTGTGTCCCCTCATAGAGCCATACTCTTCAGCACTGGGCCCCGGGTTCCTTGTCCCTGAAAGTGGACTGAGGACACCACTCCCAGAGCTCACAGATAGGATCTGTGAGGGGGTGGGGCGCCGGGTTCCCCAGCAAGGCACCAGCTCCATCTGGAGAGAGGGCCAGGGGGCAGCCCTGGCCCAGCCCCTCCTGTCTGCCTGCAGAGCGTGTGGTGCGGCTGCTAGACTGCGCATCGGGGGCCATGCAGGACTTCGTGGGCCATGACGACTCCGTGCAGTTGTGCAGGTTCGCCCCGTCAGCCCAGCTGCTCTTCACGGCGGCCCACAGCGAGATCTTGGTGTGGGAAGTCACAGGCCGCTGAGCCCTGTCGCTCATCTGGGCCCCTGGCCTGGGCAGAGGCTTGACTGAGAAGCTGGGTCGGCCCCAGGCCTTGTGCTGGTTCCGTCGGCCTGTTGGGCTCTCCGCACTGGCGCCTCAGGACCGTGTGTGAAGCATCAGGACCCTGAACATGTGTGTGTGAAGTACGCGGAGCCCCTCTCCCTTGGGGTTTTGTTTCTGCCTTGTACAGTTCAAATAAATGTGCGTGTAGTGGTGAGGCATCGTCTCCTGGTCACTGCAGACTACTGCCCGAGCTCAGCTTCCCCCCAGCCCCAGCCCCGCTCCAGGCCTGGGCCGCACGCGCCCGCAGTGCCCGGCGCGCCCACGTGGGGGCGCCGCCGCTCTGGCCCGCCGGCCTCAGTGCGGCTGCGCGGGCGAGGCCGGAAGTGCGCGCTCCGGGAGCGCGGGGCCGGATCTGGATCGCGATCGCGGTATCGGTGGCGGTGGTGGGTCAGCGAGTGTGCCCGGGCCGCAGCTCCCGGCGCCACCATGAAGCGGGACGTGCGCATCCTGCTGCTGGGCGAGGGTAGGCGCTTGGGTCCGGGGCGGGCGGGGCGGGGCGGGGCGGGGCGGCGCGACCTCGGCCGCCGCGCTGACCGCGCTGCCCCGCGCAGCCCAGGTGGGGAAGACGTCGCTGATACTGTCGCTGGTGGGCGAGGAGTTCCCCGAGGAGGTAAGGCCGAGCGCCCCGCGGCCCTGCGACCCCCGCGCGCCCCGTGACCCCGTCCTCCTCCCTCACGGCCGCGTATGCCCAGGTCCCCGCCCGGGCGGAGGAGATCACAATTCCCGCGGACGTCACCCCGGAGAAGGTGCCCACCCACATCGTGGATTATTCAGGTAGCGCGGCCGCCCGCCCACCGTTCCCCCCAGGAGCCGGCATCTCTGGCAAGTCTGCAGCGGGGTCTCTTGTTTCAGAAACCGAGCAGACGGTGGAGGAGCTCCAGGGTGAGATTGACAAGGTACAGGATGTCCTGGGGGGCTGCTGGGCACGGGGTCAGGGCTCACGGCCTGGGGGCGGGGCCGCCGCGGCCTGATCTGTTTCATCCTCCGAGGGAGCGGATTAAGGAGCCACAGCCTTGCTAATTCTGTCCCGACCTGTCTGCGGGGAGCTCTTCGGGCGGGGGCGGGGCTCCGCCTCTCCGGCCCACTGGGCTGGTCAGTCCTCCAGCTCTCCTCCCCTCGTCTTCCCTCTTCTGCTGGACCCTGGGGAGCAGTCTACAAGTTCTTGAAAGTGATCTGTTGGACAGCTGTGTGCGCACATCTCCAGTCCTGACCTTTTAGTCTAGCGCACCGTCCTGAGGCTCCCAGTTGCACTGGGCATCGTAACCAGGGCTGAGGGCTCTCTGCCTTCCTGTTTTCGGGAGGACCTGGGCCTGGACCAAGCTTCAGGTGCCACCCCTGCAGCCTCCACTGTGTCCTGGGGTGCGGCCGCGCAGGGTGCAGGCCACAGCCACTGTTTTGCCATCACCCCCGTTGTGCTGTCTCTCTCTATCTGCTGTTGTTGGTAGGGCCTAGGGAGCGAAGAGCTTAGGCTGTGGTTGGGGCGCCAAGTGTCAGGGTGGCTATGTCCTGAGCCCTCACGGGACTCGCTGGCCAGAGCTGAGTACTAGGTCCTGGCTTCTGCAGCGGAAGTGGGCAGTGAAGGGCTGGCCTGAGGTGTGGGTGGCCAACGGCCAGTGACTCAGCCTGGGAGCAGCTGGAACAGTGGGCTTCCCTGGTCTCTGAGCCCCATCCTGTCTCGCCTGTGAGCAGAGCAGGAAGCTTCAGGTCCCGCCGCGCGACCTCTGCCCTCCCTCAACAGGCAGACGTGGTGTGCGTGGTGTATGACGTGTCTGAAGAGGCCACTGTCGAGAAGGTGAGTGTTCCAGGTTCCAGGTGCTCAGCCCGGTCACCTGCCTGGTGTCCGCACACACCCCAGGCTGGCCCTGGTTCAGGGCAGCTTGCACCCGCAGCTGACCCCGTGTCTCACGAGGGCTTTGCGGAGTCTCTTGGGGTCCCTGGCACCCAGCTTCCCTGGAATTCCCCAGAACATGTCTGAGCAGAGATGGTGGATGGCCTGACATCTGAGTCTCTTCAGGCCTGGGGGAAGGGCTGCAGACGCCAGGCCCTTTGTGGGTGTTTGGGAACCGCCTGCTGGCTGCTCTCCCACGCTGGCCTTGTTGCTGGTGGCTGTGACTTCACTCCTCAGTGGGCCTGTCTTGAGCCAAGTGAGAGTTCCACCTGGAAGCTGTGGGCCGGGCGGGCCCCAGCCCTCACGAGCAGCTCTTACCTTTCAGGTCCGAACCAAATGGATCCCGCTGGTGAACAGGGATACCAAGAGGGGACCCAGGTAATAGGCAGGGCTTGGGGAGGAGTCTGGGCCCTGCCGGCTCCCTGATCCCTGGTGACTGTGGGCCTCTCCCCAGGGTTCCCATCATCCTGGTGGGCAACAAGTCAGACTTGCGGCCAGGGGGCTCCATGGAGGCGGTGCTGCCCATCATGAGCCAGTTCCCCGAGATCGAGACCTGCGTGGAGGTGAGTGGACAGGGCCACGGGGCTGCAGAGGCAAGGGTGTGCGCTTTCGCATCTCATCTGAGTCTGCTGCCACATGTCCCAGTGCTCGGCCAAGAACCTGAAGAACATCTCAGAGCTATTCTACTATGCTCAGAAGGCTGTGCTGCACCCCACAGGCCCCCTCTACGACCCCGAGGCCAAGCAGGTGGGCAGCAGGCGCCGGTGGTGGGGGGGAGCAGGAGGGAGCAGCAGGGGTGCTGAGCTGCTGTCTCCACAGCTGAGGCCCGCGTGCGCCCAAGCACTCACCCGCATCTTCAGGCTCTCAGACCAGGACATGGACCAGGCGCTCAGTGACCAGGAGCTTAACGCCTTCCAGGTGTGGCACCCCTGCCCCCCAGCAACAGCGGCCCCCACTCCTGGGCCGCCCTTGAGACAGAGGGAGAGGGTGCCCAACCAACAGTTACTTTCTCTTGGAGACAGACGTCCTGCTTCGGGCACCCGCTGGCCCCACAGGCCCTGGAGGACGTGAAGATGGTGGTGAGCAAGAACGTGGTGGGAGGTGTGCGGGACGACCAGCTGACTCTGGACGGTGAGGCCTGATGCCCTTCCTGCCCGGGGATCGGGGGTGGGCAAGGCCAGGCTGTGCCCGGTGCCACTCTGTCCTCTGCACCCCTGAGCAGGCTTCCTTTTCTTGAACACGCTCTTCATCCAGCGAGGCCGCCACGAGACCACGTGGACCATCCTGAGGCGCTTTGGCTATGGAGACTCGCTGGAGTTGACAGCTGACTATCTCTGCCCACCGTGAGTGGCATTCAGGCTCAGGGCTCACCTCTGCTCTGTGTCGGATTGGGCATGGGGTTCTTGGACCCTGCATTGGGGGCCCTCGGTATGTTGAGGGGCTGGCTGCCTGCCTGGATGGCCTGTGCTGGGAGGAAGTGCCCTGCAGTGCCCGGGAGCTGAGCACAGCCCCACCCCGGTGCCCACAGGCTCCGTGTGCCCCCTGGCTGCAGCGCCGAGCTCAACCACCAAGGTTACCAGTTTGTGCAGAGGATGTTTGAGAAGCATGACCAGGTGAGGGCGCTGGGCCCCGGCTGTGCCCCTGCGGCCTTCTGAGCGCCTGTCACCGCTGCCCCTCTGCCCGCAGGACCGGGACGGTGCCCTCTCCCCCGCGGAGCTGCAGAGCCTCTTCAGCGTGTTTCCCACTGCTCCCTGGGGCCCCCAACTCCCCAGCACGGTTCGCACCAAGGCTGGGCGGCTGCCCCTGCACGGGTACCTCTGCCAGTGGACGTAAGTGTAACCCTCGCTCGCCCAGACAGGCCTGTGCCCTCTGCCCCGCAGCGATGCCACGTGCCCCCCTCCCGTCCCCAGCCTGGTGACCTACTTGGATGTCCGGCGCGCTCTTGAGCACCTGGGCTACCTGGGCTACCCCACGCTCTGCGAGCAGGACTCCCAGGCCCATGCCGTCACAGGTGGGCGCCCGCTTCACCCCGGCCCCGGCCAGTGCCCCCCTGGCAGCCCACCCTGCTCATCCTCTCTCCCTGCCCACAGTCACCCGGGAGAAGAGGCTGGACCAGGAGAAGGGACAGACGCAGAGAAATGTCCTCCTGTGCAAGGTGGTGGGGGCCCGTGGAGTGGGCAAGTCATCCTTCCTGCGGGCCTTCCTTGGCCATGGCCTGGGGGTGAGCATCCGTGAGGTTGTGAGGGGACGTGGGGGCTATGTTTCTGGGGAGCAGCCGAGCCTTAAGCTGCAGGGGCCTCCCTTCTCAGCACCAGGATGCCGGGGAGCCCTCCGTCTATGCCATTGACACAGTGCAGGTCAACGGGCAGGAGAAATACCTAATCGTGAGTGCCGGGGGGTCCCCAGGGTGGGCCTGGCGTCTGCATGCAGTGGGGGCTGCCCAGCGTGGCCCAGGGACCCAGCCCTGTGCCCATTTGTGGCCATCCTGTTTAGCTGTGCGAGGTGGCTGCGGACAGCCTGCTGACTGCCTCGGCGGACGCCTCCTGTGACGTGGCCTGCTTGATGTTTGACGGCAGTGACCCCAGGTCCTTTGCGCTGTGCGCTAGCATCTATAAGGCAAGGTCCCGCCCGCCCTGGGGGCCTGCGGGGTAGCAGGACGTGAGCAGGGACCCCCAGTGTGCTCACATGGCCCCCGCCCTGCAGCAGCACTACATGGACGGGCAGACCCCCTGCCTCTTCGTCTGCTCCAAGGCTGACCTGCCCGGAGGCATCCCACTGCCCAGCCTGTCACCTGCTGAGTTCTGCCGCCGGCACCGGCTGCCCGCCCCAACCCCATTCTCCTGTGCCGGCCCAGTCGAGGCCCGTGTGGGCATCTTCACCCAGCTGGCCACCATGGCCACCTTCCCGTGGGTACCAGCGCGCAGCCCCCATGTGGGAGAGGCACCCTGTCCCAGGAGGGCAGCGTGGCTGTGGTGTCGGGACTGCAGTGGGGCAGGGAGGACCCTAGGGGCCGGGCCTCGCAGGCTGCCCCTGCTCTGGGTGGTCTGTTGAGTGGGCGTGGGCAGGGAGCAGCTGCAGGGGCTCCATGGTCTCTGGGAAACGAGGGTACAGCAGCAAGGGTCTCATCTCTCCTACAGACACCTTGTCCACGGGCAGCTGCAGGCTACCTCCTTCTGGTTCCGGGTGGCGCTGGGGGCTGTGGGGGCCGCCGTCGCTGCTGTCCTCAGCTTCTCCCTCTACAGGGTCCTGGTGAAGAGCCGATGAGGCCCCGGGCCCCGAGGTCTATCTCAGGGTGCTGGGGGGGCAGGGCTTCCCCCAGTCTCGGTTTCCTCCTGAGGACAGCCCCCCACTGCCCTGCCCCTGCCCCGCCCACGGGTAGGCCTGGCTCCCAGCTGCTGCAGGTGCTGGGTGTGGCCTGCCTCTGGGCATCAGGTGTTGAAGGGACCGGGGGTGTTTGAGCAAGTCAGTGCCTCCAGACCCGAATTCTCAGGGCTCCATCCCTTCTTCCTGGTCCTTGGTGTATGGCCAGTGGATGTGAAAGGGGTACGAAGGCAGGGACTTGGGGCTAAAGGTAGGGGGTGAGAGCAAGAAACGGCTGGCCCAGCATGTGCCCCCCACCCCCGATTTTAAGACCAGTCCAGGGCAGACGTGAGATTGTGTTTCCTGATTAAAGGTCACTTGTGTCTTTTCCATATTGGGTCCTGCTTACTGAAAATGACTTCTTGAATTAACTCAAGTGTGTCCTTGTGGGTGTGGGCTGGGAACGTTCCTCCTGAGCTCATGCCTCCCCTCTGGGCCTGGGTGACCACCCTGAGACCTCGGGTCCAGGTCAGGACCAGTTCAGCCCTGATGCAGCCTCCGAGCCTTGAGGACTGTTGAGTCCACACTGGCTGAGAGTGAGAGGCTGGAGTGCCTGATACTGGAGGTCCCCCTGATGCAACCCCCTTCTCGATGCCAGAAGTACCCACTCCAGTCTCAGCCTCCGGCTGCCAGCTTGGCTGCAGTGTGCTGAGACTCTGGGGCGTGCTGGCGTGCCCTGCTCCCAGTGTGAGGTGGCCCTGCTCTGGGGGAGCTGCCTTATTTCTCACCACTCCCCCCGCCCCTCCCCAAAGCCTCTGCCCTTCCCACTGGGCAGGGGACAGCCTGAGGACAAGGGGGCAGAGAGCCTTCCTGGAGCTGAGGCGGGGGCCCGGCTTGGCATTCAGGCCCTCCTCCAGTGTGCACCTAGGGCTCCTGTCCTCTTCGTCCTGCGCTTGGTCTTTCTGTGCAAGGCAGGCCCTGAGCCCGGGCCCTCGAGCCCTGACAAGCTGTTTCTAGGGGGCGGGGAGTTGCCCACCCAGCAGGGACGCTCAGGCCTAGCCCAGGAGGGGCTGGGGGTCAGACCTGGAAGTTGTCCGACCACCCCGCTGGCCCCTAGTTCTACACCCGAGGCTCCTAGTGCAGTCTTCACTGGTGCCAGGCCTGGCAGGATGCTCTTTGCTGCTGCATCCATCCCAAGGCCCAGCTGCACCGGGGTGAGAGTGGCCCTATGGTGCACGTCCCGAGTGCCACCTTCCTTACTGGAGGGGTCTCCCTGCTCTCCCTGGGAGCCAGGTCCCCTCCCCATCCCAGCTGTGGCCACAGACGGGGTCAGGAGCCTCCAGCCCTAGGTGTGTTGGTCCCCACCTGCTGAGCAGGGCCAGCTGCAGGCCCTCCCTGCCCTCTGCTAGTTGTCTGTCGGCTGGGCCGTGACGCCAGGCTGTCAGGACGGGCAAGTTGCCTACAGGGAGGTACCTTCTGGGAGCCCCCGCCTGGAGAGTCCCAGCAGTGGGCTGTTCCCTGAGGCCTTCGCCGAGGAGGTGGCGTTGGCGCTGAGACCCCGCCCGGGAAAACGGGTCGTGCGCAGGAGGGGCTTGGGTGCTGCGCGTGACTCAGTTTCACGGCTGCCGCCCCGCGGGACTAGCGGGATGGGAACCGGGAGCCGCGCACCGTTCTTGCCCGGGCACGTCCTCGTGCGGGGCGCGCGCGGGTCCCGACCGCGCGTGGCTGGGCGGGCGGCGGCGGCGGCGTGTGCGGCGGGGGCGGGCGGCTCCGTGACGCGGCGCCGAGCGGAGCGGGCGGAGCCGGAGGGCCGGGGCGGAGCGGAGTTGTCCGCAGAGCAGCCCCTCCCGGCCGCGGCCGCCGACCCCGGCCCCGGCCCCCGGCCCGGCTCTATGGACAGGAGCTCGCTGCTGCAGCTTATCCAGGAGCAGGTGCGTGCGGAGGTGGGGGGCGACGGCACCGCCCCTGCCGCGGCCCCTCGCCCTTGGGTGGGCCGGGGGAACAGACTTCCCAGAGACCCTCAGCCCAACCTCTCCCTGCACCTTAGCTTCCTGCCCAAGACCCAGGAAAAGGGGAGCCAGAGCAGGGCGCTCGCAGCGTGGCGGGAGGTGGGTGCTTGCCCTCAGACCTTGGCCCTACCTGTCCACGATGGGCAGGGCTGAAATGAAGGGGGGAGAACCCTGGAGAACTAGGGGAGCTTCAGGCCAGGGACCTAGGCGCTGGTGCCTGCAGTTCCTGGGACCACGTGGGCACAGGGGCCTGGACCTGGAGTGTTCAGAGGCTGCCTCTTCAGGCTGGCCTCAGTCCTGTGGTCTGGGGCTGGGCCCACGCTCAAGCATTGGCCACTGGCCCCCCAACCGCAGCAGCTGGACCCTGAGAACACAGGCTTCATCGGTGCAGACACCTTCACTGGCCTGGTGCACCGCCATGAGCTGCCCCTGGACCCGGCCAAGCTGGACATGCTGGTGGCGCTGGCCCAGAGCAACGAGCGGGGCCAGGTCTGCTATCAGGAGCTGGTGGACCTGGTCAGTGCGCAGTGGGTGGGCAGCTGGGGTGGGGGCCCGGCCTGGCACGTGCAGTCCCTTGGCTGGAATGGGGTGGGCAGGTGGCCCCTCCTCCCTGCCCTGCCCACTGGGGAGGGCTGTGGACATGGGGCAGAGCCTGGGACCCTATGAGGAGCTGGGTGGACCTCTCAGGAGGGGCGGCCTTTGGTGGGGAGTGTGGTGGTCTATGCCTGGGCCCCGCCCCCTAGATCAGCAGCAAGCGCTCAAGCAGCTTCAAGCGGGCCATCGCCAACGGACAGCGGGCACTGCCTCGGGACGGGCTGCTGGATGAGCCGGGCCTGGGTGTTTACAAGCGGTTCGTGCGCTACGTGGCCTACGAGATCCTGCCCCGAGAGGTGGACCGCCACTGGTATTTCTACCGGCACCGCAGCTGCCCGCCCCCCGTGTTTATGGCCTCGGTCACCCTCGCCCAGGTGGGCCTGCCTGTCCAGCCAGCTCCCCGGGAGCCTCCCGCGCCCCTGGTCCTGTCTGGCCCCAGCACTTGTCCCCCCAGATCATCGTGTTCCTGTGCTATGGGGCCCGGCTCAACAAGTGGGTGCTGCAGACCTACCACCCCGAGTTCATGAAGAGCCCCCTCGTGTACCACCCCGGCCACCGCGCTCGGGCCTGGCGCTTTCTCACCTACATGTTCATGCACGTCGGGTGAGCACCCCCGACTGGGTCTGGAGAGCTCAGCCCCTCAAGGTGGGGGCAGGGGGCTGGTAGCCCCACTGGGGACCCCACCCTGCCCTTCACACCCGTTTGCCCCTCCACGGCCAGGCTGGAGCAGCTGGGGTTCAATGCCCTCCTGCAGCTGATGATCGGGGTGCCGCTGGAGATGGTGCACGGCCTGCTCCGCATCAGCCTGCTCTACCTGGCAGGCGTGCTGGCAGGTGAGGCAGCTGCGTGTGTCGGGGCCACCCCAGCCGGCCTCACCCTCACGGCTCTCCTCTTGCTCACACAGGCTCCCTGACCGTCTCCATTACTGACATGCGGGCTCCTGTGGTGGGGGGCTCCGGCGGGGTCTATGCCCTGTGTTCTGCACACCTGGCCAATGTCGTCATGGTAATGGGGCAGCCCCTGGGATGCGGTGTGGGGAGGGGCCCATGAGACCTATCTCACTGCCTCTTCTTTGCAACCCATCAGAACTGGGCTGGGATGAGGTGTCCCTACAAGCTGCTGAGGATGGTGCTGGCCCTGGTGTGCAGTAAGTAGGGAGCCAGGGTGGGGGCCTCAGCCCCTGGTCAGGGGGCCTCACCTGCCGCCTCCCCCTGCAGTGAGCTCCGAGGTGGGCCGGGCCGTGTGGCTGCGCTTCTCCCCGCCACTGCCTGCCTCAGGCCCACAGCCCAGCTTCATGGCACACCTGGCGGGCGCAGTGGTGGGCGTCAGCATGGGCCTGACCATCCTGCGCAGCTACGAAGAGCGCCTGCGGGACCAGTGTGGCTGGTGGGTGGTGCTGCTTGCCTATGGCACCTTCCTGCTGTTCGCCATCTTCTGGAACATCTTTGCCTATGACCTGTTGGGTGCCCATATCCCCCCACCACCCTGATAGGGTCCCCAAGGCCACAGGGGCCAGGGTGCAGGACCCCAGGGCCAGCCACCGGGCAGGCCTGCATATCCACCCACAGTGAATGTAGTCTCAAGGCTGCTCCTTCCCAGTGTAGGCTGGTGGCCCTGTGGCCCACTGAGTCTAGGCCGAGACTTACACCAGCCCTGGCCACCCCCTCCCAGGCCAGAGGGACAGGACTGCTGGCCTCGGCCAGGTGGTGGAGATCCCCAAGGGTGGCCCCAGAGGAGACCCTGCTCCCGCCTCTTCCCTGAGACTTGCAGTCTGAGCCTTTTTGAAGAACGAATAAATATTTTACACAGCATCAGCTGGCTATATTAGGGCCCTGGGCTGGGCTCGTCTCCCCCTAATTCTGAGCAACGGTGAGAGCCCTTCCCTCCACAAGAGTGGCTGAGGCCCACCCCCCCACAACTTGCTTCTCTGTACCCAGCATGAGGTGTGTCTGTGGGAGCCGGGAGCCCTGAGGAGGGGCTGTGGGCCTCACATTCAGGTGTCAGTTCAAGAGGCATTTATTGAGCTTCGACAGCAGCCAGCTTCCTGGTCAGCCAGCCTCCTGTCCAGAGACTTATGGCCTGAGATCACAGGGCAGGTGAGCAGGCTCTGGGTCGCAGCCAAGTCACTCAGCCTGGGTCCTGCGCTTCTTGGCTGGCTTGGTGTCCTCAGCGAGGACCGGGCTGGGACCCAGGTTAGGCAGCAGGTCCGGGCACATCTTCCGCCCTACAGCCCAGGTCCACAGGGCTGTCTCCACGTAGTGTGGGGTCCACAGCCCAAACGCACTGCCTAGAGAAGGGCAGAGGGAGTCTGGGGATTGGAGATACCGATCTTCTTACCGTCAGAGAGAGCTCTCCGTGACCACCCTGGCCACCTGTAGTCTCCACACCTTGGCTCAGGGCTGTCGCACGCTCCTGCACCCGGCTCAGGTAGAGCAGGTAGTGCTTGACCGTGTCCTGCAGAGCGGGCAGGCCGGGCACTGCGGCCACTGCCTCCTCAGACATGAAGGCTGCCACCTCAGGAGCTCCAGCAGCCAGTACCGCTGTGGGCGGTGAACGGACGGCACTCAGCCCCACCTGGGCCTGCTGTCTCCAGCAACTCTCCCGTGTCACCTGTCTGGCCTTCAGACCACTTCATGGATAAGAACACTAACAGGCCATGTTCCGCCCGCGACCCTGCCTGGGGGTAGTCCAGCTTTCCCGACTAACCCGAGGCGGTAGCCGGGCCCACGCCACGGAGGGCGCACAGAGCCATGACCGCTGCGTGCATGTCTGGTAGGAGGCGGAAGGCGGCGGCCGAACGCTGCACCACCAGCTCCGGAGTGTTGGCGGCCACGAGTTGCTGCAGGCGCGGTCGGAAGCGGCCCCTCTGTGGCCAGGTCGGGTCGGGTGTCACGGATGGTGGCCCTCGCCAGGAGCCCCCTCAAGACTGCCACGAGGGTGCGCCCCCAGGGAAGCCCCGTCCACGTGGCTGTGCCGCGCCCCACGTGGGAAGCCTTACCGCCAGTTTCCACGCCAGCAGCCGCTCCAGCTCGTCTCGTGTCACGTGCTTCTCCGCGCGGGCCTTGATGGCCGCGGGCAGCTCCTCTCGGTACCTGGGGGAAGGCGGTGCTAGGGATACGGGCCACGGAGCTCGGCCCGCCCGCCCCTGCCTCCTCCGCCCTACCACCGGTCCAGCGCTTCCAGCCGCCCCTGGGGGCCCGCGCGCGCCCGCAGCACTGCCCCGCGGCACTCCAAGACGGCAGCCCAGCGGCTGGGGTCCGCACAGCTCCAGAGACCGCCGGCCGCGGCCATTTCCGCGCGGCGGGCGGGGCCTCGGGGGCGGGGCGTCGAAGCGCTGCCGCGGCGGGCGTCTGCCCGGGTAACCCGGCGCTTCGCAAACCTCGACTCCGCGTCGAGTTACCAGAGAGTCACGCTCCCCGCCGGCCCCGCCCCCGCAGCGCGCCGGGGGCGGCACGCGCGGCCACGCCCACCAGCGCGGCGGTCCGCTCCTCTGGCCCCGCCTACGTGCAGAGCGGAAGTTCCGGTGGCGGAGCGCTGGACCGAGCCCGAGCGGGCTGCGGGCGCAGGGCGGGCTGGGCGCGGAGCCTGGGAGCGGAGCCCAGGCGGTGCCGCGCGGCGCCATGAAGGGCAAGGAGGAGAAGGAGGGCGGCGCACGGCTGGGCGCAGGCGGCGGCAGCCCCGAGAAGAGCCCTAGCGCACAGGAGCTCAAGGAGCAGGGCAACCGACTCTTCGTGGGCCGCAAGTACCCGGAGGCGGCGGCCTGCTACGGCCGCGCCATCGTGAGTGCGCCCGCGCTGCGGGAGGGGCTTGGCGTCCGACCCAGGGGAGGGGCCGGGCTGCGGCTTCTGCCCCGTGCCCTCCCCAGAACATGTCAGGCCGTGCCCGCCAGACTTTCGGAAGGAGGGGTGGGTGCTTGGGGTCTGGGGCCAAGGCCGCGCCTTTCCCAAGCCAGTACGGGTTGCCAGAGAACTGTGTTGGGTGGGAACTGTAGGTGTTCGAGGCCCACTGGGCTGGGGGACCAGGCACACTTGCCCCTTGAGGAGTCAAACGCGTTGCTGGGGGTTTCCATGAGTCTGGAAAAGCTACCTTCACAAGACTCGTTGGAGTCCAGAGAGTGGGCTCACGTAGGCTTCACCCTCTCTCAGAACACGGGCTTGGAAGCTGAGAAAAACTCTAGTATCTTGGTTCCAAATGTGGGCCTCAAGTTGGGACAGAGTGGGCTCACTCTGAGCTCACTTCCTCATGCTGGCTGGTCCGGCCTTGGTCCCCAGACCCGGAACCCCTTGGTGGCGGTGTATTACACCAACCGGGCACTGTGCTACCTGAAGATGCAGCAGCACGAGCAAGCCCTGGCTGACTGTCGGCGCGCCCTGGAGCTGGACGGGCAGTCTGTGAAGGCACACTTCTTCCTGGGGCAATGCCAGCTGGAGATGGAAAGCTATGATGAGGCTATTGCCAACCTTCAGCGAGGTGGGCTTACAGGCTAGCCGGTTCCAGGGTGCCTGGGACCAGGCGGGTGGACTGGCTGAAGTTTACACAAATACTCTCATCTCCCAGCCTACAACCTGGCCAAGGAGCAGCGGCTCAACTTTGGGGATGACATCCCCAGTGCTCTACGCATCGCAAAGAAGAAGCGCTGGAACAGCATCGAGGAGCGACGCATCCACCAGGAAAATGAGCTGCACTCTTACCTCACACGGCTCATTGTGGCTGAGCGTGAGAGGTGGGTTCCCCCCTCGAGTCACCACTCTTAGGTTAACTCTTGAGGTGTGAACACAAGTGTTTATTGAAGGCCAACTCTGGCACGCAGGAGATGAAGGGGAATGAGGCCTGAATGAGCCTGACTGGAGTGGAGTCTGACTGCCCCTGGCCAGACCCATCTCTGATCATCTTTTGGTCAACCCCCAGGGAACTGGAAGAGTGTCAGCGGAACCACGAGGGTGACGAGGATGAAAGCCACATACGGGCACAGCAAGCCTGCATTGAAGCCAAGCATGTGAGGGTGCCCCAGTCCAAGTGTGGGTCCTGTGTGTGCGCGTGCTGTGACATGAGGTGCCTTGGCTCCTGTTGGGTCTGTGTGTCTCGGTGCCCTGGGGAGGGGAGAGGGGTGTCAGGCCCACAAGTGGCTGCTTGGTTCTTTGCAGGACAAGTACTTGGCAGACATGGACGAGCTCTTCTCCCAGGTAGACGAGAAGAGAAAGGTGAGCTGCCTGTCTTCTGGGGCTTGTGGGTAGCTGGAGCAGTGTCCCTTCCCAGACCCTGACCTGACTGGACCCTGTGTGCTGCAGAAGCGAGACATCCCCGACTACCTGTGTGGCAAGATCAGCTTTGAGCTGATGCGGGAGCCCTGCATCACACCCAGCGGCATCACGTACGACCGCAAGGACATCGAGGAGCACCTGCAGGTGAGGCCTGTGGGTGTTGGCAGCAGGACCCCCATGCACCGAGCAGCTCCTAATTCTGATCCTGTTGTCACTACAGCGCGTGGGCCATTTTGACCCTGTGACTCGGAGCCCCTTGACCCAGGAACAGCTCATCCCCAACCTGGCCATGAAAGAGGTCATCGATGCCTTCATCTCTGAGAATGGCTGGGTAGAGGATTACTGAGCAGGGTGGGTGTATGGGCCACCCACCTGCCTTGCCTGGTACCCTAGCTCAGGAGGGCCTTGGGGCAGTAGCCCCTAGTTTTCTGTATATAGTTTGTGTCCCTAGATCCCCACCCTGGTGTCCCCACCCCCACCCCCATCAGTTCTGCTGGGCAATGCGCCTTTCATCCTCATTCTGGGCCAGAAAGCGGGGGTGAGGGTGGGCTGGGCTGAGGCTGCCGCCACCACCTCTGTCCCTGTAATAAAACCTGTGAGCACTGCAGGGATGCGTGCTGCTGTGCGGTGGGCTCGCCAGCCACCCCCTTTGGCTAGCCGAGGAAGGTAGAGATGAAGACGCTGGTGTCGAGGTTAAGTGTGGCATGCCACCATCGGTCAGGGAAATACAGCACCTGGCGAGGGGTGGGGGGGACATGTGGGTTGATGGGTTGGTTGGGAGTCCTTGGCCCAGCTCAGCCTGGCCCCGCCTGCCAGCCACTGACCTCACCTGCCTGGATAGTGCATTCCAGGGGCCGTGCAGATGGTGTCAGGGCCGGGTATGTGTCCCGGAGCCAGGCCAGTGTGGTTTTGTTGGGGTGGAATTCGGGTGTCTTCTCAGGAGGGTACAGGAACCAGCGCTGGGGGGTGCGGGGGGAGCAGCAAAGTTATGCTTTGTGTTTTGGTCAGTGAACCCAGAGTCTCAGCCCGCACCCTGTGCTGACCTTACGGCCATAGATCACCTCCGAGAACCCAGGTCCGTGCCAGTGGAAGGGCACCCCAGAGCCAGCTCCTATGGGGCGAGTTACCAGCACCTGGTTACCAAGCTTAATCCTCCCCCACCCAGCCCCCAAGTCCCCTCGTCCTGCAGGGCACCCACCTGCAATTCCAAAGCTGTAAGCAGGAGTTGTACCCAGCAGGCTGAAAGGAGGTGGAGAATAGTGCCGAAAGAGGGAGGCCCATTCGGTGAAGTTGTTGTCACCAAAGAAGTACAGAGTGTCTGCCGGCAGAAAACACAGGACAACAGGGGGATCTCCAAGTCCCCCCCCCCACACACACACACCCATGGCCACCTGTCTGACTCACCATTGCCCATGGAGATGGGGTCCTGGGGGTGCAGCATCTGCTCCACATACTTCTGAAAGGGCAGGTCCACTGCAGTTTGAAAGGCATTGGTCAGGACTAGTCGGTGCTGCCTGCAAGATGTTGGCAAGTACGCTGGGCTGCAGGGTGGGGCAGCTCACCTTTCTGATAGGAGTAGGTGTTGGCGGTGCTCAACCGGACCACGCTGCCTCCAAAGGAGGCCAGCAGCCTCTGACGGGTGCACAGGTCCCGGAACCTCTGCGGAGGTAGAGAAAGGACTTCACGTGAGAGGGGGGAATCCACCTCTCACGCTTGACGAGAGGGGCGTGAATACTCACCGAGTTGTCTGTGAGCCCCTGCAGAATGACAGGTCTGGAAAAGGCGTAGCTAGAAGGAAGGGCAGTGTCACGGCCAGGTCTGACCCGCGCCCACTCTCGGCTCCCGCCCACACGCGCTTGAAGGGGCTCAAGGGGAAAGCGGCCTAGGGAGGACGAATAGTGCGCGTCCTCGGCGGAGCAGGGGACGGTTCTAGGGACAGGTTTCCGGGAGATGGCCCCGCAGGAGGGCGCAAGTACCGCTGCACGAACTCGGCGTAGCTGAGGTCAGCCCGGCGCTCCACGGTGCAGTGCTCCTCTTCCGTCACGGCCACCGGCGCCCCCGGCCCGGGCCGCCGCCTGCCGACACAGCGGCTCAACTTTGCAGGCTGCCCCGCCGCGTTCCCCGCCCCGCCCCGCCTGGCCGCCCGGCGCCGCTCACCACCCTCCGTCGGCGTCCTCCCCGGAGCTCCGGGCGGGAACCGCCAGCGTCCAGAGCGCGAGCCACACGAGCGGCCGCGCCTCCAGCGCCATGAGCCCACAGGCGCGAGGCACGCTGGGAACGCCTCCGTGGGGCACTGACTGGTTGGGGAACCGCTTCCTTCGGCCCGGAAGGAGGGAGCGCTTCCGGGGGCGGGGCGAGGACCGCTCCAAAGGCTGCTATTGGCTACTGCGCCGCGGAGGCCCCGCCCTCCGCCCGGCAAAATGGGTCGCGCCGGCACGAGACCCCAAGGTGACAAGCCGCTCAGAATGCCTCCCGCGTCCTTTATTTGGTTCACAAGCCCGTCCCCACCAGCCCGGCAGCGGGTCAGGAGTACTCGCACAGGTGGCCGCAGCCGGCGGGGCAGTGGGAGCTGCCCTCCAGCCACTTCATGATGTGCTGCAGGTGGCCGCCGTGGCTGCAGCCCTGACACCACACGAAGGGCCCCTTGACCACGTGGTGGCAGACGGCGCACATGCTGGCGCAGCGGCGGCAGCGATCGCATACCCAGCCCCGGCTGCTCATGGGCCGCTTGCAGTGACTGCAGTTGACATGTAGGGTGGTGGAGGCCTGGTTGAGGCAGCTGATGGCGCGGCTGGTGCTGAGCTTGACCACTTGATTGGACACGTTCCAGAGGCAGAAGCGCTGCAGCAGGTCGATGTAGGACGTGTACCAGTGCTCCTGGTGGGCAGGGCGGGGAGGGCGGATTAAGAGCCCGGGCTTCCCTGGGCACAGACACAGGTGCGGGTATAGGCGGGGTGTGCAGGGGCAGTCCTCCTCGGGGTGGTAGCTGCTCCGGGGAGACCCCCAGACCTGTCACCCACCTGGGTCTGCTCGTCGATGTCCTTGCGCACGCGCTCACCCAGCACAATGAGCAGAGACACGGCCATCTGCACGTCACCCTGCTCGGCATAGAAGCGTAACATGTCACACACCAGGGCACTGAAGAAGTCGGGCGGCAGGCGGCTGTCGCACAGCGCGTGAGAGACAGAGATGAGTGAGAAGGAGGAGTCCACAGGCACCAGGGAGGCTGCATCGGCCTCACTGCCGCTCACGTGGGGAGAGTCGGCCTTGTCCTGCAGGTGCTCAGGCCCCGGCGGGGTGTCCACAATCTCGTGGCGCAGCGGGAAAGCCTCCTGGGGCAGTACATACTCGGGCTCCTCGGCTGCAACAGAGGCAGGAAGGGTAGGCAGGCTCTGGTCCAGCCCCGCCCCGCCCCGCCCCGCCCCCCACCCCACCCCTTTCCCACGGCCCCACTTACAGTGTGCATGTTCTGGATCCAACAGGTAAAGCTCATCGTCCTCACCTTCCACCTCGCCCAGCAGGTAATCGGTGGGCACATCGCTGCCCTCAGTCTCCTCGTTATCTGTCCAAGGGAGGGAGGGCATTCCAGGACTGCCTCGCATGAAGGCCCTCTGCCCGCCCCCACCCTACCTTCGTTGGGTACGAGTGTGGCTGAGGAGTCCAGCAGCACTGTGTCACTCCGTGTATCACCCTTGCTGCGGTCCAGCCGAGTCTCACTGCCCAGCCCTGGGGCCACATCCTTCAGGTTGAAGCTGGGGGCAGGGAGGGCCGATGGGTGGGTAGGCACCAACAGTCCCACCCTCTGGGGAGAACCGCCCCCAGGTGTCTACCTGTTCATAAGGGGCAGGCCACAGGAGCTGCCCTTGCCCACGCTGTGGTTGAGATTGGTGGTGGGCACCAGGCCAGGACTACAGTAGATGATCCGGAGCATGGTCCACGTCTGAGCCACCTAGGGGTGGGCACTAGTCACTCATGGGGGTCCTGGGTCCCTGGCACCCTGCACAGACCCCCCTCTGCCTGGATAGAACCACAAACCCTCAGCTTTCAGCTGCCCCAGGGACCCAATGTCCTGGCCCACCCCAGGTGGGAAGCCAAGGCCCACAGGAAAAACAAAAATCCTAGCCTCCATCCTGTAGGGGCAGAGGAAACATGGAAATGGGCCTGAGGTCCCAGGGAGGTGATGAGCAAGGCAATGTGGACATTCTCTGTAGGGCTAGACATCCTGGGAAATCTAGAAGCAAGGACAAGCCAAGAGGGGCCAAGACCCCACAACACCCAGGCCTGCACCCCAGGAACAGCACTGGCATCTGGCCCACTCCTGGGGCTCTGGACACTCTCAGTTACTGGGGCAAGCTGGGGGTGTCCTCAGCCAGAGCTGAACTCTGAACTCAGGGCAGGGTCTGGCTGCAGCTGTCAGAGGAGCTCCAGGCCCTGTACCAAGACCCTGGCCCTCAGCCCGCCCTGCGCACCTGGTTGCGGCCAAGCTCTCGAGCCACTTTCGCATTGTGGTCACAGAGTTCAGCCAGTGATCGGCCGGCCAGGGCATAACGCTCGGCCGTGTCCACGAACCAGCTCATGCTGCCGCTGCCGGGTTCTATCTCAAAGACGTTGAGGGCGCTGGAGGCAAGGCCCGCAAAGGGCTCGGCAGGGTCCAGCTTGCGCTTGAAGAAGATGGGGTGGCGCCGATCCCCAGTGTAGGGTTTGCGCCCCGACTCAGTGGCCACGAGGCTCTCCTTGGCTGCGAAGGCCAGGTCCCCAAAGAGGCCGTAGCAGAGGCCCTCAGGGTTGGCACGCTCAACAGGCTGGCTGGCGTCGCGGAACAGGTGCTGACATAGAGTGCTGTCTTTGGAGCCGGAAAGCAGGAAGGAGGGGTCATGCGGGTGGCGCCAGGCGATGCCCGTCGTGACGTCCCGGTGCTCCTCAAACATGGCGGCGGGCACGAAGGGCCGGCGCACGTCCCACACGTAGACGTTGTGGTCCACCATCATGGAGCACGTGGCGAGGTGGTGGCGACACTCGGGCCTCCACTTGACTCTGGCCACGGAGGCGATGGTCTGCACGCAGTGCACCTCCTTGGCACGGTGTGTGGCCATGTCCCAGACCTTCACCATCTTGTCACGCCCACCTGTGGCCAGCCAGCCCCTGGGGAAGGCCCATGAAGTCCTCAGTGACCTCTTTCGAGGTGGGAGGGCTCCCCACTCTGTCTCACGGGTCTTGAGGCAGTGAGAGAGCCCTTCCACAAGCCCACCCACCCTGCCCCGCTGCCTTGGCCCCCACCCCACACCTGTCCTCGGGGTGCCAGTCGCAGCAGAATACAGGCCCATTGTGGGCTGTGAACATTCGCTCACAGCGGTCAGGTCGCCGAATGTCCCAGAGCTGCACGTTGCCATTCTCGAAGGTGGACGCAAAGGTGAAGTAGTCCCGGATGCTGAACTGGACATCACGCACGCTCTCAGACTGGCCTGTGAGCGGACATTAGTGAAGAAAGAAGGTTGGGGGTGGGGGACAGGGTGGCCCACAGGAGCTCCAGGAGGGAGAGTAAGCAACCAAGGGGGAATCCTCGGGAGGGATGTGGGCTGGCGTTGCATGCCTGCCCGTGGCCCAGACCAGAAGGCCTGGAGGGTGGCGGAGACGCTGCCAAGGCCTGTCCAGGTGGACAGGGGCGAAGAGCGTCGTGGCAAAGCAGATAATGCCGAGGCAGGTGAGAGGGACACCAGGCATCAGGTGGTTTGTAATGGACTCTGGACCTTGATTGTTTCTGGATTCTGCATCTGACATGTCCTTGTGCAAAGCTGTCACAGCTTCAGGACCAGGTGTCAGAGCACTGTGTGAACAGGAGCCTCGGTGGGCCGAATACAATCCTCTGGAAGACTCAGGCCCCAGGAGGCAGGGATAGAATGCCCCAGGCTCTGTCCAGGCCCTACACCTCGAGCTGGAGCTGCCAGGTTGGCCAGCCCCCAAGGACTGAAGACCTTGAGGGGACACATCCAGCCCTGAGGACCACCACACCAGGAGCCTTCGAATGCAGCACCCAGCTTTCCCCCACACAGGGAGCTCAAGGACTGTCGTAAGAGGCTCCCTGATTATCTGAGGGCTCTGCCCTGTCCTTCATTTGGTCTCATCGAGGTAAAAAGAAGAGCTGGCTCAAGGTGCGGATGTCAGGAGCTGGGCCTGCTGGGAAGGGAACTGGGGGGAGGCGGGAACCAGGCAGTGTCCCACTCCCCACTAGTTCCCTGGGCTGAGGACCCTGGGAGCACACTTCATGCAATGAGGTGACCTGGAGCTCTGAGGTATGGCGAGAGGAGGCTCAGCTGCCAGGGCAGCCACCCATTTGCCCTCTCCCTGATCCCACGCTACCCTCAATTCCTGCTGGCCCCGCAAGTGTATCAACGCTGTGCCCACACTGCAGGTACCCCTCACACTTCCACCAGGCCCACCCCTGCTCCTTCCCTGCTGACCTCCACCCCCTCCTCCAGTGCCAGCTCAGCTGGCTCCTCCTCCAGGAAGCCCTCTGGGAGCACTCCTGAGGGCCTCTGACACAGCGCTTCTCCACCTGCCTAGACAGGCCGGCCACCTACAGAGATGCACACCTGCCTGACCTGCCTCCCAGGGCCTCACCCGAGAAGGTGCTGACAGAGTCCTTCCTGCGCAGGTCAAAGCACTTCATGAAGCCATCCTGGGAGCCGCTGAGCAGCACGTGGGCCTCAGTGGGGTGGAAGCAGACTTTGTTCACTGTGCGCTTGTGCTCTGTGAACAGCTGGTCCTGCTTGTTGCGGGACGGCCGGCCCAGGTTCCAGGTGACCACCACGCCGTTGGTGGCTGCCGTGGCCAGCAGATTCTCGTCCATCTGGTGCCAGACAACGTCTGCACAGCTCAGGTTGAGGGAGGGCTTGCGGCCCACGCGCAGGTTCAGCTTCTCCACAAACTGCTCCTCCTCAATGGCATAGATCTTGAAGATGCTGCGGCCTGCTACGACCACCTGGGCCGCGTCACGGCACACGCTGATGGCGTTGGCCGGCGCATCCAGATGGCAGTGCATGGTGCGGCCAGTCAGCACGCTCCCACCGAGGGCTGTGGTCACTCGGGACATCTTCTCCATGGCTGCACGGATAGCGAGGACAGATCGGTGAAGTGGGCAGGCCTGGTCAGCCTGGCGGCAGGGGCGTGTCCGTTCAGACCCTTCACCCTGGGTGGTTCCTCCAAAACTGCTTAGTCCAGGGGAGTCCACCGTTAGTCAGTCGGTCTGAAAGGCAAGTTCCATCACCCTGGCCGGGCAGTCGGAGGGCGCTATGGTTGCCCTGAGGCTAGCCAGCCCCATGTCTGACCTGTTGGGCAGACCTTACCTGGTCAGCCCCAGGCCAGGCCACTTCTCCAACCCCCTAACTGCCAGATCAGGATGGTCACTGGACCTTCGGGCAGTGAGAACTGCCAGGGAAGCCAGATGGCTCCCACCGTGCACAGTCGGCCTCTGGAAAGGTAGCGTCCGGAGACAGGCTACAGAAGGGCGAGGGTCAGAGGGGCTTCCAGGACCGAGCTGTTTACGGAGTCCGAGGTGTGGCTGGCGCTACCGCTCAGGAGAGTCCGGCGGCGCAGAGGTTGCGGCGGGAACGGAGACAGCAGTAACAGAACCGGAGGAACGGAGAAGTCTCTTCTTCCGCAGGCACCTGAGCCATTTCCCGAAACCGCCAGGCCTGGGAGGAACGGCCGCGCCGGAAGCAGCCCGTCTCCGTCCCGCCCCCCGCCGAACGTGGTCCTTTTCTTTCCAGCCCCGCGCTGGAAGCGGGTGCCCACACTACAAACGTTCCGGAACGGGAGCGCGGCTTGGAGGCGGAGGGACGAGCAGAGGTGGGGGAGAGGCTCCTCCGGTTCCGCCTCCGGTATTCTTCCTCTTCCTCTTTTAGTAGTGTTATTTTAACGCTAGTGCTCATCTCTGCCTCACGGTCCATCAGCAAGCCCAGGCATCCCCAGGTTGGCCCCACAGCCCTCCTCCGTCTCCGCCTTCTTTTTCGCCCTCTTCGGGACCCGGGAACAGCCTCCTAGCGGCTCTCCAGGGGTCCCCCCTCCTGCCTCATCTGAGCCCCGCACAGCCAGGGACTCTTCGGCCTGCGGGACTCCACACGTCCTCACCGCGCTGGGAGGCAAATCTCGAGCTCCCGACCCCGTTCTCTCCGCGCACCTCCCGCCACGGCGGCTGCCAGCCGGCCGAACCCTTGCCTGCCGCACGGTCATCACGCGTGCTCGCTCGTTGTCCTCCCCAGAACGCTTCTCCTCATCCATCAGAGTTCAGCTTAAATGGCACGTTTTTAGAGGCCTTCCCCGGCCACCCATCTAAGTGGCCTCCACGGTGCTCGTCACAAGCTGGTATACAGATTACATCAGTTTCACACGCATCCATCTGTCTCCAAGAGCTCTGGTGCCTGACTGGACCTGTTCACATAAACGGTTCAATCAGTGACCCTCTCTGAGCCGCCTTTCTCTGCTGGGTATGCGCCCTGGCCTGTGCTTGCTGCGCTAGGATACCCCTAGCAGCCCTCATTTCTGCCCTTGGAAAAATGGGCTAGATCCTAAATATTTTGGAAGCAGTGTTATATGTAATGATTTTAGTGTCGCTCCTCGCTGACACAGTGAGAGGTTAGGGGCCTTCTGTGGTGGCCACTGCTGGGTTTCCAGGCTGGAGCAGTGTTACCAGTCTCTGCATGTTTATTGAAAGAACCAATAAACCTGATGAGGGGTGCACAAAAATTCAGACTTGGGCCACTCAGGACAGATAACACCTTCCCCCCACCATGGTGTGATGACCTAAAAACAATTCAGACATGTGTTTTTACAACTTTTTTAATATATATTTTTATAAACAGGTCACGTGATAAAATAGCACAAGAAACACTTACCAAATATAAGGTTATATCTTCCGCATATACAGGAGAATGAGGTCGTTATGTACAATAAGAAAATGATTTTAGGGGTTGGTTGGTTTTGTTTTCCTCTGTCCCCCTAATTTTTCCTCCTACAGTCGTTGGAAATATCACAGCTTCAGTTGCATTAATACTTTGGACAAATGGACAGCTGCCCCTCCCCACTGGGAGCTGTGGGGAGGAGGGGCTGAAGAAACTGGCTCCTGACCATCTCAGCCCTGGAGCCTCTGGCCAGCGCTCCAGGGGCAGGGAAATCTTTGGGCTGCTGAACTGTCTCCCTTCAACAGCGTCTCTCGCTCGCTCTTTCTCTCTCTCTGTCACTCTCTGGCTCTCTGGAAACTGGCTACTCTCTTCCAACCAGATTGGGGGGGGGGAGTGTCCCAAGATAGGGTGTGGGTGCTCAAGGTTGGGATGGAAAGGGGTCCCAGCCCCCTCCTCAGCAATCGCCAAGATGGGCGAGCACCCCAGGACTTCCTGATGTCTTGGGATTGGACAGAACACGGTGAGCCACGTGGGCAGGTAGAAGTCTGGGAAGCTGGGGAGAGGGAGGCTGTGGCTAGAAAGGAGCCCTCCCTTTGGGTGTTGAGGGGGAGCTGGTCACTGGAAGATTGGTCACTGGCTAGGGCCCCCTTTTCCAGTTTCCACCTGGTGGAGACCTGCCCAGGATGAAGTGTTGCGCGGAGGGGCCTGGGCCCAGCTGGCTAAAGGGGCTGCAGGGCAGGGTCCACTCAGGACTGCTCCCAAGGTGTGCAGGCCCTAATGGTCGTTCCAGCTGCAGACCTCTCAAGGTAGCTATGCCACCTCTGGGTTGAGGTGGACTGGGGCCAGCTGGGCTAATGCTGATTATGCCAAGGTCACTGTCAGCCCGGTGGCCCCTCTCCTAATCCAGTTCTGCCCTAGCCTGGCCAGGGTCCAAGGACCTTAGGCCTGTGGGTGGGGTGGGGCGAGCCGGGCCTCTCTCACACAGCGGCAAGGAAGAAGGGAGGTCGCTGGGGGTCAGTCTGGCATGAGTGGGGGAAGGGCAGGTGGGACTTGGGCTCCTGGGCGGGCCATGGCTTTGGCGGCGGCCTGTTTCCCCTCGCACCCCTCGGAGGGCTCCAGGCGCGGTGCAGTGGAAGATGCGGGAAGCCCTGGGGGCTCTTCCGGGCCCCTGTGTCCTAGGGGACCCAGCTCCCCTCAATCCCCCTGGGCCCTGCCCGGGGTGGGGAGACAAAGCGGGGTGTGGCGGAGAAGGCGATAGAGGCGGCCGTCTGGCGAGCTCAAAGCGCCCCCAGGACCGAGCCCCAGCGCTCCGCCTCCGGCGGGCGGGCGAACGATGGAGGCGACTGTGGCGTGGCGAAGGGCGGGCGTGCAGTTGCGGGCGCGAGGGGCATGCACAAATTCCCCGAGCGTGCGTGCGTGCGCGGGGCTGGCCCGCCCACCGCCCTCCCTGCTCGGGGCGGGGCGGGGAGGAGAGCGAGGGGCCGAGGTCAGGGAGGCCCCGACTACTCGACGACGAGGCAGCGGGGCAGGTGCTGCGAGAAGTACTTGAAGAGCTCGGGGGTGGCTCCGGGGCAGTTGGTCAGCTCCAGCTCCTCCAGGTCCTGCAGCTGCACCAGGCCCGAGAGCCCGGTGGCGGTCAGCAGCGGGCAGCCTGCGGAGGGGCGGGGTTTAGTGGGCGTGGCCCGGACCAGGCGAGACTCCGCCCTCTGGCCGGGTGGGACCTGGGCCACGGTGAGTCAACACCAGGCGTGGGTCTGCACGAGGGTCCCGGTAGTGCTGGCGGAGTCGGCCTTTGTGGGGATGAGTGGCCACTGCCCAGGAAGGCGGCACAGGGTCTCACCTGCCAGAGACAAGAGACGCAGACTCCTCATGGCCAGGAGGTGCTTCAGCCCGAAGTCCTGCACCTGGGCGGGAAGGCGGGGCGAGTTAGCTATTTCCGTTCGCGATTCGAGGGAGCCCCACTCCTAGCGTCAGGCCGTAGGGGTCAGGGGGTAGGTTCTCAGGTCCCCACGGAGTCGCTGAGGGCCCTGGGGACTCCGTGCCTGCCGCTTGGGTGTGAAGGGATCCCAGACTTCCTTACAGGATCTGAGTAGGCCGGGTGCAGGTCAGCGGCATATCTGGGTGGGGGCTTTCCCCGCGCCCCCCACCTCCCCCCCCTACTCCCCAGTCTCTGGAGGCGTGGAGGGCTGATACCTGGCAGCACCATCGCAGGTAGAGGCTGCGGAGGGACGACATGGTGGACAAATAGCTGAGGCCAGTGTCCGTGATGCGTACACACCTGTGGTCACAACAGAAGGGGTTGCCCACCTTCAAAACACCTGTCCCCGCCCCTTAGCTCTGGCCCCTTCCTCCTTTTCCGCCCCAGACACCCAGAGCTGAGCTACCTTTCTGCCCCACCGTGCCGCGCCCCACCCAGGCTCTGCCAACTGGCCGCTCGGTCGTATTCCCTGGGGGGAGGTGGTGGTGGCCGGCACTGCTCAGTCCCGCCCCCCCGTGTTATAGTCCACACTAGGCTAGCCTCTTATGAGAGCCCCTACCCCCTCGCTGCAGTCCCCCTCTAACTACAGGCTTGTCCACTAGGCTCCTTTCTTAGAAGTCCAGCAGCCTCGCCTGGCCCTGCCCTCCGTGGCCTAGGGGTGGGGCCGTGCACACCTGTCCAGCACGAGCTCTTCCAGGCGATGCAGGTCGCAGGCCACATACTCAAGCGCCATGTCGGTGATGCGCGGGCACCAGGAGAGGTCGAGGCTGCGGAGCTTCCGCAGGTTCTCAGCCACGAGCTCCACGCCGTCGTCCGTGACCTTGGAGCAGCCAGAGAGGCTGAGTGCGGTGAGGTTGGGCAGGCTGTGCACCACGTTGACCACGCCATGGTTGGTGATCTCCCAGCAGGAGAGCAGGCGCAGCGTGTGCGTGCTGTGGCCCTGGCGCGCCGTGAAGTAGGCCAGGGCTGTGTCCGTCACGTGGTAGGCCTGCAAGCTCAGCTCAGCCAGGTTGGGCAGCAGCTGCGAGATGGCCGCAATGGCGTCGTCGGCCACGTTGATGCAATCGCTCACACTCAGTGAGGTGATCCGTGCACTCAGGCTGGACCACAGCCCAGCCTCGGTGAAGTCATTGCAACCTGACAGCTCCAGGCGCACCACGCCCTGCATCTGCTCCAGCATCACCTGTGGACAGGTGTGGGGTCAGGAGGCCTCCATGGGGCTCAAGCCGACTGTGGTTTCCCAAGCATGACACTCCCCACTGGCGTGGTGGGCTGATAGCAGACAGAGTAGAAGGAGCCCACCGAGGGGCAGGAAGCTATGTTCTTGAGGGTGCAGACGGTGTAAACATCCATCAAACTGGACTCTGCCAAGTGCACTTTACAGTGTGTTCGTTGCACATAAACAACATTCTAAGAGAGGAGGCAGGGCACAGGGGATCTGAGAGTCCGGGGCCAGGCTGGAGCAGGTGCTCAGAGCCCTTGGTGTTAATGATGCGATGATTAAAGTCCCCTTCCTGGGGAAGGGGCCACCTCCACAGCTGTTCCTCTGACCTTTGCCCCTGCTTCTCCCACCTCCCCCAGCATCCTCCCTACCCAAGGAGACCTCGGCATGCAGGGTCTCACATTTGTCTGCTTTGCTGTTGCATGCAAGAGTGCTAAGTCGGTTGAGTCATGTCCAGCTCTGCAACTTCTGTCCATGGGATTCTCCAGGCAAGAATACTAGAGTGGGTTGCCATACCCTCCTCTAGGGGATCTTCCCAACCCAGGGACTGAAGCTGTCTCCTCCATTGGCAGGTGGGTTCTTTAGCACTAGGGCCACCCTGCTTTGCTGTTACTGCCTTGAAATCCTTAGTTATCTCTGAGCAAAGGACCCAAATTTTCATTTTGAACTAGATCCCCCAAACTAAGTAGCCAGCCCTGCTCCCCCCACCCCAGAGCCACACTCCTCAGGGCACCAGCCCCACCCTCAGCCACTTTACTGCTTGTGTGTGAAACCTTCTTCCTCACCCTCCCCCCCACCAACACACATGTGCTGAGTGGCTGCTGCCTGGCCCAGCCCCCCACCCCTGCTCCTCCCGTGGCCGTGCGCACCTCCAGGCCAGCATCAGTGATGGTGGAGCGCTTGAGGCTCATGGCCTTGACGCCCTTCTTGGAGAGCGCGTAGTTGTCGATGAACTCACAGATGTCCAAGTCAGAGACGCCGACCAGGCAGAAACCCTCAAAGCCACGTGCTGCGAAGCCCTGCAGGTTCACGAACTCCTTCTCACCTCCAGGCAGCACTGTGTAAAGCTCCTTGGCGTGCAGCACAGGCGTGAGGCCCGCCCAGAACTTGGGCTGGTAGAGCACACGCCTCCAGGCCTTGCACACCTGCGCCAGCACACACTTCTCGCAGGCTGAGAAGTACCAGAAGAGGCCATTGAGGATCTTCTCATCTGTGGCCAAGGGCGGTCGCTCTGCTGGGGGCCCGGACACTGGGGCTAAGGCTGGTCCACCAAGGGGGAGCCCTGCCTGGGGGCACAGGCCCCCAGCCAGGGCAGCCCGGGGCGGCGGGGCAGCCAGGCTGGGTGGTGGGAGGGTGGGCGGGGGTGGCTGGCAAGGGCGGTTTTTGGCAGCTGGCGTGCCCTTGGTGATGCTGGCTGTACCCAGGCTGTTGGGCTGGCCCGGCAGCTTCACCAGGCCATTGCGAGGCAAGCATGGAGGCTTGGGGTCGCCGTCGACGCCCGGGCTCGACATCTTCCTCGCTCGGGCTGCAGACAGGGTCCGGGAGATGACAGTGAGTCCTGCGTGGGAGGACTAGGCTCCGTCCCTTACCCCGGCGGCCCCTCCCAGGCCATTCCCAGAAACGCCCAACAGAAAGGGTCTGAGGGTAAGCCCTGCCTCCCTGACTGAGCAGGTGCAGGAAGGCAGGGCTGGTCATGACTACGACACTCCTGAGCACCTACTGTATGAACTGAGCTTAATCTCCAACCACCACAGAGCTTTTTGACCCCCAGGTACTATGGAGGACAGAACAGAAGTGGAGGGACACTCGCTGGTGACCGCCCCCTTCACCTCTGCTGCCCACCATCGGCCCCTGCCAGGCCTCTCTGCCAGGCAGGGCTGGGGAACTGAGGGTTTGGGGCATTCTCTGGCCATGCCTCTACGCCACGCCAGTGTAGCTCTCTGGAGTGGTTTAAGTGCTCCATCTGAGGCTCATGCACTGAGAATCTCCGTGGCTGCAGGAGGTTCTGTGGCTCAGAACATACCCAGAGAAAGGGCAAGTGTCTTCCCAGGGTGCTCACGGTGATGCCAGCACAATGAGCTCTGCACACATATTGTTTCCTTAATCTCCCACTCAACCCATGGAGGACGATGCTTTGATGATTGTACCCATTGTACAGATGAGGAAACCATAGCTTGAGGCAGCATGAATTGCTTGAGTGAGGTCACAGTAAGTGGTGGAGCCAAGACACAGACACAGAACTGGCTGCGGAAGGCTATATGTAGGGATCTTCCCACAGGGTGGGACTGAGACCATCCCCTGTTCCCCTGCTCAGGCCTCCAAGGCTGTGAATGAGTGGCAGAGGGCACTGGATATGCAGATGAGCCCAGAGAGAAGAGGCAGTGGGTCCCTCACAGGGCTACCATCTGCCTCTCTTTCCAGATCTCCTGCCCGTCCCCACTTCTGACACTCAGCGAGGAGGTGGGTACCCAGTGGCTCACCCCAAATGGCGGTGTGGCCTTGGGGAGCCATTTCCCTGCTCCAAGCCTCACTTTCCTCACTTCAAAGCCTGGGGGTGACGATATGCCCCATGGAACAGCAAAAGAAGAGGACCAAGTGCAAGGCATGGCTCACAGTGAGGAGGGCATGGGCTCACTGACCTAAGAGGAAGGGGAGCTGGTGGTCCTGCCCTGTCCTTCCCAGCGTCACACCTCCACTGGTTTCCAAGCTGTGGACAGGACAACACTTGCCAGCATTCCACATCTGGGGAGGATGCATCCGGGGCTGGGCCCAAGGGACTAACTGGGACACATGGCCCTCATAGCTGCCAGCTTTGAGTCCAAAGGCCTTCATGCCCTGGTAGTCATGAACCTTCAGGCTGCCAATCCACGCCCCAAGAGGAGACCCCCACACCTTGGCTGCCCCTTCACTGTAGGTCATGACCAGGTAGTTGCATTCCTCATCTGGGCTGATACACGACATCCCTAACAGCACTTGCCGAGTGCCCACTGGGAGAATAGTGTATATCAGCCTCACAACTGGCTGGTTGGGGGGTACAGGGGGAAGCACTGCTGTGATCACGGTTTTCAGGCCAGGAACCTGAGGCTCCCAGGAGTTACAGTTGCCCACAGTGGCAGGGGTGGCCCAGCGTGAGGGCTGCCCCAGACCCCTTAATGCCAGTACATAGGAGGGGCCATCCTGGGACAACAGCGCCGCATGGAGGGACAGTATGAAGCCCACAAGTGCCCCCCCCCATCCTGGGGCCAAGGGGGAAAGTATCCTGGCAATTCCGTCGTGCGGGCTGTGCTGGTTAGAGGGGCAACCCCTGTCTGAATACCTTCTGCGTCCCTAGAGCAGGGCGCGTCCGGCGGCGGCAGCACCATGGACAGCACCCCCGCAGCCGCCTCGTGCGGGCTCCGGGGCCAGGCCGGGCCGCGCCACCACGGACAGCGGCAGCACGCGGCGGGGAGGGTACGGCCCGGCAAATTCAGCTTGGCTGGGAGGGGCCCGGGAGACTTGCAGAGGGAGGGGGGAGAAGATGCCCGCTCGGCTAAGATCCGGAGGAGGAGGCGGCGGAGGCGGCACCAAGGGAGAAATAACTCAAGAGCAGTGCCGATTTAGGTTGAAAATTCTCCCAGCCATGGGTGCGCACGTGGAGCCTGAGTCGAGGGGATCACGTGTATGCCCCGGGCATCTGCGGGGCTCCCTTCCGTCCCCCACAGGAGCTCACATTTGCATACACCCACAGTCCCATCCCCACCCCCTAGACCTCTGGGTGGAGCCCATCCACGGAAAAGAGCTTACAGCAGCTTGCAGGGAGTGTCCGAGGCCTGGCCGCCCCTCTCTCCCCAGCCCCTGGCCGGCCTATCGGTTAGCCTCCCCGCCCCCTACGTTCTGGGTTTGAGCCTCCTTCCCAAAGAGGCAGGCTTGCTGCTCCCCGGCCTTGTCCATGGTCTTGCGTTCCAGCTGCTCCTCACCCTCCAGCCTCGTTGACTTAGTCTGAGCCCTGAATCTTCAGCTCAAAGCTGGAAACAGCCACACCTTAGCTCAGGGGTCAGGGCTTTGGGACAATGCTCAAATCAGAAATGGGTCTTCCTGCCGGTGAGGCAAGAGGCCCCTGGGGGGCTGAGACAAGGGCCCCTCAGCCTGGCTCTGACCCCCTGACCCAGCAGTAAGGTTGCAGAGCCTCCGCCTTCTTGGCACCTGCCCGCCCTGCACCCAGTGTGTCCAGGAGGAGCCGCCTGGTCTTCCTGTCAGGATGGGGCAGGGGCAGTCAGTCCACTGGGGACTACTCCCCTTTAGGGAAAAGCACCAGCAGCTAATGCGCAGGGAAAGAGGCTTTTAAAATAAGATAGTCAGGCTTGCATTATTCTCAGCCTCAGCCCCTGGTGTGCTGTGTCTCCATGAGGAGTGGGATTCTGGGGGAGGGCTTCTCCTATGATGGCTGCAGGGGCTCCAGGCTCCTGGTTCACCACAGGAGGAGGAAGGTGGTCACTAGTTTAGCTTCTTGTCTTCACCAGCCTGAGCCAGAGGTGAATCAAGGAGAGCAAACCAGGCCTCTGCTTCCCCAGCAGACTCACAGGAACCGTGGGGGCCAGAGGGCACCTGGGGAGCACTGTGAGTCCTGCAAGGACTCCAGACCTTGGTGGCTTCCAGGTCTGGAGATGGCCACGCTGGGGCTTCCTGAGGAGCTGCCTCTTCTGCAGATGAAGTCACCGGGCCCTGAGACCCAGCAAATCCACCTTAGAGCCTCACTTCTGGCCCCTTTCCAGACCTGACCCTACAGTTCAGCGAGACTTGCTGTCCTGTACTCCCCTCCCCCTCTGCCTGGGCACATGCTGGACCCCTGCTTGCTCAGGAGGCCTCCGGGATCCTTAACCCCGCAAGCTCCTCCTGTTCTATCCTTCAGTGTGAGCACCACCCTGCCTCTCCCCGTGGGACCCCTGGCCTGAAAGTATCTCCAGATGTCCACCATGACGTGGACTATCATCACTGTCTACCTGTCTGTCTCGCCTGAGGACAGACAGCATGACGGCTGAGTGGCTGAATGAATGAAGAATGCCAGTCCAATGATCAGGGTCATGTAGAAAGGGGTGCAGCTTCCCCGGAAGCAGGATGGAGGGCAGTCGACGGAAGGGCTGTGGCTCAGCTCCTCAGTCCAGGTTGTAACAGAGGCCGGTGTCCATGGGGGAGGGAGAGAGTGATGTCAGGGTCTCTGAGAAGGCTCTCAAGACCCTGGGGCTTGGGGCAGGCTGTGCCTTTACTCAGACCTTCAGGAAGGGGACGGCTTGTGTCTCCTTTATGGCCAAGTCCCCCCTTGAGGGCTGCAGGGTTGAGGGTGCTGGCTGCCTGTTCCCAATGGTCTGGCTGGACCAGGGGGAAGGGGACAGGACGCATTAGAAGGGAGGGAAGCTTCCCAGCGCCACGTCCTCCAGCTGCACTGCTGATCTCAGTCCATCACACACAAGTCAGGACCGCAAGGCTCAGAGTGCATTTTCAGAAATTGCACAAAGCCAGGATTTGACCCCAAGTCCTCCAGCTGTCCTACTCCCAAGACTCAGGCCAGGCATGGCTGTCCAGAGTGCAACCCTGCACCTCCCCCCCACCCCCTGCTGCTGCTGCTGCCTCCCTTCTCTGCTCTGTTCTGCTTCAGCCCGTATGCTCTGCCAGCCTGGAGCCCTGGGCCAGAGGTCTCTCCCAGTGTACCCCCTATCACGCCCCTGCTCTCCTTCCAGGGTCTGCAAGCTGCGTGTTAACCACTGAAACACTCATCTTTGGGACTGCTCATACCCAGGAAGGGCGCTCACACCCATGGTCCCGGTCCTCAGCTCAGAGGTCTCTTCATTCACCCCCGATACCCCATCTAATACAGTAGAGCCCGCACTGACCAGCTCCCCCTGCCGGCTGAGGGTCATCGAGCTGGACAGGGCATGGGTAGCCAGAAAAGCTCACATCAGGTCAACCTGCAGCGGCGGCCCAGGGGTTGGGGTGACAACTGGGGTAGCTTGGGGTTGGGGACACGGTGCGGGCTGACAAATTCCGTGACAAGCTCTGTGACTCAGGCACACGCACATCCGTACCACATTGCACACGTCCTAGCAGCAGCGCTCCCTTCCCGCCCCCAGCTCAGAGATGCTTGGGGGTGCGGGCTGCACCACCCGGGTGCCTGGGGCTCTGGAAAGGCAGCACGTGGGCCTCAAGAGAGAGCCGAGTTGGAGCTCCATCAGAGTACGTCCCTGTGGCCAAGCTCAGGGCAGCTCAGCCACATGGGACCAGGCGCCTCCGGGAGTATGTGCCAGGCTCCAGGCCTCTCTGCTCTGAAGTGTCTGCACCCTTCAGGGCCTGGGGCATCCAGTGCCTCAAACACTGCCCAAGGGAGGCACGTGTCCAAGCCCACTCTCTGCAGTGGGTCTGACTGAGGCTTCCCCGGGCCACTGGGAGGGGAGGTTCCGGGCCACCCACTTCACTGCCACCTCCGCTTGTCCCTCAAGCCAGCCCTCAGACACAGCAGCAGCTCCCATGTATGACGAGACAGGGGCTGCAGACAGCTCACAGTGCCAGCCCAGGAACCCCTTCCCCAGCCTCCAGGCGAGAGGTCTCCCTGGTCCCCACAGCGCAGCCCTTCTCGAGGCTGGGCCCAGCTGGCGTGAGTGTCCGGGTGCTCCGACCTCCAGCCACTTGTTCCCTTCTGACCAGTGGGTGACAGGACTTGTGTGAACATCCCAAAAGTGGGTGTGAGCTGGAGGGTGGCATCGGTCCCATGAACCCCAGCAGCGTCAGAGATGCCCGTAGGCCTGGCCCACAGCAAGGGGAGGCAGAGACCCACCAGGCCCCCGGTGAGGGGGAGCCAGGCCACAGAGGCAGCAGGCACCAGGCTAGGTGAGTCCTGGGGTCCCCTGGGGCCTGCATGGCCTCCCCGCTCTGCCCATGTTTGGGACTGGGCCTTGAATCCCCCTCCTCCCCAGACAGCCTCGGCCAGCCCCAGGGCCACCTCCTGTGGAGCCAGTGGGTCACCCTGGGGAACCCCAAACCTCTCAGGTTCCCAACCCGCCCAGGTCTCCTGCCCCAAGGCTGCTGTCCAGCATCCTTCGAAAGCATCTGTGGAAAGAAAGGGGCCCAGGCTCTGCCTGCAGCCAGGGGGGCCTGGGCTGACTCTGGTACATGGGCCCTGTCCATGGAAGGAAGGCCTCCCGTGCAGAGGCCGGGAGGGGTGGAGGAGCGGCCGCCGGGCTGCAGGCTCCTGGAGGCTCCAACAGCCAGGCCTTCTCTCCTTCTCGGGTCATGGGTGGGGGACTCCTCAAACCACTCAAACCCCCAGAAGGACAGACCCTCCCCCAGCAAGTCTCAGGGTGCCCAGCTCTGCTTCTGGGGCCCTCCAGCCTTGGCCAGCGCCCTCCCTTCCCCTCAACCTCCCACTGTGGCAGCTCCGTGCAGGGCCGGGCTCAGGTGTCCAGGGGCAGGTCAGCCACCAGGCCTCGCGTTCACAAGCTCCTCCTGGAGTGTAACTGTATCCAACACCTGTCTCCAGGCACAGGGGCTCATGGTGCTGGGGTGAGGAGTCCCGAGTACTGTGGGGTCTGGGACCTTACCCAGGCAGCCCAGCTGGGGGCCTGTAATTTGGCACACATGGGGAAACAGCACAGTGGCACCGACCCACAGCCTTGGTCCAGTTGCCATGGGGATCCGGCCTCAACCAGGCAGCTACTGGGGTGAAGGGCTGAGGGAAGGTCTGGCAGGGCTGGAGGCCCAGCTACAGCCGCCAGGGAAGGGGCTGCGGTTACGTAAGCCCTAGGGGGTGGCGGCGCTGTCCCAAGCCCCCTCCCCGCCTCCTGCTCATTGTGGCCTCCTCGGTGTTGTGGCCTGCCCCCTCCCCGGTGTTGTGGCCTGCCCCCTCCCCACCTTGTAGCCTGGCCCGGCACACACACCTTACCTCGGCCTGGGCTCCTGGCTCATGCCACGATGTCCACCGGGCGTCCTCCCGTCATGGGGAGCGCGGCATGGGCACCGGTGAGGCAGGGAGGCGACCGAGGTGCTGGCCTGGCCGGCAGGGCCCGGCCGCGCCCCGCGTCCGGCCTGGCCGGGCCCCTCCGCTGCGCCCCGAGAGGAGCTCCCCGGTGGGAGAGGATCGGCCGCCCCGAGCCTCCCACCGGGGAGGCTATGGCTGTGCCCAGATAAATAAGGCCGCTTTGCAGGGAGCCGGGAGGGCGCCTCCTCCCTCCCCTCGCCCTCCTCCCCGCGCTCCTCCTCCGCCCTCCTCCCCCCGCTCCTCCGCGGCCGCCGGCGGCGCCGCGCGCGCCCCACACCCGGCCTTACGCGCCGCTCCCTCGCGCGCTCCCGGCACCGGTAGCCAATCCGGGCTGGCGAGCCCGGGCGGGGGTGCCGAGGATGCCGAGCCCCGCCCCGCCCCGCCGCGCCCTCCCGCGCGCAGAGCACGCTCCCGCCGCGGCGCCCACGGGCACGCGCCGGCCCGGCACGCGCCCCCGCTCCCCCTTGCCACGGGCGCCCGCACAATAACAAACCCGGCGCGCGGCGGGGCGGGGAGCGGAGAGGAGGGCCGGCAGGGCAGGAGGGAGGCGAAGGAAGGTCCAGGCCCGCGAACGGAGAGCCAGGCTGGAGCGAGCCCTGCCTCGGAGGAGCGGCGGGGACGCCGAATCCAGCGGGGCCCAGAGGATCGAGCCCTTGGGCGCCAGCGGTCCGACTCTCCCCCTCCCGGCCACTCCTGCGGAGCTGACGGCCGGGCCCTCTTCACCGCCCGGCCGTCACATCCTCCGCGCACCTGTGGGTACCAGGCCCCGGAACCTACCTCAGCGGGGGATACAGTTGCGCACCCGCAGAGCAAAGAAACAAGTGACCAGTAGATCATTTTGGAGAGAGACGAGCGTGATGGAGGTTCAAGAGGGCCACGTGATGGAGACCTCCGAGGGTGGAGGGGGGGCTCCTGAGGACAGGACACTAAACTGAGTCTCCCAAGGGAGAGAGGGCAAAGAAGTTGTTCAGGAAGGGGTGTGCAAAGGTCCTGAGGCACGTTCCCTCTGGAATGGGCCTGGAGAGAGGGTGGGACGGGGCGGGGCGGGAGGATTCGGAAGGCTCTGTCTGGGCCACTGGGGATGCTAGGCCTCCCAGCAGGCTCTGGGTGGAGGACCGAGGCTCATACTGCCCACCTCGGGACTTCCTGGCAGACAGCAGAGGGACCAGGTGTGGGGAGAGCAAAGAGGGGTCTTGGCACCAGGGAAAGAGCCTCAGGGCGGAGAGGCAGCCCCCTGAGAGCCTTAATAGAAAATGAAACCGGCTGTTGTTGGCAACATTTTGACAGGAAGCAGACCCAGGGGGACTGGTGTGAGGCGGGGCAGTGGGAGAGGGCAGGCTGACCCGCTGTGCTGGCCTGGGCGGTGCCGCTCAGGCAGTTGTGTGGGGTGCTGGCAGGGTGAGGACAGCTCTGTGTGTGGTGGGGACTGGCGCCCCTGTCCTGCTGACCCCGACCAAAGGAGGAGGCTTAGCGGGTTGGGTGGGGGTGCATGAAGAGCTGAAATGACTGGGGAGTACTGTCTGACCCAGCCTGTCACCTCCACGTGGGCTCAGCCCCGGGTGGGCAGGGGGTGGTGGGGCAGCCCAGACCCCGACCCCGGTGTGTACAGTGCCCTGACTGGGAGGCAGGGCTTCACTTTGCACTTTGCGGGGCTCTCGCCCCTCAGCAGGTGCCAGGGCCCAGGCAGAGAGCAGGCTGTGCCCACACCCAGAGCTCCCCTCCCCTGGAGCTTCCTCACTTGAAGCACCCCTCCCCTGGGACTCCCCTCACCTGGGACAACCTTCATCTGATCACCACATCACCTAAAACACCCCTGCACTCACTTGGGGCACCCCTCCCCTGGAGCTCCCGTCTTGATGCCTGGGCACAGAGGAGTCTCCCTAGCCCAGGCAGCCGGGGGTCTCCAGCTCTGGAGCACAAGGGGTGAGGGCGAAAGGCCGTCGGCACACTGTGCCCTGAGAACCTGGGGTTCCGGGAGAGGGAGCCACAGCTGCATCGCTGACCTCGAGGCCCTGCAGGCCTTTCCTTGGGGTGGGGTGTGTGCTCTGGGATCACAAACCTGGGTTCAAGTCCACCCTCCTGGGGTAGGGCCTCAGACAAGCAGGTTCCCTCTTGGAAAGTGAGTCTGGGGCCCAAGGGGTCGCCCTGGAGATCCTGGTGTGGCACAGGTGGGGACAGCCCCATGCTCCCCAGAGGTCAGGCTGCCCTGGACCCGCAGGGAGGACGGAACTGTGCCCCCACTGCCCCTGCTCCCCACCCAGAGGCACGGGCCTGAGAGGGCCTGCGGGGGGGACCACGTGGCGTGTGGAGGCCACAGGTGTGTTTGGCAGTCCTCAGCACTCTGAAGCCCGATGGGAGTCCAGAGAAGTGAGAACCTCGCAGCGTGGGGCGGCCCTGGCTGCTGTGGGAGGCAGCGGGTGGTAGGCCTCTGCTGCCTCCAGCTTCTGCTCCCTGCCTTCCCTCCTCCTGGGACCCAGGCCCAACTCGCCAAGTCAGGGGAGGGGGTGTTGGGGGTGGAGTGGCCAGGGCTGAGGATGACTCAGGGCCCAGCTGTCACCAAGGCAACCCTGTTGCCTAGCAATGGCGGTTTCCCAGTAACGTTGTCTCCTAGCAATGGGATATTTTCCCGGGCCTGGCTGGAGCCTGGCAGTTATTTTTAGCTCAGCTGCAAATCAATCTGCAGCTGCATTTTTGGCTCCTGGAGAAGATGCAAGGTGTATGTGGGGCGGTGGGAGGGAGGCAGTGGACTTCTCGTCAAGGGAGGAAACTTGCCATGTGTCCTAAGGTACAGGATCATAGGTGGGCCAAGCCAGAGTCCACCTGGGAGCAGGTGGGGGCTGTGCATGTGAAAGGGAACCAGAGGTTGTTTAGGCTGCCCAAGAGAGCTGACAGATGTGACTGTCTCCCTGATGGGGTCTCTGGGAGGGCCGGTCCCTCCAGCACCCTGGGGCTCCCTAGGTCAGTCTGACCAGGAGCCTTCCAGGCCAGTGTTGATGGTGGGCACCCCTGGAGTGTGCCACTGGGTGTCAGCTTCCTGGTACCACGTGGCTCTTGGTTGTGGGAACCATCCTGGTGTCTCAAGCCCCCAGCCCCTCCAAGGTGACAGCGCCCTGCCCCAGCTCAGCTGGAGCACACCTTCAGGAGGTCCTGGCTGCAGGGGTCTGGGTGCCCACAGGCTCAGCTGAGGCCACAGGCTTGCTGGCCTCTGCTCAGCCCACGTCTCTCCCTCTCCTCGACTTTCCTGAAACAGGAGCCCAAGTGAGAAGTCTCGGCAGCTGGGGGAACTTGACCCCTCTGGGCTTTCCCACCATTTCCTCAGGAGCTCAGCTAGCTGACCCCCTAAAGCCAGTTCCCGCCTCCCACAGGCCAGCTTCCTGTTCCTGGTTTGCCGTGGGCGCCAACCAGACCTGGGGTGTTGTTTCCAGCCGTCCATCCCCACTGACTCCGCCTGGGCTTTGTGTGGCTCCCACAGATCCCTGACAGCCCAGCCCCACCCCAATCTTGCGTGCTCCTCACCTGTGCCCTGCACCCTGCGGGGCTGCCCCCTGCCGGAGGGCATGGCCCACCTGAGACTGCTCCTGGTTCCACCATCTGCCCGTCCCCATCCAGGACCTGGGCTTTGAGTGGGAAGTGGAGAGAGGCCCGTTTTGGAGGGTCAGGGCACTGCAGGGTCTGGAGATGGGGGCACATGCAAGAGCCTCCAAATGGAACACAGCGTTGGGGGAGTTACCTGAGATTTGGGGTGTCATTCGTCTGTCCACACAATCTCTGGGTATTTACAGAGCACGTCTTCTCCTGCACCCACAGCCTTCTGGGCTTCTTGATGTGGGCAGCAGACCTCTGATGGCTAACCGCACTGGGTGCTTCAGAGAAGCACCCCTCGCAGGCTGTGGGGCCAGGAGCTGTGAGCAGAGGCAGCCTGCGGGGTCTTCTGCAGGTGACAGTCAGCGCCACCACCCAGCCCTTGGAGAAGCAGCTGGGCAGGAGGAAGGGGAAGCGTGTTATCGGGGGGCCACCTCAGGGCCAGGCTTGTGCCCTTGCCAGACTAGATCACTCTTTAGGAACCCCTCCCAGGAACCCAGGGACACTGTCCCATTCTCAGGGGGTGGGAGGGGGCGGACGGGGAGGGTGGGGAGCCAGGGCCCCCAGCGGGCAGAAGGAGGATCTGAAGCAAGTCTCCACGCTGACACCGGAGGGCGCCTGAAGCCCACTGTCAGCCTCGCCAGCCTGGGGCAAGGGTGGTCCAGGGCCCTCGGGGTCCCTCCAGAACTGGACCTAGGTCTCAGCAAAGGCGATTGACTGGGATTCCCGTTCCCTTCCTCCCACTGGAGACTCCTTTGCCTTCTATGTGCTCAGTGCCATGCCCTGTGTTCAGTTCAGTTGCTCAGTTGTGTTCGACTCTTTGTGACCCCATGGACTGCAGCATGCCAGGCTTCCCTGTCCATCACCAACTCCCAGAGTTTACTCAAACTCATGTCCATCGAGTCGGTGATGCCATCGAACCATTTCATCCTCTCCTCCTACCTTCAATCTTTCCCAACATCAGGGTCTTTTCCAATCAGTCAGTTCTTCGCATCAGGTGACCAAAGTACTGGAGTTTCAGCTTCAGCATCAACCTTTCCAATGAATATTCAGGACTGATCTCATTTAGAATGGACTGGTTGGATCTCCTTGCAGTCCAAGGGACTCTCAAGAGTCTTCTCCAACACCACAGTTCAAAAGCATCAATTCTTCAGCGCTCAGCTTTCTTTATAGTCCAACTCTCACATCCATGCATGACCACTGGAAAAACCATAGCCTTGACTAGCCGGAGCTTTGATGGCAAAGTAATGTCTCTGCTTTTTAATTCCAAGGAGTTTTTTCCAAGGAGCAAGCATCTTTTAATTTCATGGCTGCAGTCACCATCTACAGGATTTTGGAGCCCAAGAAAATAAAGTCTGTCACCGTTTGCATTGTTTCCCCATCTATTTGCCATTAAGTGATGGGACTGGATGCCATGATCTTAGTTTATTGAATGTTGAGTTGTAAGCCAACTGTTTCACTCTCCTCTTTCACTTTCACCAAGAGAACCTTTACTTCTTCTTCACTTTCTGCCATAAGGGTGGTATCATCTGTGTATCTGAGGTTATTGATATTTCTCCTGGCAATTTTGATTACAGCTTGTGTTTCATCCAGCCCAGCATTTTGCATGATGTACTCTGCATATAAGTTAAATAAGCAGGGTGACAATATACAGCCTTGACATGCTCCTTTCCAAATTTGGAACCAGTCTGTTGTTCCATGTCCAGTTCTAACTGTTGTTTCTTGACAGAAATACAGATTTCTCAGGAGGCAGGTAAGATGGTCTGGTGTTCCCATCTCTTTAAGAATTTTCCACAGTTTGTTGTGATCCACACAGTCAAAGGCTTTGACATAGTCAATGAATATTGGCAATTTGATCTCTGGTTCCTCTGCCTTTTCTAAATCCAGTCTGAACATCTGGAAGTTCACAGTTCACGTATTGTTGAAGCCTGGCTTGGAGAATTTTGAGCATTACCTTGCTAGTGTGAGATGAGTGCAATTGTGCGGTAGTTTGAACACTCTGGCATTGCCCTTCTTTGGGACTGCAATGAGAACTGACCTTTTCCAGTCCTGTGGCCACTGCTGAGTTTTCCAAATTTGCTGGCATATTGAGTGTAGCACTTTCACAGCATCATATTTTAGGATTTGAAATAGCTCAACTGGAATTCCATCACCTCCACTAGCTTTGTTCGTAGTGATGGTTCCTAAGGCCCACTTGACTTCATATTCCAGGATGTCTGGCTCTAGGTGAGTGATCACACTATCGTGGTTATCTGGGTCATGAAAATCTTTTTTGCCCTGTGCTCCCTTTTCTAAATTCGTAGTTGGGTAAAATACTTACAAAACTTAGCATCTTCACCATTTCCAAGTGTAGTGGGGTGTCACGTATGTGTGTCAAACCACTGTTACCACCCTCACCCACAAACACTCTTTTCCTCCCAGATGAACACCCTGTCCCCATTAAACACCAATTCCCCATCACCTTGCCCCAAGCAACCTCTGTTCTACTTTTTCACTATGAATTTGACTGTTTTAGGTACTTCATGTGAGTAGACTCATATTTTGTGACTGGCTCACCCCACTGAGAGGCTTCCCACATGATGCTAGTGGTAAAGAACCCACACCCTGGGTCAAGAAGCTTCCTTGGAGGAGGGTGTTGCAACCCACTCCAGTATTCTTGCCTGGAGAATCTCATGGACAGAGGAGCCTGGTGGGCTACAGTCCATGGGGTCCCAAAGAGCCGGACAGGACAGAGTGACTAACACTTTCACTTTCCCACCCGCCTTGCCTAGCGCCAGGGGCAACTGAGCCCTTGAACCCTGTGGGTGCCTGGCTTTTCATTGGCCTGGAAGGGCTGTGGGGCCAGGGAGGAGGCGGTGGTCTGCTCGGTCTGGCAGCAGCTCCAATGCCGCCTTCTCGTTGGCACCATCTGCTTCATCTGTCAGTGTGGACTTCTGGCCCAGGGCAGCAGGAGGCCAGGGCGGGAAACCTCACACCCAGAGATGGCAAAGGGTCTATGTCAGCCAAAGCTCTCAGGGACCCCAAGCGGTACTGAGGCTGCAGTCCTGGGTTTGGTCCTAAGACCTCTGTAATCTGACCCCAGCATTTCACCAGGCTCTTTGGGGCTTATCTGCTGGGTCCACACCTTGAGACCTTTGCCAAGGTTGTTTGCCATCCTCCCTTTTGTCTGGCCGTCTCTGCAATCCCCAGCTGACCGCCACCCGCCTCTCCTCCTGCCCTGGCCTCCACAGTGACACTGGCTGCAAGTTTCCTCTAAGAGAGTGGGCCCAGCTCCAGCTTCGCCTGACCTACCAGGGCCTGACTCCAGGGCTAGGGCAGTTCTTGCTCCTGCTTCTTCACCGAGCCGAGTCCGCATCCCGGGGTTACCCACCTGGCACGTGGGAAGTCACCAGGGCCAGGCTGGGGAGAGATGGGGGAAGTAGGCCCAGGTACCACTCTTGGAGAGACCCCCCAGATGAAGCCCCCATACCCCAGATGTTCCAGTGGGCACCACTGCCGCCGAGGGCCTGGAGGACAGGGGCCCGAACAGGACGGCGTGCAGGGCGAGGCTGGAGGCGCGGGGAGTGGGGGGACCTTGAGGAGGTGACGCAGAACTCCTCGTCCGTGGAGCCCCCTCCCCGGCGCCTCCCGGGCCCCTGGCGATCCGCCCAACCGAGAGCGCCGCTGCAATTGGTGGAAAGTTCGGGGCCGGCGGCGGGATTGGCCGTCCGGCCCTCCCACTGCCTGCGCTGCTCCCGGGCTCCGGCCCGGTGCGGGGCCAGCGGCGCGGGCGCGCGGGGCTGCGCGGGGCCTGGGCCAATGCCCCGGCTGCTCCTGCCGCGCCCTCGCGCGCCCCCGCGCGCCCCCGCGCCATGCCGCCCCCTGCGCTGCTCTGCGCGCTTTGCTTCTGCCTCTTGGCCGCGGCCGCTCGCGCCGGCTACTCGGAGGACCGCTGCAGCTGGAGGGGCAGGTACGAGCCCCACTGGAAACCCCCACGGGCCAACCCCGTGTGCGCCTCTTAGGCGGGGGCTGGGAGATGTGTCGCCTGCCCTTTCGGGCGCTCCGTCCCGGCGCCGAACCCTTGCTTTTGCCACCTTCGCCTCCCAGTCTCTGAACCCCGGGCCTCAGTTTCGTTCTCCACCAAGTGGACGCGGCTTTTCGTGCTTTCGGGGACGGGGTGCATGGGGAACGGGCTGGCCGGGTGGGGACGCCGGCCGCCCGTCTCAGCGCCGCCTGTCCGTCCGCAGCGGCCTGACCCAGGAGCCCGGCAGCGTGGGACAGCTCGCCCTGGCCTGTGTGGAGGGCGAGATCGAGTGGCTGTACCCGGCCGGGGCGCTGCGCCTCACCCTGGGCGGCTCCGCGCCCGGCGCGCAGCCCCGCATCGTCTGCTTGAGGCCGACGCGGCCCTTCTCAGGCGCCCAAGTCTTCGCGGAGCGGGAGGGCGGAGAGCTAGATTTGCTGCTGGCCGAGGGCCCAGGCCCAGCCGGGGCCCGATGCGCGCGCTGGGGTCCCCGCGAGCGCCGGGCCCTCTTCCTGCAGGCCACCCCGCATCCCGACCTCAGCCGCCGCGAGGCCTCCTTCCGCTTTGAGCTGCGGGAGAACGGGCGTCCGGAGCTGCCCCCGCAGGCCCTCAGCCTTGGAGCGGATGGTGAGCGCGGGTCTGGGTGGAGACCTGACTGTCTTCCCCACCGCACCTGGGGAGAAACTGAGGCGGCCTGTCACAGGCAGGGCAGGTGGGGAGGGGCAGGGGGCAGAATCCTGGAAGGTGAGGCCAGGCAGGGCCATCTGGGCCCCTGGACCTGAAGGGCTGGGGCTGGGGGGATGACGGCCAAAGCTGTCCAGGGCTCCCTGGCCCGGCGGTGACCTTCCTCCCCTCCCCCAGCCCAGTATAACAGAAGTCCACTGTGAGCCCGTCACCATGGAGACGCAGCCCCGCCTCCCCTCCCCACCCCCCCGCCCCGCCCTGGGCACCAGACCCAGCTCTTTGCTCTCCTGGAGGTCGGAGCCTGACCCCAAGGGGGATGGGGGCGATCTCTGCTCTGTCCCCTGACCCTCAAACCCATCATAACCTCCTGCCCCGTGGGCTGGGCTGGTGTCTTTGAGCCCCAGGAAGCAGCTCTGGGAGACAGGGAGTTACCGCCTGCTGGTGCTGCGTGGGAGACAGGCAGGCACTGGCCCTGCAGCTCCAGGCCCGTGGGCCCTGTGCCTGCGTGCCGGCCCATGTCTGTGTGTGCATCACACACGCACGAGCCTTTAGTGTTACAAGTGCAGGGTGTCTTCAGAGTGTGCACACAAGTTTCCTGAGACCCCAGGTACCATCAGGACCTGAGGGGGCTCTGGGAGCTTGCCCTCGCCCTCCTGTGTCCAGCTAGGGGAGGGCTCAGGGCGCCACTTCTGACCTGCCCTGCATGTCAGCTGCCTGCAGACCCTGCAGTGATGCCGAGCTCCTCCTGGCCGTGTGCACCAGTGACTTTGGTGAGTGCCCTGCTGCGGGGCAGGTGTGGGGAGCAGCCGAGGGCCTGTCTTCCCCTGAGGCCACTGGCCAACACGTGTCCCCACAGTGATCTACGGAACCATCCTCGGGGTCACCCACGATGCAGAGCTACAGGAGTCTGTCATCACCGTGGCAGCTGCCCGCGTCCTCCGCCAGACGCTGCCAGTTTTCTGGGTGGAGGGCCCCGGGGGCCAGGGGCAGGCCTCCATTCGCACCCCACTGCACTGCGGCGTGCGCCCGGCCCTGGCACCTTCCTCTTCATGGGCTGGAGCCGCTTTGGTGAGGCCTGGCTGGGCTGTGCTCCCCGCCTCCAGGAATTCAGCCGTGCCTATGCGTCTGCCCACGCTGACCACCTGCACCCCTGTGAGGTGGTGCTGGACTGACAGGCCTGGGAGCAGGGTGCTGGGGAGGGTGGGGGGTGGCCTGCGGACAGCATCACAGTGTCACCTGCTTTTGAGGTAACAGCGATGACCAATAAGAGCGCTGAATGGATGAGCCAGTGTGCATATGGTCCCCAGCCCGGGCCGCCTCACTCCGTTCTCTCCTCCCACAGTCTCGGGGCTGCACAGCTCCCTCTTCAGAGAGCCCAAGACCGCGGCCATGCAGCCCATGCCCAGGCGAGGGGCTGCTGCTGGGGGGCACACAGGGACCCCCTCTCACGTGACCCTCGGTTTGCTGCCCCAATACCAGGTGCTTCTACCACTCAGAGTGCGAATGAAAAGGGGCCGTAACCCCCAAGGTCTCAGGTGGGCAGGCAGGTGACACCACTTCCCACCCTGAGGGAAGGGGCTGCAGTTTGGCAACCTGCTGACTTCCCCAAGTGGTGTGCTGCAAGCCCAGCAGTCACCCTGGCCCCACCCCACCCATGGGGAAGAATGGGCCTCTGTCCCCGGCCGCTCCGATGTGCTTCCCCCACAATTGTGGGGTCTCTCCTGCAGGGGTCCTATTTGTTGCCCATTTCCAGTGGGTGGTGGCACACAATGGGCTCTCTTAAGGACCATTTTCACCACCTCTCCCCAGTGGCCTAATTGTCGTTGTCCTGGACCACGCTGAAGGCCCTGAGGCTGAAAGGCCCCAGTGCTGGGCAGGGGGTGGGGAGACAGGCGGGGGTCGGGGGCTGTGCATGGGGGACTTCGGAAAATGGAACAAGATGGCTCTGCTGACCCAGTCCCATAGCTCATATCTGGGGAGATTCTTGGGCTGAGCCCCAGAAACAACTTTCCTTGCAGTCCTCACTGCAGAAGCGGCCCTGCCATCCTGCTGGCAGGAAGAGAGCAAGGGTCCTCAGGGCACCTGCTGCCAGACTCAGCTGGTGTAGGTACCTTGTGTGGTCACGCCCTGTGCAGACAGCGTGACACTCTAGTGGCTGCTCTGGAGTTTCCGTGGGGCAGACTGTCTAAGGCTACAGTGTCGGGGGGTCATACTTCTTCACTCGGACGGGCCGCTTGCTGAGGGGACTGCTGAGAACTGTGAGGGGGAGTACAGTCACCCTGGAAAGCAAGCGCCCCTGGGTTCCTCCCACCTCTGCTGTTCTTAAGGCTCCTTGCTGAGCCTTTTGCTCCCTCGGACTCAGACTGGCAACCCCAGATTGCTCGGGGCTCAGGCCCCAGACCTCCCCTCCTGAGTACATCCTGAGGGAGGCCAGCCTCCTGCCTTTAAATACCACCAACATGCTGATGACCCCACATTTGGATTTCCTGTGGATCTCTCTCCTCGACCAGACCCTTGTATACCTGTTTCCCTCCCCCCCAACAGGGAGTATCTCAGTAAAGACCAGAGGAGAAGGAGGCGGGTGTGCTCTCCTGCCGCCTCCTCCTCTCTGCAGAGGCCCTGGCCGAGGAGGGCTTCCTCTCCAGACCTGAGGGGTGCCTTACCCTTGGCTCTTGGCATGATGCTCTGGCCAGCTCTCCTCTTCTTTGGAGAGAGGCCTACGGCCATACCCAGTGGTCACTGGGGATTGCCTCTGGGACCATCTGTCATAAAAACGTAGGGCAGCTGCCTTGGGGGTGGGCCCTCGGCTAGACACTGGCCTCTGCCCACCTGCCCCAGGAAGTGCCTCCGGAGAAGCACCTCTGATGCACACATCCTCCTCCAGAGAAAGTGTTGGCTTTGCAACCAGCTCAGGAGGAGCAGGAAGAGCAGGAGTTGGTGTGGTCAACAGGACCAACGGAGCCCCAGGGTGCTCTGGGAGAAGCCAGGAAGGCTTGGGCCTGGAGCATCATGCCTGCTCTCCAGGAGTGGCCAAAGGGAAAGGTGTGGGTGAGCATGTGGGCCGGGGCCATGGGAGCAGATGCCTTTGGGGCACCGCTGGGTGCATGTACTCACAGAGGTGTGCACTGGTGCCCAAAGGTGAAGGGCAGATGCAGGGGTGAAAGTGAAGGACTTGTGAATGTGCACACAGCGGAGTCTGGGTAGGCGCTGACATTCCCTTGACCAGCTTTTATTCAGTTTCTTCTAGATGTCAGGTGCTGTGCCAGGCACCAGGAATAATTTGAGGAACTAAAGAGGCAAGAATGGGATGCTGTGTAATCCCAGTGCACGTCCTCCCTTTCTGGGGAGGGGCAGTGGGAGCCAGGAAGGAGGCAGGAGATTCTGGGTTGGGGGTGGGAGCAGCCCTCCTCATCCCCAGTACTCGGGCCTTGGAGCAGGGCACAAGGATACCTGTCTTCCATGCTGGTGGCAGCTGGGGCCCCAGTGTGAAGCAGTCTGCACTTGGTGGGGGGGGGGGGGGGGACAGTGGTATCCGGCAGGTCCACCTTGCCTGAAGCAGCATGGATGGAGGAGGAGCCTATGGGCAGACAAGTTTCTACTACTCAAGGCCTTCTGGCCTCAGCAGGGGGTCCTGGCTCCTGCCAGTTCCCTCTCCCGTTCGCAAGTTCTGCCAGGGCACTTCTGGGAGTTCAATCTTTCTTGGTGTGTGTAATGCTTTCTGGAGAAGGGAGGTGGTCTCCCCAGTTCTTGGGGCTCTTCCTCTCACCCCCATGTCTGGGCCAGTTGCCAGAGGGTCCAGCCACTCGTATTCGGCTCCCGTCCCGTCGCGCTAAGACAGCCATCTCTCTTCTCGGTTCTGCTGAATTCCTCCTTGTCAACCCCCGCGCCGGCCCCTCAGCGGAACCCCAACACCCCCGCCCCCGCCCCTGCAGAGCCAGGCGTTTCCCGCGCACTCGGGCTCGTTGCCTTCAGCTGTGGGAGGGCCCGGGCCCCCCGAGACTGCTCCTAGGCTCGGCGGACGATCGGAGTGTGCTGGCCGCCACCTCAGCCGCGCGAGCCCTTCCCCGCGGGCGGACCGCCGCCCCTGGGCTCCAGCCAGGCCGCACGGGCCTCCGCCGCCAGTCCCTGGGGCCCGGTACTGCCTCCCGCGGGCGGCCCACGCTCTGAGACGCGCAGCACCGGGGTCTGCAGCAACAGGCCGCGGCTACGCGCCGCATGCTGTGCGGCCAGAAACCCCCAGGATCGCCCCGGAACCCGCGGGACGGGCCCGGGGCCCGGGGGAAGCGGGATGCGACGGACCGGCCGCTTCCGGCGTCTTGGCGCGGCTATCGCCCGCCCTTCCGGCGTCGGCGCTCAGGGTCCGGCCGGCGCGGAGAAAGCCGAGGGCGGCGGGGGGGGTCTCTGGCCCGGGGCTGTGGCGTGAGGGTCTCGGGCCTGAGCCGGGGAGGGTCCCTGCGGCCGGACGCCCCTAAGCCGGTTCCCCGCAGCCATGGAGCAGGACGACCCGGCCGAGGCGCTGACGGAACTGCGCGAGCGGCGGCCTGGCCCGTTGGAGCTGCTGCAGGTGGCGGCGGGCTCGGGCCTGGCCGTCTACGCCGTGTGGGCGCTGCTGCTTCAGCCCGGCTTCCGCCGCGTGCCGCTGCGCCTGCAGGTGCGAGGCCGGGGCGCGGCCGGCCCGCGCAGGCCGGGTGGGCCGGGGCGCTGAGCGCAGGTGTGAGGCGGAGGGTGCTGCTGCGTCGGGGCTGTGGGGTGGGGCTCGCTTCAAGTGGGAGCTGACAGCCCTCGCCCAGAGACGAGGCCCAGGAGGAGGCCCACCCTCACAGCCCCGCCTTCCGCGTTCAGGTGCCCTATGTCGGCGCGAGTGCCAGGCAGGTGGAGCACGTGTTGTTGTTGCTGCGAGGCCGTCCTGGGAAGACAGTGGACCTGGGCTCTGGGGACGGCAGGATTGTAAGGACTGTGTGTGTCGGGGACATCTTTGCTATAACCTGTTCTGTGAGCGCGCCTCCGCGTCTCTTGGTCCTGACTCTCTGGGCCCACAGGTGCTGGCTGCCCACAGGTGCGGCCTCCGCCCCGCTGTGGGCTACGAGCTGAACCCCTGGCTGGTGGGACTGGCGCGGCTGCGTGCCTGGAGGGCAGGCTGTGCTGACAGTGTCCGCTACCACCGTGAGGACCTCTGGAAGGTAACCCAGGGAGCCCCGGACCCCCTGAGATCCCACGCCTGATCACGCTTCCAGTTCTGGCTTGGCCGCTCTGCTGACAGCGCCGGGTGCCTCTATCACCTGGCAGGCTGGGGCTGGGCCTTGGAAGCTGTGGTGACTCCATGCTCACCAACCTGTTTCCCAGCTGGGGTGACTTCCTCTTCCTGCAGGTGAGCCTGAGGGACTGCCACAATGTGTCTGTGTTCCTGGCTCCTAGTGTGGTAGGTCTGGGGTTTGCTGACTCCATGGGACGCCCAGGCCATCCCCAGTGTAGGCACTGGACCTGGGGGAGCTGCTAGGGGGAGCCATGTCCCCCCCGCCCACGCCATCCTCCCCTCTCTCCCACAGCTCCCATTGCTGGAGGACAAGCTGCAGGCAGAGTTGCCTGCAGGAGCCCGCGTGGTGTCTGGGCGCTTTCCCCTCCCCACCTGGCAGCCTGTGGCTGTGGTAGGTGAGGGCCTGGACCGAGTCTGGGCCTATGACATCCACAGAGGTGGGCCAGCTGGGCAGGCTGTGCCAGGGCCCAGTTCTGCCTCCGTACTTGGAACCCCCAATTTTCATTCTGGCTGACTGCATGCAATAAAGACTCTGGGCTCCACCCTGATTCTTTTTCTTTTTTTAACGTTTACTTATTTGGTTATGCTGGGTCTTAGTTGCAGCACCTGGGATCTTTTGAGAACTCTTAGTTGTGGCATGTGGGATCTAGTTCCTTGACCAGACATTGAACCAGGATGCCCTGCATTGGTAGCGTGGTGACTTAGCCACTGGACCACAAGGGAAGACCCCACCCTGCTGCTTGTTGGCTGGAGGGCTGGGTGAAGTCATCTTCCAGGGGTGCTGTGGGGAGAGCGCCACACTATGAAGAGTTCTGCTCCAGGTTTGCCTGTTGACCAGTTAGTGGCTGCAGGTCCTTGGGTGCTGGAGCTTGTCTGAAGGTATGGCCCCCACTTTCCAGGGGTCCCCTGTACCCACCAGCTTTCTCAGCCTCAGGATCTCCTGCTTGTACCTGCTCAGAGAAACCAGGTTAGTCACCTGCCTGGCTGTGGACAAGCCCTGCAGCCAGTGCCTGGGGCTGAGGTCCTCGGATCCCAGGCCCACCTTCCCAGGTGCTGGTCCACATACTCCTGTAGCTCAGAAAGCTGCTCCTCTGCCATCGTGGCACGGACCAGCAGCTGTGCCCGCTCCCGCTCCAGCTCTGCCTGGCATGGGGGACACAAGCCATGAGCCAGGCGCAGTGTAAAGAGGGGCCTCGGGCCAGGCTCTGCTCATTACCTGGGTGCCACGGGCAAACTCCTGTAGATTCTGGCGGATCTGGGCCCAGGACGCAGCTTCCAGGCCCCTTGAAGGGAGGCAGCGGGGTTGGCATGAGAGCTGGCATTGACCCAAGTGCTGATCAACAACCCTGCTCAAGTCAGGGCCCTGCGGTCTTTGAGGTTTCTCCTGGGTGCAAGTTTGGGATGGCCCTGCCTGAGTTTTGCTGCCATCTCTGTATGGCGGGGGTGGGGGTGCCCACTGGCCACTCAGAAAGCTGAGCCACCAGGCCAGCTTGGACAGTGACTGCAGTGTCAGTAAGGAGGCTTCATGTTGGAAATATGAAGGCACAAAGGCTGTGAAAGTAACAGGGCAGCTGCTCCTGCCTTGTCCTGGGTTGGGCCCTCTACTGTCCACGCTCCCAGCAGTCTACAGGTGGGGCTCCTGAGTCTCAGCTGAGATGTCCATTCCTTGGGGCATCTCCCTGACCCATTCAAGGTTAGCCCCTCTCCTGTCAGGACCCCTCCTCACTCCAAACGCTTAGTTTTCTGAGATGGTGTCTCCAAATGGAGTAGCCATCATGGTCAACAAGAGTCCGAAATGCAGTACTTGGATGCGATCTCAAAAATGACAGAATGATCTCTGTTCGTTTCCAAGACAAACCATTCAATATTACAGAAATCCAAGCCTGTGCCCCTATCAGTAATGCTGAAGAAGCCGAAGTTGAACGGTTCTATGAAGACCTACAAGACCTTTTAGAACTAACACCCAAAAAATGATACCCTTTTCATCATAGGGGCCTAGAATGCAAAAGTAGGAAGTCAAGAAATAACTATAGAGTAACAGGAAAATTTGGCCTTGGAGTACAGAATGAAGCAGGGCAAAGGCTAATAGAGCTTTGCCAAGAGAACGCACTGGTCGTAGCAAACACTCTCTTTCAACAACACAAGAGAAGACTACACATGGATGTCACCAGATGGTCAACACCAAAATCAGATTGATTATATTCTTTGCAGCCAAAGACAGAGAAGCTCTATACAGTTAGCAAAAACAAGACCAGGAGCTGACTGTGGCTCAGATCATGAACTCCTTATTGCCAAATTCAGACTTAAATTGAAAAAAGTAGGGAAAACCACTAGACCATTCAGATATGACCTAAATCAAATCCCTTATGATTATACAGTGAAAGTGAGAAACAGATTGAAGAGACTAGATCTGATAGAGTGCCTGATGAACTTTGGACGGAGGTTCATGACATTGTACAGGAGACAGGGATCAACACCATTCCCATGGAAAAGAAATGCAAAAAAGCAAAATGGCTGTCTAAGGAGGACTTAAAAATAGCTGTGAAAAGAAGAGAAGCGAAAAGCAAAGGAGAAAAGGAAAGATACAAGCATCTGAATCCAGAGTTCCAAAGAATAGCAAGGAGATATAAGAAAGCCTTCCTTAGCGATCAATGCAAAGAAATAGAGGAAGACAACAGAATAGGAAAGACAAGAGGTCTCTTCAGGAAAATTACAGATACCAAGGGAACATTTCATGCAAAGATGGGCTCATCTTCGGGCTCGATAAAGGACAGAAATGGTATGGACCTAACAGAAGCAGAAGATATTAAGAAGAAGAGGCAAGAATACACAGAAGAAAGATCTGTACAAAAAAGATCTTCACGACCAAGATAATCATGATGGTGTGGTCACTCACCTAGATCCAGACATCCTGGGATGTGAAGTCAAGTGGGCCTTAGAAAGCATCCCTACGAACAAAGCTAGTGGAATTCCAGTTGACCTATTTCAAATCCTGAAAGATGATGCTGTGAAATTGTTGCACTCAATATGCCAGCAAATTTGGAAAACTCAACAGTGGCCACAGGACTGGAAAAGGTCAGTTTTCATTCCAATCCCAAAGAAGGCAATGCCAAAGAATGCTCAAACTACCACACAATTGCACTCATCTCACACGCTAGTAAAGTCATGCTCAAAATTCTCCAAGCCAGGCTTCAGCAATACGTGAACCGTGAACTTCCAGATGTTCAAGCTGGTTTTACAAAAGGCAGAAGAACCAGAGATCAAATTGCCAACATCCACTGGATCATGGAAAAAGCCAGAGAGTTCCAGAAAAACATCTATTTCTGCTTCATTGTCTATGCCAAAGCCTTTGACTGTGTGGATCACAGTAAACTGTGGAACATTCTGAAAGAGATGGGAATACCAGACCACCTGACCTGCCTCTTGAGAAACCTATATGCAGGTCAGGAAGCAACAGTTAGAACTGGACATGGAACAACAGACTAGTTCCAAATAGGAAAAGGAGTACATAAAGGCTGTATATTGTCACCCTGCTTATTTAACTTATATGCAGAGTACATCATGAGAAAAGCTGGACTGGAAGAAGCACAAGCTGGAATCAAGATTGCCGGGAGAAATATCAATAACCTCAGATATGCAGATGACACCACCCTTATGGCAGAAAGTGAAGAGGAACTAAAAAGCCTCTTGATGAAAGTGAAAGAGGAGAGTGAAAAAGTTGGCTTAGAGCTAAACATTCAGAAAACTAAGATCATGGCGTCTGGTCCCATCACTTCATGGGAAATAGATGGAGAAACAGTGGAAACAGTGTCAGACTTTAATTTTTTGGGCTCCAAAATTACTGCGGGTGCTGATTGCAGCCATGAAATTAAAAGATGCTTACTCCTTGGAAGGAAAGTTATGACCAACCTAGACAGCATATTAAAAAGCAGAGACATTACTTTGCCAACCAAGGTCCGTCTAGTCAAGGTTATGGTTTCTCCAGTGGTCATGTATGGATGTGAGAGTTGGACTGTGAAGAAAGCTGACCGCCAAAGAACTGATGCTTTTGAACTGTGGTGTTGGAGAAGACTCTTGGGAGTCCCTTGGATTGCAAGGAGATCCAACCAGTCCATTCTAAAGGAGATCAGTCCTGGGTGTTCATTGGAAGGACTGATGCTAAAGCTGAAACTCCAATACTTTGGCCACCTCACGCGACGAGCTGACTCACTGGAAAAGACTGATGCTGGGAAGGATTGGGGGCAGGAGGAGAAGGGGACGACAGAGAATGAGATGGCTGGATGGCATCACCGACTCGATGGACATGAGTTTGAATGAACTCCAGGAGTTGGTGATGGACAGGGAGGCCTGGCGTTCTGTGATTCATGGGGTCACAAAGAGTCAGACACGACTGAGCGACTGAACTGAACTGAACTGAAGCAGGCCAAGACTGGAAGTCACGGCTAGATCACTGTTTGCTGCAGCAACCAGAACACCGCCCCTGTAGCTAGCTTCCAAAATAAATGGGTCCCCCCCAGCACCCACACTAGGTACTCACTGTGGCTGTAATGTGGCCCCCTGGGAGACTTCACTGGATCCCTTCTGTGGGAACAAGAGCAGGGGTTGCTAAGCAGGGCAGGCTGTTAAGCCTGGAAGGGGTCCTGGGGTGAGTTAGGGGGCAGCAGGGAGGGGTCACCTGGGCCTTGAGCTTCTGGAGCTGCTTCTCCAGCCTGGCCTGGTTCTGTGTCCGGTGGCTGAATTCAGTGACTGTGTGCAGGGGCAGCAGCGCCACATCTGAGGAGGCCACACCAAAGGCAGCCCTGGGGGTCCCAGGGGCCCCGACAGGGTCCACCAGCATCTGCTGCACACTAAACCCCGCACCAGGTCTCACAGGGCCGTCTGCCCCTGGGTGCCTGTCTCAGGGAGGGGCCGTCTGCCCCCAGGTGCCCGTTTCAGGGGGGGACCCACCTGTGGGCAGTCAGCAGCTCCTCATGTCTCCGGCTCAGATCTGCCAGGCACTTGCGGTAGGAGCGGGCGGCCCGGGCCAGCTGTTGCTCACGGCTGTGATGAGCTGCCCTAATGTCCTCCAGAGTGGTCTCCAGGAATGTCCGAAGGGCTGCGGCTGTGGGCTTTGGGCCTGCGCCATCTGCGTATCCCTGCAGGAGGCGGGGCCAGGACCGGGAAGGGCGGCGCTTGGTCAGATCCAACCTCTCCCTCTTAATTCCCTCCCTAGAGCTGGTCCCCCGAGGATAGTGTGCTGGGCAGGCCTGAAGTCTCCAACAAGGGTGGAGGTGGTGGTTGGTCGCGGTCAGGCCAGGCTCAGGTTCCCCGGGACCCAGAGGCCTCCAACACAGTACAGCCCCACCCCTCGGTGCTCACGGCCACGGTTCGGGCGCAGTGCTGCAGTCGGATGGCATACGCCTCATTCAGCTTCTTGAGCTGCAGCTGCAGCCGGGCGTTCTCTGCCTCAGCCTGGTGGAGCTGGCCCCGGCAGGCAGACAGCACCTGGGGGTGGAGGAGGCCCTCAGTCTGTGTCCCAAAGCTGGACTTTTGCGGAGCCAGACTGCAAAGTAGGTAGGGCTGGGCCTCACCACGGCTTGTGCAGTCAGTTGCTGCCCAGCTGTCCTGGCCTCCTCCCAGGCTCCCTGCAGCTGTCGGCCCAGGGCTGCCCTGTGGGCAGGGTGTAAGTCTCAGCCGGGCCGAGGAAGGGTGACCCCCTCTTCCCTTTGAGCACAGACCCCTTGCTCGCTGGGCCCTCCAGTCCCAGATGAGGGAGGCGGCCACTCACACACACGTCTCCAGGGCCTTCTGCTGAGCCCCGTGCTGCTCCTGCGCCCACTTTGCATCTGCCGGCAGCTGTGGGGCACAAGACGGCTGGCTGGATGAAAGCCCAAGCCTCGGGTCCCCTGTTCCGCCCCACCTCCACCCCAGGCTGGGAGAAACCCTGACAGACCTTCGGGCTGTGTGGCTGCACACCTGTGCCGCCCCCCAGCTCCTGCTGCTTGTTCTCGGGGGTCAGGAAATCTGTGGACTGTGCCGGCACAGAAGAGCTGTCTGGGCGTCCCTTTTCCTCACTGGACCCGCTCAGTTTCCACCCAGGCAGCCCCCGCCCCCACCTCCCGCTGTGCACTCCCGGTGACCTGGAGTCTGCAACGGTAGGAGTGTCCCCGCCCCCCGGCCTTGTGCCCAAGCTCCTGTGCCAGGGCCGGGTAGCACCCTGGATCAGCCTCTGCTGGGGCCGCCCGCGCTCCCTGCTGCTCCAGCTCCAGCACGCGGCTCTCCAGCCACAGGACCTGCGGGAGACCAGGTCATCGTCCATCTGGGCATCCACAGGGACGTGGTACACACAGGACAGGTGGGGTGTGTGAGTGTATACAGACACTGTGCAAGTGTACATAGTCACTCGGAGCACACCCGCACACCCCCCACATGCCCTCAGGCTGCCACACTTGGGCACACATCAGTGCCCACCTCACTCTTCAGCTCAAAGATTTCAGCATCGTGCTGCTCCTGCAGGCGCTGGTTTTTGATCTGCAGGTCCACCAGCTCCTTGCAGACCTGGGGTTGGTCAGGGTGAGAGGTGGAGTCTGTAAGGCCCTGGGGATGCGCTCCCTCCTGCCAGCACCCAGAAGCCCCACACCCACCTGCAGCTGCTGCTCCTCACTCAGCTCTAGGTCTGAGGGAAGCTCTGTCCCAAGGTTGGTGGCCCAGGCTGGGGCACCCCCAGGGACTCCTGGAAGCCAGGCCTCAGCCTGTGGCAGAACCTAGGGAGGCACCACCACTCAACCCCAAGGTTCATCTCAGGCCCGGGCTGTGGCCTCCACCCTCGCACACCCAGCCTGACAGAGCTGGGGCAGGCTCTCCTGCGGCCAGGTTCAGGCCCAGGTCCTGAGTACCTACACCTCTCCTGGACTGTGAGGGAACAGGGGACACTCCAGAAGCAGCAGCGTCCTGGGAGGACTCACATTCTCAGTGGCCCAAGGAGGGGGCCCTGGGGCTGCCACATGCTCCATACACAGAAAGGACTGCAGGCTGCCCCCAAGCCCAGTGTCGCCTCGACTACTGGCCTGTTGCTGCAACACCGTGGCTTGTGTTGCCAAGGCCTCTGTCGTTCCCAGGAGACTCCCGGTGCCCCGCCCACGAGGGCAAGCAGGACAGTTCAGTGGTTGGTGACACCTTTCCGGATTCCTTTTCATCATCTGGGATACACAGACGGTCACCCCAGCATGTCTCAGTGGCGAGGATGGAACCAGGAGAGCGCAGAAGGCCGAGGCTGGGGAGGTGTGGGACAGAGCACAGGAAGCCGAACGGCCGTCCCTGTTACTGTTATCCTCAGGCAGCGCGCTTTGCCTTATCGTGCGGGTTCCACACTCATTAGGCCCCCAGGCTGAGCACCGGGACGAGCAGGCGAACAAACAGGTGCCTCCCTACACTTACAGCCCGACCGAAGACGTCCCAACCTGGGGCCGGGGGGCTCGGGAAGACTGGCTCAGCGCTGTGCCAGGAGGGCTTCGCGGAGGAGGCGCCAGAGCTCCGGACGCGACTAGCCGGACGAGTGCCCGCGCTCCCTCCGCGCACGCGTGCTCCCTGCGCCGGGCTCGGGTCCCGCGGCGCGCAGGCTCCCGGCCGGCCCCGCGGGCGGGCGCCTCGGGCCCGGCGGGCCGTTGGCGGCGGCGTGAGTGGCGCGCTCCGTCCAGGCCCCGGGATTGGCGCCCGAGGCCCGCCTCTGTCCGGCTGTCCTTCAGGGAGTCCGCGCGACCGGCTGGCGCGGCCCGCGGGGGTGAGCGGACCTTCGGGAAGGGGGCGGCAGGGTGGGGAGGGGTCTGGGGCGGGGGCCTGCGGAGCGGCGCTGAGGGCGGGGTCCGGAGAGGGACGGGCCCGGGGTGGCGCTGCGCCGGGAGGGCGCGGGGGGCGGGGCCTGGCAAGCAGGCGGGGCCTACTCGGGCAGCGGTCCGACTGGGGACGGGACCGGAAGGGGGCGTGGTTGTGTGGGCGGGGCCTCTGGCGGGGGGCGGAGCCTGCAGCGGGAGGCGTCTCGGCGAGGGACTGGTCCTCGCAGCTGCAGGTCACCTGGACCCTGGAGCTTGGCCTTCCAGACGGGCCTCGGGACAGTCCGGGAGCAGCCAGCGGGGCTCCTTACTGGCCCCCAGCACGTGTGTGTGGAACTGACCCCTCCCGCGCATAGCCCTGCCAAGGGTCTAGAGAGGGCAGCCCCACGCTGAGGAAGGGGCTCAGGAGGCGCGGTGCGTCTGAGCTCTGCGGCCATGAAGGTCAAAGTTATCCCTGTGCTTGAGGACAACTACATGTACCTGGTCATCGAGGAGCGCACGCGGGAAGCTGTGGCCGTGGACGTGGCCGTGCCCAAAAGGGTGAGAGCAGGTTTGAGGTCGCGGGAGCATTGCTGTGGTCCCAGGCACCTTAGGCTGCCGGTAGAGGCTCTGGACAACACTTCTGGGGGCAGACCCTCCCCCTACTTTCTGGTCTCTGGTTATTTGGAGTTTGCTGCTGCTGCTGAGTCACTTCAGTCGTGTCCGACTCTGTGTGACCCCTTAGACGGAAGCCCACCAGGCTCCCCTGTCCCTGGGATTCTCCAGGCAAGAACACTGGAGTGGGTTGCCATTTCCTTCTCCAATATTTGGAGTTTAGGGTTTCTTTATTTGGGTCTCCTCTGAGGTTAGAGCCATTTCTGGAATTTTTCATTTGGTGCCTGTTTTGTACACAGTGGGTGCTCTCTAATTGTCTGCTGGGTCTCCCCTGCCCCAGCACCATCCCGTGCCTTGGGGGCACTGTGCACCCAGGCCTGGTGCCCCAATGCAGGCAGCCACCTGGGCCATCTGCATGTCCCTAACTCCCATCCCTTTCAGCTGCTGGAGATTGTGCGCCGGGAGGGGGTATCACTGACCACTGTGCTGACAACCCATCACCACTGGTGAGTGCCATAGGGGCAGGGCTGAGGCAGGTGGGTTCACTCCAACCCAGCCCCAACCCCAGGTGATTCCGCTCTCACCCATCCTCAGGGACCACGCTCGTGGCAATGCAGAACTGGCGAGGCTGCTGCCTGATCTGGTGGTGTTGGGTGCGGACGAGCGCATCTGTGCGCTGACACGCAGGCTGGCACACGACGAGGAGCTGCGGGTGAGCGTGCGACTGGGAGGGACAGGGAGAGAGCCTGGGCCCAACCGCCTCACCTGCTCCTCTGCCACAGTTTGGGGCCATCCACGTGCGCTGCCTCCTGACGCCTGGCCACACCTTGGGCCACATGAGCTACTTCCTGTGGGAAGAGGAGTGTCCGGACCCTCCCGCTGTGTTCTCGGGTACTGGCTGCCCTGTATCCATCTGCCCCACTTCCCCGTGCCCCATTCCACTCTCTCTGACCCACCCAACTCCCCAGGGGATGCACTGTCCGTGGCCGGCTGCGGCTCACGCCTGGAGGGCACAGCTCAGCAGATGTACCAGAGCTTGGTGGAGACCCTGGGCACCCTGCCCCCCGAGACAGTGAGCAGCCTGCCCCTTGCCCTCTCGTGGCTGTGGGGGCCCGGCTTCCCATATAAGCAGCACGCACTGCACCTGCCTATGCCAGGGTTCAGGATGACTGTCTTCTTGCCAGCTGTGGCAAGAAGTGGACTGGCGAGGGGGTGGGGAGCATCTGCTCATGGCAGTGCTGTGCACCTAAGCACCTCATCTCTCCAGAAGGTGTTCTGTGGTCACGAGCACACACTGGGCAACCTCGAGTTTGCACAGAAAGTGGAGCCTTACAACAACCACGTGAAGGCCAAGCTGTCGTGGGCCAAGGTGTGGCCGCTCCTCCACTCTCGGTGGCAAGGTTGGAGGGCAGGACAGGCTGGGGCCAGGGTAGCACTGAGTGTGTGTGTGTGGGTGGGGTATCAGCCATGACTCCTGGCCTGGGTGACCAGGCCTGGCTTGGCTGGGGCATTCACCCACCCTAGGCTCTGGGCCACCTGCAGTCTGGCCATCGAGTGCCCACCTTCAGGGCCTAGGCTCAAACCCCCAGGCTGCGGGTGATGGAGCCAAGCTACCTGGGGCTGCCAGACAAGGCAGTGACCGGGGCTTATGCTCGTTCCAGCAGAGAGATGACGATGATGTGCCCACGGTGCCCGCAACCCTGGGCGAGGAACTCCTTTACAACCCCTTCCTGAGGGTGGCGTGAGTACCGGCCAACGTGCTGGGCCCTCCCGTGTCGGTGAGGGGGGCTGGGGAGCACGGGGCCGGGCCTGAGCCAGTGTGTCTTGGGGACCTGTGTCCTCCCCAGGGCCCTTGCCGCACATCAGGCTGGCACGGGGCCGACTTGTGCTCTGGGTCTCCCCTGCACTTACATGGACACCAGGTGGCAGGGGGCTGGTCCCTGGGCTGTCTCCACCACCACATCTCGTTCACCCCATGGGTCCCCTTGAGCCCCACAGTGCCCCCTCTCCCCGCAGAGAGGAATCTGTGCGCGAGTTCACAGGGAAGGTGGCCCCAGCCGACGTCCTGGATGTGCTCTGCAGGGAGCGAGCGAGCTTCGAGAGGGCGGCTGAGCCGCTGCAGCCACAGGCCCGGGCCCTCCTTGCGCTGCAGTGGGGGCTCCTGAGCACACCCTGGCAGAAGTGAGCTCTACATGGGCCGGGCTACATGGCCCTCCTCCCTCAACCCACAGGAGGGCCCAGCCGTCCTCAATCCTGCCCGGCCCTGGAGGGTAGGCGCTCTGGCACTTCTGGGGCTGGACACCCCACCCCACTCTAGGCCACAGTGAGACAGGGGTGTTTGCGCACAGTGCAGTGGGGTGCACAGGGCTCCTGAACTTCAAATAAAGCTTTGAAAGGCCTTTTTCTCAATGCAGACAGACACTCTTGAAAAGAATCTGTTTTTACTAGAGATGAGCTTCTCAGGGACGTGCCTAGGGGGCTGACTCAGTCTGCTCCGCCCCGGCCCAGGCCAGTCGGGGTCCAGCTGTGGACACAGGACTCAGCCCCCAGGAGGCAGGTTCTCCGGCCCCAGGCACCATCAGACACCTGGTCTCAGTGGCGGGGCACCCCACCCCAGGTGGGGTCACGGGCTGGCTGCCTGTGTCCGGCCAGTGTCCTTGGCTGCCCAGTGTGGCAGGTCCTCCAGACTCTGCTGTGACCTCACCAGCTGGGCAGGTCCAGCCTGTCACCACTGCCCCACAGCAGTCTGGGGGGACTCTCGAGATGGAGGGTGAGGAGCCCTCCCACAGGATGAATTGAGACCCCACACCCAGGGGGAGCCAGGCCTCTCAGGGCTCAGGACCATGGAGAGGGCCAGCGGCTGGCAGAGCCTCTGGCCCTGCAGGAGTCCAGGTGACAGCGATCCCAAGTCCCATTGCTCCGAGGGTCCCAGTGTCCCTGAAGCATTTTGGGGTGTCCCTCAGGGTCTCGGGCAACTGCCCTGCTGGAGACACCCCCACCTTCTCAGGAGTCCTGGTACTGGTGGCAGTGGACCGGCTGGACCCGTGAGGCCTCTACCACCTGATACTGAATCCAGAGCCAGTCTTCTCCACCGCGTGGTAGCTGGTGTGCAGCAAGCGGCTAGCCCGCTCCGAGCCTGCGCCCTGCAGCCAGCGCTCATACAGCTCCTGGACCCCGGGCGCATCCTCTGGTGCCTCAGTCCTGACCAGGCCATACAGTCTCTCAACCTGCTGCAAGAGCTCCTTGCCGGGCATGTCGGGGGCCTTGAGTTGTCCTCCCCCATTGAGGCACCCTGTGGCAGAGCAGGGCAGGTGTGATCACGGAGGGTGCCGGCTGGCGCGTAGGGTCACGGGGGCCCCCTGCCCATAGCTACCTGCCGGGCAGGCCATGACCTCCACGTAGTGGTATGGGCAGCGCCCACGCTTGAGCTTCTGCACCAGGTTCTGGATGTTGCGGAAGCCATAGGCTGCGGCGAAGTGCAGCAGGACTTGGCCCTCCCTCTCCAGAATCACCTCCTGGAGGTCCTTGTTCCTGAGGGCACAGACCTGGCTGTCCACACAGCATATCAGGCTCACTCCCGGTGGGGGCAGTAAGGGGGGAAGGGAGGAAGCTCCTTCCTACCAATGGGACAGGTGGCCCCAGCCTCAGGTTCCTGGTCTGTAGAATGGGAACCCTGTCTTCCCAAGGTCAGATGAGCCCCAGCCCGCCCTCCCTGGAGTGGGGGCTCACATCAGGACACACTGTGTGCTAGGAGCTCCGTCCCGCCCCCTGTGCACCCCGGTGCTGTGGGCAGGGGACACTGAGCTCTACCATGAGGAGACCCAGGGCTCGGGAGTGCGGGTCCCGTCACCTGAGCTAGAGCGCAGGGCCCGGCTCTGGCCCTCCCCACTGACCTCAGGGGTCTGTAGATGACCTCAGTGACATGGATCCCGAACAGCTCCTGGGCTGCATACCGGAACACATGCTCCAGGTAGCCCCCTGAGCCTCCACCCCGATGGCTGGCAGGCTCCTGGGCAGAGGCACTGCTGCACCTAGGGAAGAGGCCAGGCCTCAGGTGGTGTTGGGGCCACCGCCCACCGAGGCCTCTGAGCAACCTCTGTCTCACGTTTGAGAGCGTTTACTTTCTAAGCGGAAGATGAGTCATAGAGCCCAAGGCTTTGAGGGTGTGTCGGGAGAAGGCTTGTGCGGCAAAGGTGGTCCCCTCCGTCGTACCACCTATCCCGCGGAGCTCAGACCTGTGTGAAGTCAGGGTCAGCTCTGACAACCATCAGCCAGTTGTCCACAGGCCACCTCGGGAGCTCAAGCATCTTGGACACCGAGACACACGAGGGGCCGAGGGAGGCCGGGCCAGAGAAAAGGGAGGAGACCAGGGCCTGCGTTAAGGGCCACAGCCCCTCCTGCTGCCTGCCCGGACCCTGGGGACCCCTGGTGGAGAGCACCTGGTACTGGGTGAGCTTACAGCCCCTCCGACACGGCCGGTGGTGACGTACAGACTGTCCAGAGGAGCTGGCTCCAGCTCCGACAGCGAGACCCCTTCTTCTTCCAGCAGCTTGAAGACTTCGCCTGCAGGAGACCACAGCACAGAGGCGCTTCAGCTGTCTCAAGAGCAACAGAGACCGTTATAGATGCACGGCTCCCGGTCACAGCGCCGGCTGGCCCAGGGCCCCGCACCTGTAGTGATGACACAGTCCACGTCGCGTGTCTGGTGCTCCTGGCTGAAGAAGTCAGGTCTGGAGGCTTCCAGCTTTTTGTCGTAGCAGGGCATTACTGTCGCGTGGTAGACCTTGTCAGGGGTCAGATGCTGTGTGCAGGACGTGGCAGTGAGGCAGCAGCGTGGGGCTGACGAGGGGCAGCGTGGGGGGCACCACAGGGGGCTCACTCTGGGTCCCCATTACCTGCTGCTGGGCGAAGAAGTCCTTGACCAGGGAGCCCATGACCTGCTGCGGGGACCGCACCGTGCTGATGTGGGGGAGGAGGGTGCTCCCGTGGGTCTTCTCGGCGTAGCAGATCCAGCCTGAGGCCAACGCGGGGCGAGAGTGGGGCAGTGAGGTGACTTCCGGGGGTGGCCCAACTCATGCAAGGGGTTAGGGTCCCATTAAGGAGCCCCCAGCTCTGCTCTTGTCAACACGTGTCTCTAGCGTTCCCGTGATCACCCCTTAGGAACTGAAGCAGCTCCAGGTGACCCTCAGGCAGCTCCTGCTGAAAAGCCTCCACCCTCCTCACCATGTCCAGCTACCGGCCGTGGGCGCACACCTGGGCAGGCGGAAGTCAGCACAGGCAGGGCCTGCTTGGGGTCGGCCTGTCCTCGGAACCGCTGCACGAACTCCCGCTGGCTCTCGAGGAGGCTGAAGTTCCTCGAGAAGGCAGTGTCGAACACGTAGTGTGCGCCTGTGAGGGAGCACCCACATCACCCCCGGAAGGATGGCTGCGCCCAGGGTGGGCGGGCGTCATGGGATGCACCGGTGGTAGATGCCCGGTGCCCTGCCTCTGAGCTCGGGCCTGCAGGCACCAGGCCGCACCCTGAACACGTCAGCACAACCGCCTGCACTGGGCCCCCCTCACCCTCCCAGCCCTGCCCCCAGCATGCAGGGGCCAACCCCCTACGCCCTCCCAGCCCTGCACCAGGTGTGCAAGGGCCAACCCCCGATGTTCTTCCAGTCCTGCCCCCTGCATGCAGGGGCCGACCAGGGGCCAAACTCAGGCCTGAGAACTGTGCCTTGGTGGTGATAATTTAAAAACGAAGTAAAGAGTGGGTGAATTCCAGGCTCGGGGATGTGCAGCATCAAAATTCAGGGTTTTTTAAATTAAAAGGCCCTGCTCTCAATCAGAGAAGGAAATGGCAACCCACTCCAGTGTTCTTGCCTGGAGAATCCCAGGGACGGGGGAGCCTGGTGGGCTTCTGTCTATGGGGTCACACAGAGTCGGTCACGACTGAAGTGACTTAGCAGCAGCTCTCAATCATCACAACAGAACCTCAAGCTGAGTCAACCTCCAACAGAGCTTCTGATACACTAAGTCCAGTGACAGCCGGGTGTCACCTCAGCCCCGTGTCTACACGGGAGCTCGCCAAGTTTCAGCACCTACCTATTTTTTTAAAGAATGCTGTTAATTTCCTGGCGGTGTCCGTAGGATTCAGCTGAAACCTCACAGCCAGCGACGCTCTGGACTGGGGCGAGACCGAGATGACAACCAGCTTCTGCTGATCAGGTGCTGCCGTCTGCAAAGCATGGGACCCACGGCTCACTCTGTGGCTTATGGCCTGACCCCCTCAGGGCGTGTCAATTTTGCAAACACATAGAACTCAGAGTTTAGGGTTAACACTTCAATGCCAGGCATCCCCAGGAGACACAGGACAAGTGACACCAGGAGATGAGCTGCCCCGACGACACTAGTGAGGGATGCTGGGTAAGAGCGGATTCAAAGATGGCCCGCCGCTCACCTTATTGGCACCTAGAACCTTCCGCAGCTCCTCGTGGCTCTGCTGAGTGATGAGCACAGTCTCCGCTGAAGTGACGCAGCCACTGCACGCCAGGCAGTTGTCCAGCGAGATCTTGGCCTTCTCCAGCTTCTTCATCCCTCCATCCTGGAAGCACGAGAACCTGGTACCCCAAGGGCCCTTCCACACGAGGACACAGCGCTCTCAGGATGACGGGACCCATGGGAGAGCTTCATTCTCTGGCTCACAGCGCTGACAAGCAACGTGGTAGTTGGCTGGCTTTATGTGCCGTAAGTTTTTAGAAATTGAATATTTAGTACAGAAATACATATACACGTTCTAAACTTTCCTAGAGGCACCAAATCCTAACTCTGGTACAAAATTGGCTGGCGTATTATATTTAAGAGCCCTGCTGCTTGTCAGGGGTGGGACATGGACATTAAATGTGCAAAGATACAGTCGACTCATCACTGGTCCCCAGACCGTGCCTACAGGGACAGGAAAGTGCTGTGGGGACAGGAAAATGCTCAAGGCCAGGCTCTGAAAGGAGAAGGAAGAGAAAGGTAAGGGCGAAGATGAAAGAAGAAAGGACAGAGGGACAAGGAGGAGGAGATGGTGGGACCCTGTGCCCCCCAACACCTGCACAGAGAAGAGTGGGTAAGGCATGCAAGGGGCAGTTATAACATCAGACTCAGCCAGACAGTCGAGGACTGGGCATTCACACTGGCCTCCAGGCCGATGGCTGGGCAGTTCTGAGCCACGAACGGTCCCAGCAGAGGCCTCACTTCCTCTGCACACATGGGAGTGGTCTGAGCCAGGGCCAGGAAAGCCCTGAAGGAGCCCAAAGTGTGACCGGGGGCTGACTAGCTGGGACCCCCTCCCAGTCCACTCGCAAGGCTTGCGTTGCACTGTAGCGGCAGCCTGAGCTCAGGGCGCTTTCTCAGCCTGGCCAGCCTTGAGGCCAGTGGGGACTGATGTGCTTCGGGCTTCCCTCCAGGTCAACCCCCGCTGTTCTGGAGCAGGGCCCCCGGCCCCATGAAGGAGCCTGCCTCCCATGTTTGCTGGGCTCGGGCGGGACCCCAGCTGGGCTGTCAGGTTGCCCTCTGGGGCTGAGTAAACAGCAACTCCTTCCCCGGAATCACTGGCTCCCACTGTCTGGCCCCACCGCGAGCCATCCTGTGGCTCCTCACCTGCTGGGAGGGATCCCTGGGCCGGTGCGCCCAGTGGTGCCTGCAGTCCTCGGGACTGCGTGGGTGTTCTTGAGAATCCAAATGGCAAACAGTCAGGGTGTTAACTTTAACGCTGTGGGACTAGGGTCTTGGCGTTGCTCAATTATACAGGAAGTAGGTTTCACTAAGAACAAGTGGTCTGGACTAGAAAATGTTACACAATTAGAACTCGAGAGAGAGGGATGCCAGAACTGCCACCTCTGCAAAAAGCCCTCTGCAGTGCACACCTTAGAAAGGGATGGTGACACGTGGAAGGTGCCATGGACATGAACCTATCCCTGGACAGGTCAGCTGGGCTGGAACTTACCTGACTGACTTGGAAGTAACTCCCATCGTCTTCGATGTGGATCTTGGCCACGCCGCTTCCCGGCCTCCTATCCACCTTCATGGGCTTGATGCAGTCCTACCCGTAAGAGACCCAAAGGGCGCCTGAGGCACAGCGGCGGAGGGATCCCAACACCGCCTGGGACGAAAACTCTGCCCTGATTCCGGCCTTCCCGCCGCAGAAGCGGTCTTGGCGCTGTGGCTGCTTACCCTCCTCGCGCGCGTTCAGACACTGCCCGCATCGAGGTTGCTGACCTCATGCAGGTGCGGGCGGTGTGGCCAACCTAACCTGTCCGCGGACACCGCCAGTAAACGGTGGGTGGGGCACCGCACGGAGGGCCAGTGTTTCACTGGAGGCCGAGGGCCGGCAGAAAAGCTCTGCCCAGCCCAGTTCCTGGAAGAAGGTTCCTTTCTCCCCAGTTCCTCCCCGCCCGAGAGGAAGCTCGCTGGCCGTCGCGTTCCCAGCGAGCAGCCTCGGAAAGCCTTGGCAGGAGGTCTGTCCGGCCCCTCGCGCTCCCCCCGGCACTCCTCGGCCGAGCCCTGGTCCCGCGCGGCTGCCGGCAGCCCATAAGTGGGGCAGCCGAGGAGGCGGCCGGCCCTCACGTGCGGTTGGCCTGTCCCCTTGGGGACACGCTCTGTCTCCTCCCCCGGGGGCGACACCTAGGCCGACCACCGCGCTCACAGCAGCGAAACGCCCCCCTTGCCCTCGCGGCGGGGCGAGAAACCGGCCAGGGAAGTTCGGCGGGGCCTCCCGGCCCCGAGCTGGGTCACTCTGGTTGTCGTGGCCGCGCGGGAAGGGGACTCGGAAACCACGGGGCCGTGTGACCCGGCAGGCCCCCCGATCCCAAGCCCCTCTCTCGGGGTGGCGGGGAAGACCGCGGCGGAGAGGACTCCTCGCGCAAAGCAGCCGCCCGGCCTGCTCACCTGAGACGGCGCGATGAAGTCGTCCAAGTCCGTCAGCTGCAGGGCCCCGCTGAAGGGCGACGCCATGGCGCCACACTGCCGCTAGCCCCTGTGCGGATGGCGTCGCCAAACGCCGCGAAACGGCGAGGCAGTTCCGCCACACTGCCGGAAAGCGTCATGTGCGCATGCGCGGCTGCCCCGCGGCAGGGCCCCGGGGGCGCGCGCCCCCTGCTGGCAGGCGGGGCCCCCCGCACCCCGCGCCGCCTGCGCGCCGGCGAGGGCCGCGGCGAAGGGGCCGTGTCTGCCTCGGGGCGCCGGGCTCGCCTCCCCTAGTCTCAGCCCTGGAGAGAAGCCGCGGAGGCGCTGTTCTTGGTTCTGGACAAGTCCAAGAACCCGGAAGGGCGCCGGGCGCACAGAGGCGGCCAGTTTCGGTTGGAGTGAGAAGGGAACGGGAGCAGGGGTGCGGAGCGGCTCTCCCGAGGCGGCCGGCCGGTGCAGGGCCCCGCGGCTCTGGGAGGGTGGGTGCTCAATTACGTGGTCGTGTCCGACGCCTTTGCGATCCCATGGCTGCTCTGTCCATGGGGTTTCCCAGCAAGAACACCGGAGAGGGTTGCCAGTTTCTCCTCCAGGGGAAACTCTTCCCCACCCAAGGATCGAACCTGCGTCCCCTCTGTTGGCAAGCCCTCCTCGGGTTATTCTGGATAAAAGCCCTTTTCTCTGTGGAACGCGGATAGAACACTGCTCGCTGGACTCATTTCTTGAGTGGTCATATATATATTTTTAAAGTCTTTATTATTTTCATTTTGGCTGTGTTGGGTCTCCGTTCCGGCGCTCGGGGCGTCCCTTCTTGCAGAGCCCTGGCTCTGGAGCGCAGGGGCGGCAGCTGCGGCTTGGGCTTAGCTGCCCCACGGCATGTGGCATGTTAGTCCCCGACCAGGGATCAAAGCTATGTCCGCTGCGTGGGAAGGTGGATTCTCAACCACTGGACCACCAGGGACATCTCCGTCATATACATTTAATGACCACTTCTTATGGGGGCTTTCCAGAAAACTCCAGTGGTCGAGTCTGGCGCATCCTCGGGCCCCACTTGGGCCCAGCCCTGAAGGTACCCTGGCGGTTCAGTTCAGTTCAGTCGATCAGTCCTGTCGGACTCTTTGCAACCCCATGAATCACAGCACGCCAGGCCTCACTGTCCATCACCAACTCCCGGAGTTCACTCAAACTCATGTCCATCGAGTCGGTGATGCCATCCAGCCATCTCATTCTCTGTCATCCCCTTCTCCTCCCGCCCCCAATCCCTCCCAGCATCAGAGTCTTTTCCAGTGAGTCAACTTGTCACATGAGGTGGCCAAAGTATTGGAGTTTCAGCTTTAGCATCAGTCCTTCCAGTGAACACCCAGGATTGATCTCCTTTAGAATGGACTGGTTGGATATCCTTGCAGTCCAAGGGACTCTCAAGAGTCTTCTCCAACACCACAGTTCAAAAGCATCAATTCTTCGGCGATCATCTTTCTTCACAGTCCAACTCTTGCATCCATACATGACCACTGGAAAAACCATAGCCTTGACTAGACAGACCTTGGTTGGCAAAGTAATGTCTCTGCTTTTTAATATACTGTCTAGGTTGGTCATAACTTTCCTTCCAAGGAGTAAGCATAATCACGATGGTGTGATCACTCACCTAGAGCCAGACATCTTGGAATGTGAAGTCAAGTGGGCCTTAGAAAACATCCCTACGAACAAAGCTAGTGGAGGTGATGGAATTCCAGTTGAGCTATTTCAAATCCTGAAAGATAATGCTGTGAAAGTGCTGCACTCAATATGCCAGCAAATTTGGAAAACTCAGCAGTGACCACAGGACTGGAAAAGGTCAGTTTTCATTCCAATCCCAAAGAAAGGCAATGCCAAAGAATGCTCAAACTACCACACAGTTGCACTCATCTCACACGCTAGTAAAGTCATGCTCAAAATTCTCCAAGCCAGGCTTCAGCAATATGTGAACCGTGAACTTCCAGATGTTCAAGCAGGTTTTAGAAAAGGCAGAAGAACCAGAGATCAAATTGCCAACATCTGCTGGATCATGGAGAAAGCAAGAGAGTTCCAGAAAAACATCTATTTCTGCTTCATTGACTATGCCAAAGCCTTTGACTGTGTGGATCACAATAAACTGTGGAAAATTCTGAAAGAGATGGGACTACCAGGCCACCTGACCTGCCTCTTGAGAAACCTGTATGCAGGTCAGGAAGCAACAATTAGACATGGAACAACAGACTGGTTCCAAATAGGAAAAGGAGTACGTCAAGGCTGTATATTGTCACCCTGCTTATTTAACTTATATGCAGAGTACATCATGAGGAACGCTGGGCTGGAAGAAGCACAAGCTGGAATCAAGATTGCTGGGAGAAATATCAATAATCTCAGATATGCAGATGACACTACCCTTACGGCAGAAAGTGAAGAGGAACTCAAAAGCCTCTTGATGAAAGTGAAAGAGGAGAGTGAAAAGTTTGGCTTGAAGCTCAACATTCAGAAAACGAAGATCATGGCATCTGGTCCCATCACTTCATGGGAAATAGATGGGGAAACAGTGGAAACAGTGTCAGACTTTATGTTTTGGGCTCCAAAATCACCCTGGCAGGGTCAGCCGCAGACTGTCCCCTGGGTGTGGTCTCACGTTTTGGGAGCCCACCGCGGCCCCCACTCTTGTGCTCTTGTCCTGACGTGGGTGCTCCCTGCTGACTCCTCACCTGCCTGTGGATTAGGTGTAGAGTTCAGGGGGCTGCGGCCCACAAGCTGGCGTGACCTCCTCCAGCCCCTGCAGCTGCTCCTCTTGTCTCCCAGGATGGGAGTTCCTTCTCAGCATCAAGAGGAACTTTCCCACGGACCTGTACAGTGGGCTTCCAGGCCCCGGCATCCCCTCCATGACGGTGCCTGAAATCTTGACAGTCTCACTATTGTGTGCGTGTTCAGTCATATCTGATTCTTTGAGACCCCATGGACTGTAGCCCACCTGTAGCCCTACTGTAGCCCACAGACAGGCTCCTCTGTGGAATTTTCCAGGCAAGATTACTGGAGTGGGTTGCCATTTTTTTACTCCAGGGAATCTTCCCAACCCAGGGATCAAACCCACGTCTCACATATTGGCAAGTGGATTCTTTACCACTGAGCTACCAGGGAAGACCTGTTATGTATGCTTTAACACAATTTTAAAATTAATAATGTGTTATGTTAAAAACCATTAAATCACACACTAAAAATGGTTGAATTGCATGGTATGTGTATTTATATCTCTTTAAAGCTATTTTAAAAAATGGGGCTGGAGGCTGCCGCTCAAGCTGGCCACTCAGTAAGCACACCCTGGTCTACCCCTGTAGGAGCGCCTGGGGGAGTGCCAGGGCCAGCTTCTGGTTGAAAAAGCTGAACAGGGGTTTCTGACCTCTCTCTCTCTGAGAGAGAGAGACACACACACACACACACACACACACACATACACGAGGGCAGGTCTTACACACACACACACACACACACACACATACACGAGGGCAGGTCTTACACACACACACACACACACACACGATGAGGGCAGGTCTTCCTCCTGCCTTCTTTGAGTGGAGCCAAGAGTGGGGACTTTTCAGGTCCTCGGGGTATTTTATTAACTCACAGACATGTCCCTAGAGCCCCTAGGCTCTTGTGCCAACAATACACCTCGCCTCCGGTGTGTGTGCTCTCATGTTTTGCAAATTATTTCATCATCATCATTATCAAGGGTTCACCTTGCGCTTCCCATGTGCAATGCCAGTGTTTACACACGTGGGGGACTGCGAGGGCCAGATGAGGACACAGGGAGGGGCTGAGGCTCTTGAGTTCGGCTTGGTAGGCCTGAGTACCTTCCCTGATGCTCTGGCTGTGTGTGGGCACCCCTGTCCCTGAACCCAAGCAGGTGCAGAGCTCGTCCTCTGCTCTGGCCACGCCCACAGGAACTGCTTTGTCCAAACCTGACCATCGAGCATCTGGTGGTTGGACAGGAGCAGCTGGGGTTTCTACCAAGGCTTGTGGATCTACTGAGCCCTCCTGCCCATGGACTCAGTTTTATCCTGTAAGGAGTCGGAACTGTGCGGCTACAGGGACAAAACCACAGCTGGGAGGCTTAAAACCACAGAAGAGTTTTCTCTCGTGGTCTGGGGCCTGAAGTCTGAAATCAATGTGTTGGCAGGCCTGGGCCTCCCAAATGGCTCCAGGGGGATCCATCCCACCTCCTCCAGCCTCTGGGGGTCCAGGCCTCCCTGGGCGTGGGCTGCGTCCCTCCAGCCTCTGTCCCTATTGTCACATGGCTCCTGTGTCTCCCTACTTCTCTGATCCTGTAAGGATCCCTGGGTTCAGGGCCCTAATCCAGGATGAGCTCCTCTCAAGAGCCTTGACTTAATTATGTCTGCAAAGGATCTTTTTCCAAATAAGGCCCCGTTCACAGGTTCTGCTGGAAAGCACCATTCAGTTCACCACAGGCCACATGTCCGTGTTTTCATGGGAATTGGGGGGTTCAGCGGAGGGCTGCATGATGGGGTGTGGCTCACCTGACTGTAGTCCTCTCCTCTAGGGGCCGGCAGACAGGCAGGGGACAGGCAGGCAGAGGGGACACAGGCAGGTAGAGGGGACATGGGCCTTGGCGCCAAGGACTGCCAGACAATCTGTGTGCAGTGGGAATAAAATGACCCCGGTGGGGACAAGTAAAAGGTAGTTTATCTTCCCCAAAATAAAAAGGTTCCTAAACATGTGATTTTGAAACATGTTCTCCATGTTATGGTGTGTGGGTCAACGCCCCCCAAGAAGCTGGACAGAAATGGGGTTCCACGTGGCTGGGGTGTAGGAGCAGGGATGTGCCTCGAGGGTGCAGCCTACGCGGTCAAGGTCTCTGGTCCACAGGACCCACCCAGATGACCCCGTGGGGGTTGGACTGGGGAGGGGTGACTTGGGCCAGGGGCAGGGGCTTCCTTCTGCTGCCCCAGCTGGGCAGGGCCACCTGCCGAAAGGTGCTCCATATTAAGCTTGGGGCCGGGAGCCACCGGGTGAGAGGACTGGGGAGACCGCGGGGTTGCAGGCCTTGCCCACATGGCTGCAGGGCCTCATGTCCCAGGGGCTGGCCCCAGGCAACCGTCCCGGTGCCAGGCCAGCCTCGTACTCAGCCACAGGGCTCTTGCCTTCCAAGCCTTCCTCTTCTTTCGTATAAACTGGGGACTGTGCTGTTTGTTAGTATAGGCTCCCCACTAGGGTCTCCTTACAAGGTGAGAGTCTTCACCCTCGGAGGCCCTGGGCAGGTCAGCTTGGTCTCTTTGGTCCCGGCTGCTTCCCCCAGCCCTGACTTGGTGGGCATGGTGCGGCCTCCAGGCCAGTCCCTGCAGACCCTCCCGCTGCCCTCCAAGCAGCTCCAGGCTCTGAGCGCCAGGTGTGGGGGGCCCACATGGGGCAGGTCCCGGCGCCTCTCCATCTAGAACCCCAGAGAGGAGTCAACCTTTGTAGGGAATGTGGCCTGAGGCATCTGCACCCAAGCCCCCCGGGCTCTGTGAGGAGAGACCTGCAGCCCTGGGCTGCACGGGGCTTTATTAGTGGAAGGGAATCACTGTGGGCCAAGAGCACATCATTAGTGGCATCATCAATGCTGCGCGCCTTCCCGCCGGGGCCACCCCGGCTTGTCAACAGGTGTGATCCCAGCAACAGCCCTGGAGGGCCCAGTGCCCACGGCAATTAGCGCCTAATGAGGGGCCTGTGTGACCCGCTCTGTAGGCAAGGCCAGGGCTGGAGAGGAGAGGGCTCTGGGAGAGCCCAGCGGCACTTCGGGGTCCCCCTCGCTGCTGCCCATGGCCAGGGTGCTGCAGGAAGCAGCAGAAAGAGTTGGTCCCAGAGAGGCCCTCGCCGTGCGGCGGTGACACTCCAGACCTCAGGAGGGCCCACACACCGTCCATGTGCGGGAGGCCAGCCCCACCCTGGCCCAGGAGGCCGCCTCTCGTGGGGACGGTGGGCCAAGCAGTGTGGGCGGGGAGGCTGAGGGGAGAGTCCCCCACCGGCTGCGGGGTGCTGGGCACTAAGGCCCACCTCCATTGTGGAGCCTTGGGTATTTGGGCCTGCGAGGATGGCGGCCGGGCACCTGGTCTGTACTCTCCGAGGGCGAGCACTGGTCACACAGCTGCTCTGAGTGGGTCTGACTCTCCAGGGTATCTGCTAAACCGTTGTCTCGGCCTGCACTGGTGGTGGGTTTGCAGCTGGTTGGTGGTGCTGTTGCCCCGGCCGCCTTGTTAGAGTGTCAAGGCCGGCCCACCCTTTGGTGCCCCTGCACCCACACTTTGTATTCAGCCCACAGGTCGTCCATGGGGGGCACCTGGAGTTTCTGAGGTAGTGTGTGCCTGGCAGCAGGGCTGCAAGGCTGCTAGGTGGGGCGGGGGTCTCCAACCAGGCCGCACTCCCTGAGGTGCCCACAACCTGCAGAGCCGCAGGCTCAACCGCAGGTCTTGGGAGCTTGGTTTCTGGAGAGGCAGCCCCCGCAAGTGTTGTGGGACCGGTGGCCCCCTCGGTCCCTGTCGTCGGACCTCAGCCCCTCAACACCCCCTTTGTCCCCCCTTGTGCCCCTCCCCTTGGCCCTCGCAGCAGCACTCCGGGCGGGGGCAGGGGTTCCATAGCTGTTCCACCAGCCTGGCCCCAAGAACGTGACGGTCAGGGATGAGCTGGGCTGCCCACCCAGACTGCCTAGGGTCAAGGTTCACAAGCATGTCCCCCTCTCATGTGTTGGCGCCCAGAGTACCAGGTGAGCCTCAGGGGCATCATCCCTGTGCCCCTCCTGCTGATCTGACCCCTCCTTCCAGTCTGACCCTCCTGACTTCCATCTGTCAACCCCCCTGCCTGCTTGGTGTGGCACGAACCCCAGCCTGAGGGCAGAGTGGGAGGGGCTGGGCCCAGCCGTACCAAGGCCAGGGGCCAGTCCCAAGGCCCACCCACAGAGTTCCAGGAAGAGCTGGTCCAAGGCCTGGTCCTTGTCCAGCTTCCAGGTGATGATGGTGCCTGATGCCCTGGGGCTGGTGGCCAGCTGGGCCAGCACAAGTGTGCCCAGGCCCCAGGCCAGGGTGAACACTGCCCGTCAGCCTGGCCTTATCCCACCATGACACCTGGACTCCACGGTGACACATGGCCCCACCCTGACACCGGGCCCCCTGCCTGTCTGTTCAAGTTGCCTTCCCCCTGCCTATCCTGTTCCCCGCCCTGCCCGCTCCCCCTCCAACCCCAGCCTCAGGTTCCTTCCGAGCAGGTGCTGAGCTGGAGACAGGTGGTTTCCCAGGTCCTTTCCCTCCACAGCTGGGAGTTTGCACAGACTCTGGGGTACAGACGTGTGCATGTGAAGGTGCGCAGGGCCCCTCTCTGCCCATACTGGGGTTGAGATACCTGTGGGGAGAAAGCCCCCAGGCCTGGCCCTGGGACGGGCCCTTCGGGGTCCGAGCCTGACCTCTGACTCTAGCCAGGGCTGCTCCCAAACCCTGTCCATCTGCTGCCCCCAGTGACCACCCCAGGACCCCAGACTGTGGTGGGGTTGGGGGTCAGAGAGTTAAGGTGGCCCTGCTCACCTGCCGTCACCCCCAGACACCTTGCAGGGCAGGAAGTTTCGGCAGATGCTGTGGGCGCTGGTGCTGGAGCAGCTGAAGACCCTGCAGCAGCCCCTCACTCTGGGGTCATGTGGATGGGGTCACACCCAGCCTCCTGCCACTCCCCCCCACACCCTCAGCACCAGGCCACCCATGCCCATCTGTGCCTCTGTCTGCTGAAGTCATCTCAGGAAGGTCCCCAGGATCTGGACCAGATGGCACCATCCACAGCCACAGGCGAGCCTGGCCACAGAGTGGGACATCCCGGTGGCACTGCCCCGGGGGCCTGGGCCCAGGCAGCAGCAGAGGCCCAGTGGGAGGTGGCCAGGCAGCACTGGGCAGCTGGACATGAGATAAGCTGGGCGAGTGGCTGTCCCATACCCCCCAGCCCCAGAGAGCCACTCACAGCACCAGCGCCCCTGGGAAGAAGGCCAGGCCAGCACACTCAGGCACATGGCCAGTGGGGCTGGCTGAATTGGGGTGAGGAAGGCTTTCTGGAGGAGGTGACCAGGAGCAGAGGCCCACTGACAGGTTGGCCCCCAACTCCAGGCCAGCAGCAGACTCCAGTCCCCTTCCCTATTTTGCCCACACTGGGGGACAAACTGAGAAGTCAGAGCAGGAGCCAGCCTCCTGAGCTTGGGGCACAGCTCCTGCCCTCTGAGGACGTGGGTCCTCCCGGGGGAGCTGGCCAGCTTCCCTGCGCCTCGTGGGGATTATCGGATCAGAGCTAAATGGGTCCACGGGGGAACCAGCAAAGCCAGGAGTGACTGTTTATCCAGATTCTCAGGTGTGGCTGGGGGTGCCCTGATGAGAATGGATATAGCCGTGTGATAATAAAAGAAAAAAAATTAATGGGCAGAATAAACAGCCCCAAAGTTGCTTTGTTTGTCCAAAGAGAGTGGAAAAGCCAAGGACTGCTTGGGAACAACAGCTGGCAGGACAAGTGGGGGCCTCACCCGAGGAGGGCTGAGCGCGAAGCCGGCCACGAGCCAGGGAAGCCCCACGAGGAGCAGAGCCGCACCTCCTTTCCACGCTCCTCTCCATTTCTTCAATAAGCATCACTTACTTTTGCTTATTACAAAAAAAAAAAAACCTATCGCTGGTTCTGTCTCAGCACTCGTTATTGTCCACCTTTCTAACTCTGTAAACCTCCTGTTTGAATTCGGCTTTCTATGGATCCTGCAAAGGTCGGCTCCGGCTCCGCAAGCCGCCAGCCACTCGGCTGCCCTACAAGAGTTCATGCTTGCGTCCTGGCCCGTTTCTGTTGGCTGCCAGCTCTCCTCGGTGTGCGGTCCACCGCGTGGTCTCCTTCCTGAGCCAAGGCACTTGGGTGTTGGACATGTCTTCTCTTCATCTGACAGCTGCCGTCAGCTGCTGGCTCGTCTTCTGAGTAGAGAGGGGTCCTTGACTCTGATGAAGCCGGGTTGCCCACGCCGCACAGTGAAGGTCCTGCTGTGGGGTCTGGGCATCTCCCTCAATCACTGCCTTTTTTCTGTCCATATAATTCCCTCCACCACACACAGGTCTTGACCGTTTTTAGTATCCAGCCTGCACGTGATGTAAACTAGGGGTTTTGCTTCCCTTCTCTTCATCCAGGGCGTCCTGTTGCTCAAACCACTGGTCCCCCAGACCTGCGCCTCCCTGCCACTGCTTTGCAGAACCACCTTCTGGGCATGAAGCCCCGCCACACGTGTGCTTTGCCTGAAGTCTCTAATCTGAGCCTTTGTTTCTATCTTAATCACTCTGACTTTGTCTTAATATCTGGGAGCTTGCCTCTTCTTTTTATATCACCATGGATATTTATTCTCTTTATTTTTTTGAATGAGTTTGTTGAGTTCCTGAAAATAAAATCCTCCTAGAATTTTCACTAGGGTTGAATTGAACTTATAGAGTAATGTCAGGGGCCCTTTATCAGGCTGGGTTCTTCCATATAAAGGTAGGTGTCCTGTATACCTACTGAGGTTGATTTCCAGAGACTTTGCGTCCCCTGTCTGTGGAAAAAGTCTTTTCCAGGAAACTGACCCCGGGGCCACAAAGGTTGAGGACCGCTGCCCTGGGGTGTACCTCAGTTGCGGGGTCATGCGGTGGCCCCAGGCTCAAGTCTTGACGGCCTGCCCGACTGTCCTCCGCAGCTGCGGCTCGTCTTGACATCCCCACCTTCAACGCCCGCTATGACAGCTCCTCCCCGTCCTTGTCAGCAGCTGTTATGCTCTTGATCTTTTTTTTCCCCCCTGATTTGCCTCTTTTATTTCTTTTTTTGATCTTTCTATTTTGTATTGGGGTATAGTGGATTAGCGATGTTATAATAGTTTCAGGTGAACGGAGAAGGGACTCAGCCATACGTACACATGTTCTCCACCAAACCTCCCTCCCAACCAGGCTGCCACATAGATCTGAGCAGAGTTCCCTGTTCTATACAATAGGTCCTTGTTGGTTATCCATTTAAAATATTATGCTACTGACTTTTAAATCAATCATATTGTGTAACTTACGCACAATAAAGGCATTCAATAAAAGGGCGCAGTCCAAACAGCTTTGGTGGTTACACACACCCTTGAAACTGCATTCCAGTCAAGACAGAATATTCCCATCAGCCGCAGAAGATCCCTCGCTGCCACTCCTATGAACAGGAGTCCTGAATTTTAGTGAAGCTGCCTGGCCCCTGGCAATGACCGCTATGCTTTTGTCTTGATAGATTAGTTTGCAATTTAACATTTTTGTAGAAACGGAACCATGCGGTATGTGCTCAGCCTGATGCTGCTGAGATTCATCCTTTTTCTTCACGGGTCAGTAGTTTGTTCCTTGTTGTTTCTGACTAGTGTGGTATCATAGGAATAATACTGTATTTCATTTCCCTACTGATGGAAATTTGATTCCCCACCCCCCCGACTGGGGCTATTGTAAACAGAGTTGCTACGGATAATCACGTACAAGACTTTGTGTGCACATCCGGGCTTATTTCTCCAGAGCGATTACTTAGGTGTGGAATGGCTACGTTCTGTGGTTAGGAGCATATCTAACTTCTTAAAAAACTAAGAAGTGGAAAGTGGGTGGAAAACGGTGACGGCGGCTGGATCCCAGGTTTCTGGGCCGTGAGGTGGTCCCGGCTGCAACTGGGGTGGCCTGTGTGGAGCGGCGCCCCAGTGAGGAGGACCCAACTCCCACGTGGAAAGTCCTGGCCCACTGTGGTGCCCCAGAGCGGCGGTGAACACGCTGAGTGTATTCCTGAAGTCACCCCATGGAAAGGAGGAGAGACCTGAGTGCGCCGCCGTGACTGTACCCTGGTGCACAGCCCTCAGGGGACCTGCCATCACCTGGCTGTGAGGATGGATCAAGACAGCCCAGACCACCACCCAGTGGGGTGACGACCCTGCACGCACGGACCAGAACAGCGTGCAGGGCTGTCAGCTCGCCTTCCCGTGTCCGGTGATGGCGGGTACACTGATCTTCCGTCCTGTTGCTTACGGCGGGAGATGGCTTAAATAGACAACTAGTCAAGGGAATTCCTGGCGGTCCAGTGGTCAGGACTCTGCACTTCCACTGCTGGGCACCCAAGTCCAGTCCCTGGTTGGGAAACCCCACAAGCTGTACAGCATGTCCAAACAAACAAAAAACACCCGGCAGAAATGCCAGCACCACCCTGTGCTCCCACCAGCGGGTGTGAGTCCCACTGCCCCATGCCCTCAACACACCTGTCCTTGTTGGTCCCTTTAAGGGTCCTGGATCTGGCGGGGGGTGTGATCTGCACCTCCCCAGTGAGTCAGGCATCTTTTCACGTGCCCGTTGGCCGTTCCCGAGTCTTCTTTTGTCAACTGTTGAATGTTGTTCAATTGCTTAGTTGTGTCTGCCTCTTTGCGACAGCATGAACTGTAGCCCTCCAGGCTTCTGTGTCCGTGGGATTTCCCAGGCAAGAATACTGGAGTGGGTTGCCATTTCCACCTCCAGGGGATCTTCCCAACCCAGGGATCGAACCCACGTCTCCTGCATTGGCAGGAGGGTTCTTTGCCACTGAGCCTTGGGGAAGCTGGTTCAACCCCGTGGCCTGTCTTTACTTGTTTGGCTGCACCAGGTGTGAGTTGCTGCGCATGGACCTAGTTCCCTGATCAGGGATGGAGCCGAGCCCCGACCCGGCATCAGGAAAGAAGAGTCCTAGCCATTGGACCACCAGGGAAGTCCCTTGTGGTCTTTTAAAAACAGCTTTCCTGAGAAAGAATTCTCACACCGCCTAACCCACCCATTTAAAGCTCACAATTCAGCATGATTCCTTTAACCTGAATCATCTTTAATCTGAATGGTTTTGGAATTTAGCTTCTGCTTTGGGCCTGATTGTGTCTCTTAACGAAGGCAACCTAAAATTAGGAGGGAAAATAGAACTTACGTGCAAAGCATGCCCTGCATGGCCATCATGTTAACAAGGAAAGTAAGGAGTCTCACACACCTCCTGTGCCGTCAAAGTTAACGGAGGACGTGAACTGTCAGTTCTCACCTGCACTGCAGCTGCTGGGTCTTTGGGGCTCAAACTGCAGTTCTTGCGAGTAGGCACAGAGGAACCTCTTCACATCTCCAAATCCATGGAATTGTGCAGTTGCAGGGGCCCCGCCTAACCCTCCAGTGGAAGCGATTAACCCTGTTAAGCCCATCTAGTGAATTTTTAAATTCCACATTTTGTATTTTTCATTTCTAAAATTTCCTACTTGGTTCTTTAAGGACTATTTTCATTTTTTCCTACCTCTGCATGTGTGAGAACCCATTTTTTCCATGACCTCATTGTCTGATAATCCTAACGCTGTCTTATCGCAGCCCCAGCAGATTCTTCTCCCTGAAAGGCAGGTCAGTGTCCTGGCTCCCCCTGTGCCAGCAGCTTTTGATTTTATCCTGACCGTTGTGACTGTTTTTGTTGTGTAGACACTGCATTCTATTTCTACAAAGACTGTTGCTGCCTCTGTTCTGGCAGAGAATGACCTTGGTCAGGCTTGAACTGTGACCCCCGCCATTCGGAAGGTGGGCAGAGTTTTGGCCAGCTGGCCATTTCAGCTGTCTGCCTCGCATTCACAGTGGTTCAGGGTTCACTGAGGGGCTGGGTGGGGTTCGTACACAGAATCTGGGGTCCCTTCCTCTGCTCTCTCCTTTTGAGAGCTCTCTGCCGACTCTCTGCTCTCTGGCTTCTTTGACCAGAAAGATGGGGAATTTGGGCTGGTGTCTGAGCACTCCACCCCACAAAGCTACACCCACAAAGGGACATCTACACCTGACACCTTCCAGTGAATATCGATTCCCATCCAAAATCTGCCTCCTTCCCTTCACTCTCCAGAGCCCTCAGAATTTTTGTATATTTAAAAAGTAAATTTACTGGTTTTTGGCTGTGCCATGCAGCATGCAGAATCTTCATTCCCCAACCAGGGATTGAACCCAAACCCCATGCAGTGAAAGCACCCAGTCTTAACCCACTGAAGCCCTGGAAATTGGTTTTTAAATATTTTGTCCTGAATTTTTCCATTGTTATCTATGAACATGAGTTTATTTTTTTTTAAATAAATAACTAATCTGTGAGTTAGTTCATGTCCCTGGTGTCCATGGGATTTCCCAGGCAAAAACACTGGAGTGGGTTGCCATTTCCTCCCCCAATGTACCTGGCAGCCATCCTGAATTTCTGTATGAATTGGTATCTGGCTTGACTGCACAGAATAGAAAACCCAGCCCATGGAGAGAGGTCAGAGATGGGGCAGCCGTATATACACAGATCAACAAACAGAAACATTTTCAGGTGTGTGTTGCAGACAGACTTGACCAAAGTATAGAGGGTGCGGGGCAGGGATTGAAGGACCTGCCAGGGACTCCGGCTCCAGGGGTACACACGGAGGCTGCGGGGCCAAGTCAGGATCTGCACGAGTGCCCACGGGTGCCCAAGTTAGGATGCAGACACTGGTGTCCAGCCAGCCAAAGACGCACATTGTCCACCCCTGGGGCCACAGCAGCAGGAAGGTGTCTTCCACCTCCCTTCTGGAAGATGGCCAGTGTATGGGCAAATGGGCTCCCAAGGCCCCCTCCCTGGCCGCCATGCTGGAGCTCACTCCCGGGGGTCATGTCCTGGCCAGGCAGCAATCACCCAGCACCTGCTGACTCAGGTCGAGATCCTCATAGCACCAGCTGGGGGCCACTCCCTGGCCTTACTGTGCGACTGTAGCATCTCTGCGGCATTGAGCCTCAGTTTTACCACCTGAGAAATGGGAGAATAAGACCCGAAGAAGCGAGGCCTTGACTCCCCACACATGCCTGGTGCCTGACGGTCAGTCAACCTGGAGCTCCCATGCCCACTCACAGAGGAAAAGGCAGAGGCGACTCCCCTGCCCCCACGCCCTCCCCAGGTCTCCACCCACACATTCCTGCAGCCTGAGTCCTACCCCTCCCAGCTGCTGGCCAGCCCCTTGACAGACCAGGAGTGTGCATCCCAGTTGAGGAAACAGGCTCAGAACTGGCTGATCACCCCAGAACATCAGAGTCACCATGGGCAGGGCCCCCCACTGACCCTTGGCAAGTGACTGGGGTCTTCAGCACCCAGCCCAGGCTCCAGGCTCTTGACTGAGCTCAGCCTCATCTGTGTGGGGTGGGGTCATGAGGGAGGGCATGCGGGGAAGGTGACGGTGGGACACTTCCATCAGCACCTGCAGCCAAACAGCTCTGCTGGGAGCAGGGATGGGGCGGAGGCTGGTACTGGGCCCAACCCGGGAAGCTGGGGGAGACAGGGCAGTCCCCCTCTCCTGCCCCCGCTGGTGCTTCGCCCTTGTTGCCACTGCACCTGGGGAGCGGCCGGGACCACCTCCCCTGATCTCAGAGGGCTATGCCCACAGGGTCAACTCCATCCCAGCCCCAGCTGCTCCTGACATGCCGTGTGACCCTGGGCAAGCCGCAAGGCGTCTCTGTGCTTGGGGCGGATTAAGTGATCCTGTATCCAAGCCTCTAATGTGTATTCTATGCCCCTTCCCTCTCTCACTAGAGTGGCCTGGGGCTGGCTGGGAATGTGGTCTGACTTCATTTTCCACCAGCTGAGAGCCAGACCTTGGGGACCAAGCTTGGGCTGGGGTGGGAGGGTCTGCGGGTGGTGAGACAGGTGGAGAGGGAGAGAGCTTCCACCGGCGTCCTGCAGCTGTGCACCTGCCGGAGGCCATGAGCTCGGGACTCAGCCCGACATAGACATGGCCACGGCCACCGCTACCTCGTGCGCCACTCTGATAAGCTGGTGGTCCACGCAGACCCTAGACCCCACGCGCTGCCAGGCAGGCCCACCCCCAGGTCCTGGGCAAGGGCCTGAATCACCTTCTCCAGCGAGTGCAGTGTCTATGCAGGCCCAAATCAGTGGGCACTTGGGGAGCATGCAGGTGGTTCGTGAGTGACAGGTAGCCAGGTGGACACTGGTCTTGAAGGACTCAAGGTCAGAGAGGGGACCATCCTGGGTACCAGAAAGGGAAGCGGTCGAGCAGCCTTGTGAAGGGAGACAGCGCGGTGAGTGGCCCATGTCCTTGTCACACTCGTATGCGTGGCCTGGGGGCCACAAACAGCTGTGACCCCTGTGATCACACTTGGGCCACTCTGGGAGCTGCCACCCTGACAGCTGAGGTGCCTCAGTGGCCCCGACCTAAACTGTGTTGGGGTACAGGGTACAAGGATTCCAGGTTCCAGGGCCCATAGTGGCTGGCAAAGGTTCTGAGGGCACCCCTACCTGGGGTGTGGGGTCCCTCATTACCTGAGGCTGGGTTTGGGGACTCAGGGGAGACAGCAGGGGGGAACACAGAGCTCCTGTGTGGCCTTACCCACCCCTGGGGCAAGGCCCCACTCAGCTGCCTATTTACTGCTCTGGGGACCTGGTGGGGGTGGGGGGCCCCCCTGGGCTTTTGCTACTCCCCAGGACACTCCCTGCAGGCTGGGTTCGTTGCACTGCTGAAAGGGGGTGCTGAAGCACAGAAGCGTGCCCCCATTTCTGGGCCGGGGTGGACCCGACACAGGCCTGGGCACAGGTTTGGGGGAGGGGGTCGTTCCATTCCACCTGGCCCTGATGGCCCCCCTCCAGGCCTCCCTGGGAGATGCATGTGGACAGCGGTTTGGTCTCCTTCTGACCCCCACCTATTCTGGGACAATATTCTCCAGAGATCCACTCCCGACCCACCTCCTGCCCACACTGGTCCGCAGGCCCCAACCCCACTCCAGAGAGCACAGGAGGGTCCCCCCAGAATGTGCACCCGCGGGGCTGACTGGCGGGAGGGTCTGTCACCCTCGGTTGTGTTTTGGCTGTACCACATGGCACGTGTGACCTCAGTTCCCCAACCAGGGACTGAAGATGTGCCACAGCAGTGAAAGCCCGGGGTCCTAACCCCTAGGCTCTGTGGAACTCCCTTTGGCACTGCCCAGGCCTCTGCTTTGGGGGGAAGCTCAGGAGGGAACCTGGTGGGCCCTGCGAGCCTGGTGCCCCAGCAGGACCTGGGTTTGCACAAAGCCCGGGGGAGATGACCATGCTGCGGAGTGGGGTGGGGGTCTGCTCAGCTCCCCTGTGTTGAGTGGGGAACCGAGGTCAGCCAGAGCCAGCAGCGGCCCTGCTTCCTCACAGGAGACTCCTGTCCTGCCCCGCCCTGCCCTGTGGGGCAAGAGGCCTGCGCCAGCTGGGGGCCCTCACGGCTGGGGGCCGGGCTGACTCACCCTGACCCTGCAGGAGGGGCAGGCTTCCCGGATGGGTGGGGCCGGGGCCGGCTGGTGCCGGCCCGCTGCACAGACACCTGGAGGCCTGTGCAGGTCTGAGCCCTCTACCCGGTGCCCTTTCAGCACTGGCCTGGGGCGGTGTTGTGGGGGGGACACAGTGGTAGGGAGCGGTGGGGACATCAGAGCGCCTGTCCTCCGCAAACCATGGCTTTGCAGACTGCTCCTCCCCACCTGGGGTCCTGGGGGAGCCCCGCCCGCGGCAGCCTCCTGCTTCTGCTTCTCTGCCTTGGTGAGCACTGCGGGTGGGCAGCCGGACGCTGGAGTGCTGAGAGCGCAGAGGGCCACGGGGGTCCTCAGGGGGCCAGGCCTCAGGAAAGGCTCTGCCAGCTCTGTGGGTGCTCCCCCACTGTGGGCAGGACCCCCCACCCCTTCCGGTGCCCCTGATTCTGGAGACCCGTGTCCTGAATGTCAGCAGGTGCGAGTCCCAGGCAGGCGGCTAGATCTCTGCCCCCAGAGGGGACTATGTCTGTCCTGCCCTGTGGGGCTGGAGGCCAAAGCAGAGTAGTGATGGGGGCACAGACCAAACTGAGGGCGCCCACAGCACAGGCGTCTGCCTGCCCTGAGCAGAGGGGCTCAAGGAGGATGGGAAGTCCTGTGCTCCTTCGTGGGGTGTCGTGGGCCGTGACACCAGGGGCTGGCCAGGAGGGACAACCATGGCCCCCTTCCTCCCAGGGTGGAGCCCCTGGCCACCCCTCAAGCCTGGTGTCCCCTCCCCTGCAGGTTGGGTTCTACCTTCCAGGGCCCAGGCTGCAGACGTGGGACTGGTAAGGACCCTCTGGGGAGTCAGGGGAAGGTTTTCTGGCCCTGGTTGGGAGGGGTTCCTCGGACCCCAGGACACTCCCTTCTCAGTCCCAGCCCTGCTCTGTTCTCAGGCTCTCCTGAACTCAAGGTTGCAGCGCACATCCCGGGACCTGTCCTGGCAGCAGCCTGAGCTGACCGTCCTCCTCCCGAGGGCCCGGCGGGGCACAGAGAGTGAGCAGGCAGCCAAGCCCCATTGGTGTCAGGAGGCGGGGGTTGGGGGCTAGCACTGTGAGGTCTCCTCTACCTGTACATGCGGCCCTTCCTGGCCACTGAGCTCCTTCAATCATGATAACGTGGGAGAGTGAATGGAATAGCGCCATTTTGCTGATGGGTAAATGAAGGCCTGGGCTTCCCTGATAGCTCAGTTGGTAAAGAATCCACCTGCAACTCAGGAGACCCTGGTTCGACTCCTGGGTCAAAAAGATCCACTGGAGAAGGGATAGGCTACCCACTCCAGTATTCTTGGGCTTCCCTGGCGGCTCAGCTGGTAAAGAATCTGCCCGCGATGTGGCAGTCTTGGGTTCGATCCCTGGGTTGGGAAGATTCCCTAGAGAAGGGAAAGGCTACCCACTCCAGTGTTCTGGCCTGGAGAATTCCCTGGACTGTGCAAAGAGTCACACACATCTAAGCGACTTTCAGTTTTCAAACTGAGACCCAGAGAGTCGTGTGTTGCTCAGGGTCTCAGCGCAGGGAGACCCTGCAGGAGGAGAAGGAGGAGGCTGACAGGAGAAGCCCAGCACCCCCCACCCCCTGGCTGTCCCTGCAGAGAAGGCCTGCCCTCCAGGGCGGGAGGCCCAAGTGGTGGATGAGAACCTCTTCTTCTATGAGGAGTGGGAGCTGGAGGCCTGTGTGGATGGGACCCTGCTGGCCGCGCAGATGAGACAAGTGAACCTGATTCCCTTCACCTACCAGCAGCTGCACATTTTCAAGCGCAAACTGGATGAGGTAGTTCAGGGCTCAGCCCGCCCGCCACAGTGCAAATGTCCCCGCTGCCCCAGCTATGGCGGCAGCCTTCATGGTCCCTTCCCCTGGAAGTTCTACCCGCAGGGGTACCCCCAGTCCCTGATCGAGCACCTGAGTTACTTCTTCCTTTACGTCACCCCTGAGGACATCCACAAGTGGAATGTGAATTCCCTGGACACTGTGAAATCTCTGCTCAAAGTCAGCCAAGGGCATGGGGTGGATTCTCAGGTGAGAGCTGTGGGGGTGTGGAGGGGCAGGCATAGGGTGTGAGGCTGTGCAGGTCCAGTGGGGGGGGGGCGCAGTGTGAGATGGCACAGGCCTGGGGATGGCACAGGGCATGAGGTGGTCCAGGTCAGGGGCATACATCTCTCCCTGCCCCAAGCACTGAGTGGCCTCCTCCCACAGGTGGCTGCCCTGATTGCCCGCTATGTAGGGGGAGGGGGCCAGCTGGACAAGGCCGCCCTAGACACCCTGGCCACCTTCCGCCCTGCCTATCTGTGCTTCCTCCGCCCCGAGCAGCTGGGCTCCGTGCAGCTCAGCGTGCTTTGGTGAGTCCTGGGGTCTGTTGGGGCTGGTGGGAGTGCTGTGCTCCAAGCTCACTGCCCGGCCCCACGCTGCCTCCCTAGGATGACCACACCCCAGGACCTGGATGCATGCAGCCCGCCGCAGATGGCTGTCCTCTACCACAAGGCCCGCATGGCCTTCCAGAACGTCAGCAGGTCTGAATACTTCACAAGGATCAAGCCCTTCCTAGGTGAGCCCGGGAAGATATGGGGGGAATGATGCCTGAGGCTCCCCTGTCTTTGGGCTGTCCAGTGGCGGCGTGACCAGTGTTCACAGTCTGTCCCTTCAAGTGTGTGTTGGCTGAGACTCTGTGAGTTCTGGGCACCTCCAACCTCTCCTCCAACCCAGAGGGTCAGGTAGTCAGCAGGCAAACCAGGGGCCCAGGAATTACTTAGGAAAAGGGACTCTCGGTAAAAGAAGTGGCTTCTGGTAGCCTGTGGTCAGAGGGTGGGACTGGGGGCTGCTGCATGGTCTCACATTTGGGGGCTCCTCTCCCCGAGGGCAGGTGGGGCCTCCACAGAAGACCTGCGGGTTTTTACTTGGCAGAACATCAGTATAGACGTGGCTGCATTCAAGAAACTGCCAACAGAGGCGGTGCTGGTACGACAGGGGGAAAGTCGGGGCCTCCCATGGGCGGGGGCTCTAGGGGCGGGGTCTGGGGGGGTGGCCATCAAAGCCCCTTCCAGGGTCTACAGAGGCTACGGTGGGGTCCGTGGGTGAGGTGTCGGAGTGGTTTGGGCGCAGGAGAAGCCGGAAGCCTCTGGGAAAATGCAGGCGGACTCTGACTGCCGCCTGTGGGCTCTGGCAGTCGCTCACCGTGGCTGAGGTGCAGAAACTTCTGGGCCCAAACCTGGTGGGCCTGAAGGCTGAGGCGGGGAGCGTGCCCCTGCGGGACTGGATCTCCCGGCAGTCGCAGGAGGACCTGGACAGGCTGGGGCTAGGGCTTGGCGGCGGCATCCCCAACGGCTACCTGGTTCTGGACCTCCACGGCCGAGGTGGGCTGGGGTGGCCGGCTGGGTGGTGTCGGGCAGAGTGAGGGGCAGGGGCTGAGGCGCCTATTCTTTGTGCAGAGGCCTCCTCAGGAGGCCCCCACCGCCTCGGACAAGGGCCTGGACCTGTGCTCACCGTGACCGCAAGTCTGCTCCTGGTCTTGGCCCTGAGCTGAGCCTGCTGCTGTGCCCTGGCGACCGGCACTGCGTGGAGACCCTGCCGGGCTTGGACCCTGAGGGCTCCGCAGCTCAATAAAAGAACCCCATTCCCCTCTTGTAGAGGTGCCCCGTGGTGTTCTGAGGACTGAAGGGGAGCCCTGACAGCTGTGCCCCTTGCACAGGGCCACTTGGGTTGCAGCCCCTCCCACGCGCACTTGGAAGGGGGAGGGGCTCCAGGCAGGAGGCCCTCAGGGCCTTCCTGGCGCAGTTTCCAGGCAGGGTCTCCCCGGAGTCCAGGTCAATGCTCCAGGTGGCTTCTGGTGACACAACTGCCAGGGGAGATGGCCAGTTGGAGTCCTGATCCCAGCTGAGAAGGGCTCTGCCCCTCCTCAGGCCCAGAGCAAAGGGACACAGGCAGAAAGATCACCTTGTCCTTTATTCAAGTCAGTTGGCCAAGTCAGTCCACAGAAGAAGCCTGAGCACAGGGGCAGCATCTCCCTCACTGGCTTTGGCAGTGACCCCGGGCCCAGGGCTTCGCTCTGGCTCCAGGTCCTGGGAGCTGGGCATAGGCAGGGACTGGCCCTGCACGCCCCTAGGATGGGGGATGTGGCCAGGTCCCCTGGGGCCTGCATCTTGGTCTAGGCAGGCATCCAGCTCCACGTGCCAACCCCTGTTCTCCTGCATGTGGAGCTGGAGCAGTGCGGTCCTCCACCATGCCACAGATGCCCTGCGGGTGGTCCCAGCTGGGCCTTGGGGTGCCCCCATACAGCAGCCACAGGAGGCCTGCGGGCAAGGCCATAGCCAGTGGCAGGTACCCCAGGTGGGCTGGTGGGCTGCCTGCAGGTAGGACATGGAGGGAGCACCTTCAGTCCAGCTGGGAGCTCCCAGGCTGCCCTGCGTCTCAGGCTCAGGGCCCACACCTCCCACCGTCCCTGAGGGTGGGGAAGAGCAGTGAGGACCCCCAGGTAGGGCCGCTATTCTGGGCCCCAATGGGGACCTCAGAGCTTGCCCATCCTCCACTTTCTGCTGCTCAGCAGGTTTGGGGAGGTGACTGTGTCTTCACTAACTCAGCAGGCAATGCAGGGCTAAGTCAGTGTCACCCACGTGTCATCCAAGGAGGCAGATGGGAAGTGTCGCCAGCAGAGAATGAGATTGGGCGAAAGAGAAGCCAGTAGCGGGTGTTGGGGAGGAGGGAGGGGAGGGGGAGGGAGGGAGTGTGTCGTGGGGGGGGCAGGGGCACACAAAGCAGAGAGGGGATGGCCCACCCCAGGGGGAGGGTGGGTGCAGGGTACCCGAGCTGGGGGCGTTGCTCCCAGGCCCTTCTGAGGTGGGGGCTCGATGGTGCGTCCAGAGAGTGGTGCTGGGTGTCCCAGTGGTCGAGTGGGCAGAGCTGGTGGGGCCGGTGGGATCCGTGTCCAGGCCCAGCTCGCTCAGGGCTGACCGATTGAGGCTGCGGAGCCAGGAGCTGATGATGGGGTGGCTCCGAGCCTTCTGCAGGTCCCCCACGTTCGGACCCAGCAGCGTCGTCACGTTGCCCACGCTCAGGCTCTGCGGGGGGCAGTGAGGGGTGGAGGAGGGAAGGGGTCAGCGCTTGGCAGGAGGCGGGGGTGGTAAGACCCTGAGAAACACCTGGGAGAAGTGACCTGGGGTCCACACTGTGCACACCTCAGACTTCGGGGTGTTGGGGCCTGCAGACCGCGACCTAAGGCTCCCCGACTCCCCCTGACGGGCAGCCCCCACTCACCTGCAGCACTCGGGGGTTCAGGTTGGTGAAGGTGTCGATGTCCATGGAGACGTTAGCCTGGGCCAGGTGCCGCAGCTCCTCCACGGGGGCACCGCCTAGGGGCGGGGCAGCGGTGAGGGGCAGGGCCTCGAGGGCGGGGCCTCCGGGAGGCGGGCCCCACGCCGCCCAGGTCTCACCGAGGTAGGGGCGCATGAAGCGGTAGTAGGTGTCCGTGGTGCTGGCGCTGGCGAAGGCCTCGCGGGCCTTGTCAAACAGCACGTCCTTGCGGGTCTGAGGGCAGGAGGAGATGTCCAGGGCCCCGGCCAGCCTGGGGGAGGGGGCGCGGCTCGTGGGCAGGCCAGGGGCCCTCCACCTGGAGACACCGGCCCCGCCCTCTTATCCTTGCCCTCGGTACTGGGCTCTGTAGAGTGGACGCAGGCGTACCAAGAACCTCACAGTGTGACCTGATTTGGAGATAGGGTCTTTCCTGTTTGTACACGTAATCAGATTAAGATGCGGTCACCCTGACTTAGTTCTTCTGTCTCCGAGTCGTGTACGGCTTGGCGACCCCATGGACTGCAGCACGCCAGGTTCCCTTGGCCTTCACCATCTCCCAGAGTTTGCTCAGACTCACATCCATCGAGTCGGTGATGCCATCCAACCGTCTCATCCTCTGTCGTCCCCTTCTCCTGCCCTCAACCTTTCCCAGCATCAGGGTTTTTTCCAATGAGTCAGCCCACACTGACTTAGGGTGGGCCCTAAATTAATGACTGATGTCCAAAGAAGACAGGAAGGTATGCGCAGGGAGGCAGAGACGGGTGATGGGGCCCCCGAAGCTGGGAGAGGAGGAAGGAGCCTCCCCTTCAGATCTCAGAAGGAGCATGGCCCTGCACCCCTGGATTTCAGATTTCCGGCCTCCAGACTATGAGAGGACACGATTCTGTTGCTTTCAGTCACTCTGCTTGTAAACTTTTGTCGCTGCGGCCATGGGAAGCTGGTGACCTTGAAAGGCCTGGCCTGGACCCCCACCTGGGCCTGCCTTGGCTGAGGAGTGGAGCTGGCTCCGAGGTAGGGGTGGGAACTCTGATGGGGACTCACTGTAACTCTGAGGGGGGCTCAACGGAACTCTGAAGGGGGCTCACCGGAACTCTGAGGGCTGGATGGCCTGGATCTGCCGGGGGCTCATCCAGCAGAGGCGAGAGCCCCCGATGGCCACAAGCAGTGCACCAGTGACGGTGCCATTGAGGTCCAGGAACTTCTGCAGGATGGCCTGCAGGCAAGGTTGGGGTCAGCAAGGCCAGGGTCAGCGAGGGTCCCCCGCCCACCACACCCCCACCCACCCTCACCTCAGTCTGGTTTTCCAGGGCCCCATCTGGGGCCAGCAGGGTCACGACCGTGTCCTTGGACGTGATGTGCCACTGGCCGATCTCTGAGAGGGAGTAGAGGTAGACCAGCGAGGGGATGAGCCGCAGTTGCTCCTCAGGGACTCCGCCTGGGTAGACCTGCAGGTGGGCGACAGGTGGTGGTCAGGCCACACCACCGACCCCCAGCCCCTCCCACCGCCGGGCCCTAGCACACCCTGGCTAGCTTAGCTTTGACGACTTGCTGGCACTCAGCGGGCAGCGGGTGCTGCAGCAGGGGGTCCAGGTTGGCCCTGAGCACGTGGCTGCTCAGGCAGGACTCGAGCTGCCCACAGTCGTAGCGCACCAGGAAGAGGTCGTCGTGCAGGGTGGCCGCAGTGATGTTGCCACGGACGCAGGGTCTCCCTGTGGTATGGTGGGGTGCGGGTGTTTAGGACCCGGCTGGTCAGCCTCTGCCTGAGCTGACCACCACTGCTGACTTTGGGCCCCACCTCACTCCTAACCTTGACTCTTTCCAATCTTGACTCCTAGCCGAAAACTTGGCCAAGACCAGGCTGAGTCAACCCTGACCATGATCTCAATGCCCAAACCAGCCCCACCAGACTCTGACCACTCCCCCCGGCCAGGACGCAGGCCCTGACCAAGCTCAGGAGGTCCAGGCAGAGGGTGCCATGCCTCTGGGGCCCCCACTGCAGGATGAGAAACCCGAGCAGAGGGGGACGCAGCATCCCCAGGCCATGGTGGCCACACTGACCTGTGTCCCGCTTGGATGGTGAGGACACTGCCTTGGACTTGGCCTCGAGGAAGCTGGTGACAAAGCGCCTGGCATCACGCTGCCTGAGCTGCCCTGCCCGGCACGCGGCCACTATGCTGCGGAAAAAGTCCAGGCCCACGGCCTGGCGGGCAGGCCTGGAGAGTCCACACCCTGGGGAGGGCCACCTGTTCCCTTCTTCTTCCCCTCAGACAGGAAACCCATGACGGTGAGAGACTGGGGACACCACTTGGGTACCAGAGTGGCTACAGGCTGGCCCTCAGGGCTGGACAGGCTGGTGGAAGGTCAGCTGGATCCCCCTTCCCCCCCATCACCCCACCTGGGGCATTGCCCTACCTCCTGCAGCTGCATCCACAGCCCAGGGCTGATGTATGAGGCCAGGTGTCCCAGAGCCCGCAGCCCCTCCAGGTTCCAGGAGCCGGGGGGCCTGGTGTGCAAAGGGGACTCCAAGTTGGGTCCTGAGCAGCACCGGGACCCCTCAGGCCTCTTGCTCTCCCCGAGTGCCGATCTCAGGGCCTACCCAGTGGACGCTCCCACCCCAGGCCTCTGGGTACCCCGTGGGCTGCAGGGTCAGGGTGAGGCGTGAGCTGGGTCGGACTTGGAGGTCAGTGGGGCTGTGAACATCCACACCTAGGCTGCCTCTTCTCTCGTCTGCAGGAGGGGAGGCCTAGGCAGAAGGGAGGGGCCCCCACCCACCCGAGGACGGTCCTGCCGCTGGCCAGCAGCCTGTTGAGGGCCGCCTGCTGGGCAGTGGTGAGCCGGGGACAGTGCTGCAGGTTCTGCAGCACATGGGGGTCTGCGGCCACGATGCTGGACGCGTCCATGTCGCACACCAGGATCCCAAGGAGCAGCAGGTCGGAGGCACTGAGCCTTGGCCGGGGCCCTCCCTGCAGGACAGCTGGTCAGCATGGGCCTGGCCCCACAGCCCATCGCCCGGCTGCCCGGCCCACGGCGCCTACCAGGCAGACCAGGGCCCTGTGCCGCAGGGCGGCCCTCTGGTCGGGCAGGTTGGCCAGCAGCTCTGTGTCTCCCTGGGCGGCGCGGTGGATGAAGGCCCGGCAGTCCGCTTCCTTCACCTGCGTCAGGCTGCAGAAAGGTTGGGGGGCCGCTGGGAGGGCCGATGGGGGTGCCCCGGGAGTGTGCTCAGCCCACACGGTAGGGTGCTGGGTGGGGAAGGTCACTCACTTGTAGAAGAGCAGCAGGTCGGGGGGGTGGAGCTCGAAGTCACCCTGGAGACCTTGTAGGGCGGCCAGGTTGGCCAGGCAGCTGAGCTGGGCAGGGCGGGCAGCGTGTCACTTGCTGCATGGCCTGGGCTCTCCTCGGCCCTCCGCTCTGACTGGGACCTCCCTGGAGCCCCCACCCACCTCTCAGCCCTGTCCCTGTCCACCGACCCCTCCTCCTGCCTGGCGGCTCTCTGTCACTTGACTTCTTGTCCGCCTCTTCCTGCATCCACCTCCAGGTGAGAACCGGCCTCAGGACAGGGAACACCAGCCCAGAGCCCCTCCCCTCTGGTGTTGGGCCCCACCATGGTGGCTCACTAAGGGTCCACTTACCCAATCCACCCCCGCCTGGACATCTTGTCCCGTTCCCCTCAGGTCACGTCAAATGTATTACTGATTTTATATTAATTTTATAATAAGACTGTCGGTCTAGTGGCCCTCGTTCTCCAGGAGAACTACCCTGCGTCCTGACCCCATGATCCTGGCCTTGTGCTGCCCGGGCCCCCTGCTAGGGGTGCCTCCCTTCCTGCCTGTCCCTGGGGCCATTCTCCAGGGAGTCCACCCCTGCCCTCGACCCCCAAGCAGTCTTGGCAGTGGCCGCTGCTGACCTGCCAGGCTCTGAGGAGGACGTGTTGCGTTGCCATCCTCCTGATGAGAGCTGCAAGTTGGTTGCGGGACAGCTGGCTGGCCGGCTGGCACCAGAAGCCTTGCAGGAGGGAGGCGCTGGCACTGGGCAGAAAGGAGGCTGACGGTGAGGGGCAGGAGTGGGGACCCCAGACTGCAGTATTTGGGACGGAGGTCAGACTCCTCAACTTGGGGTGAGGGTGAGAGATGCAGGAGGTGTGGACGCCCCCCTGAGGGCACCCGTGTGGTGCCAAGGCTCCAAGGTATGAGCAGGGCTTACAAGGAGCCCCTGTCCAGAGACTTCTCTGGTGGTCCAGTGGCCAAGACTCCACACTCCCAATACTGGGGCCCGGGTTTGACTCCTGTTGGAGCTAGGTCCTGTATGTTGCAACCAAGGGTTTGTATGCCACAACTAAAGATCCCGTGTGTGCAGGGAAGACTGAATATCCTGCATGTTGCAAATGAGACCCGGCACAGCCAAATGAATTTTTTAAAAATAATACATATTAAAAGTGACCCCTGTCCAGACCCTGGGTCTGAGGCCTGGTACCAGGGCCCCAGTTCTGGAGCTTAGGGCTCCAAGGCCCCAAGATGGCTGAGGGTTTGGAGGGCACGTGCTGGGTGCCCACAGCCAGGCTGTCCTCGTGGTGTGACTCTAAGAAGACCTGTGCACCAGCGAGGGTCAGGTCTCACAAGACCACAGCCAGGGCCCGACTGGTCCAGCTTGGCCTGCAGCCCTGCCTGGTGGTTCAGTTGATTGGTCCATTGATGGAGGCAGACCAGTGACTTCTAACTCCCACCAGGAGACCCCCTAGATGGGTTTCAGTTTGGGGCCTGAGAGGGCAGCCAGGCTCAGGGTGGAGAGAAGGAAACTGAGAGGCCTCAGGACAGGAAGTGACTGTCTTCAGGTCGAGGAGGGGGGCCTGTTGCAGCTGTGTGGGTGTGACTCTGGTGCAGGACACCAGAGGCCCAGAGCCATCTCCAGCGAGTGACCTGGGCCGCCGGGGCCAGGCTTCTGTGTCGGAGCCCTGCTCAGCCATGCCCGCGCACCGTGAGCAGACCCTGGAGGTGGTCCCTCCTCACCCCCACCCAGGGAATCTGCTGCAGGAAACCTGATTGTGGACTCAGAGCCTGCACTCACCTGGCCCACAGGTCGGCCCTGCTGGCATCCAGGCCTCCCTGGGAGGCGCCCTCGGCCTGGGGGTGAGAGCAATGGGCAGTGAGTGACACCAGGAGGGCGAGGCCCGGGCTCACCAGGGCACCTGGAACAGAACAGGCCACGCGCACGTGTGTGGGAGCGTCCCGTGTGGGTCCGCCAGGACCCTGCATCCCGGGTGGGCTTGTGACCGCCCCTGACACTGGGGAGCACCGCCTGGGGAGCTGGGCACCTATGCGCCGGCCCGGTCCTGAGCATCAGGCAGCTCTTACCAGGCAGGCGTGTGTGGCAGTGTGTCTACTGTCTGGTGCTGTGTGCGTGTGCACCTGTGTGGTGGAGTATCCACACGTGTGGTGGGGTGTACACGTCTGTGGTGGCCTTCGTGCCCACACAGTATATCTGTGTCTGCTGGTGAGGCAGTGTACACACGCGTGTGATGGTGTGTATGTGCGTGTGTGATGACGTGTACACAGTTGTGTGTTTCTGCTCGCGTGTGGCGGTGTGCACACATTTGTGGCGGTGTGCACACGCGTATGTGACGTGTATACGTGTGTGTGACTGTGTGCGTGTGTGGCCGGCGGCAGTCGGGAACGCGTGCACCCCTCTGTGATGGCCCACACATGGGCCCAGCAGTGTCCACGGGAGTGCCCCTTCTCCCTCCTGCGCTTCTGCCCTCATACTCTGAGCCCCAAGACCCCCCAGCAAGGGACAGGGGTCAGCACCCACCTCCTCCTGCTCCGCAATTGCTCAGCCTTTCCCGGCCGTGGCCCCCTTGCCCCTGCCTTGTCCCCACGGCCCAGTGTCCCATCTGTGCCGCCCCCTTTGCTCCCCTCACCCCCAGTGGTGGGCCCAAGGTAGGACCCCAGGTAGAGGCTCAGGAGGGGGGAGCGTGGTTCCGCCACCCTCAGGAGCCAGCCATGGGCGCTGCCCCCAAAGAGAGGGAGAGAGAATCATCTCACCTGCTCTGGGGCCCATGGCTGTGTGGTGCCCACTGGTCGTCCTGGCAGGAAGGCAGCGGGGTCACAGGTAGTGGGTCCAGGTCAAGCTGGACAGGAGATGGAAGGTGGTGAGGCGGGGCTAGGGGGTTGCAGAGGGGAGGTCACCACCCAGGGTCACACGGGGCAGGGGACCCGAATCTTGGGCTGCAGCTGTGTTTCAGGCACAACCCACAAACAGTGAATCTCTGGAACAAAAGGGAGCAGTGGGGCTGTGGGGGAGCCAGGCCGGATTCTGGGGCCTTTCTTATTGCAGGTCAGGTTCAGGGGACCCATGGGCTTGGCTGCCATGTCTCCCATGAACAAATCTCTCGACAGCTCTGGGGGGTGGGGTGGGGGGGTGGACCTCCAGGACCCAGTGAGTGCCTGCAGCAGCTGGGAGAGGCCTGGTGGCCCCGACCTGCCCTGGTGCCGCCCAGCTTCACCCCACACCCGGTGCCCAGGGAGCCCCCTTCCCCTCCCAGATCTCGGACGCCCAGTGAGACCCGGCCACAGGCACAACCCATGCTGCAGCCTGTTGGGCACCTTGGCCATGGTGGAGGCCAAAACAGGCCTGGGGTGGGGGCAGCGGCAGGGAGCCTGTTCCATATTACTGGTCCCTGGGCCACGGCCATGCATAGGCTGCCGGCTTGGGGTACCTGCAGGCCTCTGGGCTCTGCATGAAGAAGATAGGGAGGTAACCCCCCCACATGGGGGCAATATGGAGGCTCGGAGGGGCTCAGCTACCTGCCTGGGGCTGCAAGGAGGCCCGACTCACAACTGGGCCCCTGTGTGTCCGTTCGGTGGTGGCTCCTGCCCCTCCCTGCCCCTCACCTGAGCACTAAGAATGCCGTCTGTCCTGGAGGAGGCTGCTCAGGGTCCAGGCGGCAGGTGTCGGACGCTGGGATGCTGTAGACTCCAGATACGGGGTCCCAGCCCACTTGGGGTCAGCCCCTGCAACTGAGCCTCGGAGCACGGGGGTGGTGCAAGGTGGGAGCGCCCGTGTCTCTGCTCACCTCCATGCCCCGCTCAGCACCCTGCCCTCCCAGCCACCCACTCCGGCAGCAACGCCCTCCAGGCAGATGTGTAGGGGAGGGGCTGGGGCTATACCAGGTGACGCTGCCTTGTCAGCCCCTGGGGGCCCCAGGCACAGCGGGCACCTGCTCCCCAGCCCCGTGGGAGCAGGAGGCTTAGCTCACGGTTGGCGGCGGTCCAGCACACATCCCTCCCCACTCAGGGGGGCCTGGCTCAGGCATGATCTTGCCCTGAGGGTCGTGTGTGCGCACCTGCACTTGACGTGTGTGCCAGCGTCCACCTGTGAGCACACGCGCATGTCTATATATCCCCAGGAGCACACACAGGCACACATATGCAGGAGGTGCTTGTGTTCCCCACTGTGGCGTCTGGGCTGAGTGACACGAGTGGTGTGTTTCTGTTCTGTGGGTGCTGGAGCAGAGCTTCCCACACGTGGCCGCACATGTGTGCACTGTGGGGCACGGAGGGTGTGCAGGCGGCCTTGATGGGAGGAACATGCCGGTCACACATGCCTGGTGCCCAGCCCCCGGCTTTCACCACATCTGCCTGGCAGGGCCAGCTTACCCAGGGCCACGTGCCCATCAAGCCAGCCACATACAAGCCAAGGCGCTGACCCTGGGGGCCTGACGGTTGGAGGGACCAGCTGAGGGCCAGTCCCCAGCCCCTAGAAGGCGAGTCACAGCAACGACAGCTGGAGGGCACGCAGAGCCGGTGGAGACAGCCCCTCCCTCCTGAAAGCTGTCCAGTGAGTCCCTGTCCAGCTGGCCCAACAGTGACACTTAGAGTCTGTAGGGGGTGGGGTTCAGGGGGTGGACCCCACAGGAGATGGGCAGTCTCACTCTGGGCCCCAGCACTGACCCCCCCCTCCGAGGCTGGCCAGTCAGCTCTCAAGCGCTCAGTTGTCACTTGGTGATAGGGTCTCCACCCACCCAAGAGCCCGGGCCGGGTGGAGGACACTCCCTACAGACCAGTGAGTGCAGGAGGAAGATGCTCGCTACCCTATTTGGGCTCAGCCTCCAGGGCACCCCAGGCCCCGGGTGGACAGATGACCACAGCAACACAGCAAGTGCCGGGCTGTAGTGAGGCCCTCTGTCCCAGCTTTGCCATGTGCTGCTCATGGGATCTGCCCCCACCAGCCCACTTTAGATGGGGAGACTGAGGCCCGCCTGGCCAAATAGGTGAGTGGGAGCGGGATTGGGCCCTACGGCCGGGTTGGGCTCCTTAGCTGCCAGCATTGTGCCCCCTGGAGCGTGACCGCTGTGGGCTGCTCACAGTAGGCTGTGGGGGGCAGACGGGTGGGTGGACCCTATGTCTGGGCTCTGAGGCCTTAGCCCAGGCACCAGTGGTGGGGGGCAGGCTTCCCATAGGGAGGTCAAAATCTGACCCTGGGGGCTCTCAGAGGAACTGGGGGGGGCTCTCAAGGGGAAGAAGCTAGGCTATGGGGCATCCCCAGGGCAGCTGGCACCCGTGGGCCCTGCCACCCTCCCACCTTACCTTACTGCCCTCTGTGGCCACCTGTCTGTCCAGTCCAGCCCTCTTCCCATCTGTCTTGTCACTTGCTCTGCAGGCTCAGCCCCTGGGCCCCGAGCAGGCTTGTGCTCTGTGGAGGGTCCTGTGTGCCCTTGGCTTTCCCCCAGGCCCTCCCCACCAGCAGGTCCCACCCTGCTGCCCAGCAGTCAGGGTTGGCCCCAGGCCCCAGCCTGGCTGATCTCCCAGGCCCCTCGGCACTAAGCAGGTCCTAGAGCCTGGCACGTGGCGGTGGTGGCTGTGTGCCCCCATCCCTGTGGCGAGGTGGTGAGGGTAGGGGTGGGGGCGGACTCCTGGCTCCAGAAAGGAGAGGTTGGGGTAGCCTTTGGCCCCCTGGCCTCACCAGCAGCTTCCTGGGACCTGAGGGTGGCGGAGTGGTGCCGCTGGCCCACTGGAGGAAAATGGTTCTCTGTACTGGCATGGGAGTACGTGGCCTCGTGAGTTCAGGACCTGTGCTCCAGGGAGACAAAAAGGGAGCCCCACCTGCCCCTCGGTGCCCAGTCGCTGGGGCACAAGGACAGAGACCTGACCACTCCATGGGGTGCTCTGGGGTGGCCCGGCCTGGGCTGGGCGGGGAGGCCACCTGCAAGGGAAGCTGTCAGGATGGTCCCGCCGCAGCCGCAGCCCTTGTGGGCCGGGACCCTCTGGCAGGTGCCAGTAGCTGGGAAGCAACACGGTGTGTCCGGGGGACTTTCAAAGTCCACTGCAGGCCCAGGACAGGTTGTGAGGGGCCAGGGGCAGCAGTGACCCCTGTGGCAGCAGCAGGCGTGATGGCTGAGCTGCACCCAGGAGGTGTAGCAGGTGCGGCTGCGAGGGGACCTGGGGAGGTGCTGGAAGCCTGCACTAGGTGGGCTCACGGTGAGTCCTTCATCCACGCAGACACCCACCAGCAGGGGCTGCGGGCGGAGCCTGCACTGGGGGTGAGGGGCTCAGGGGAGCCAGGCCTACACGGCCCCTGAAGCTCCGCAGGGGCCCGAGGAGGGGAGGAAACAGGTAGGTTAGTGGGTTAGGGTGGGGGTGGCAGGTGGGGGGGAGAGGAGGAAGGCAGTGGGAGGGAGGTGGAGGGGCCATTCTGGTGAGGACAGAAGGGCTGGGAGTGCGTGGAGGGGAGGCTATCCCACCCCACTCCAGGCCATCGGAGGCTGGCGCTGGCCCGCCACGGTAACCATCTGTCTGTGCGGGCTGTTGCCCTGTGGACCCCTGCAGTGCTGTTAGGGATGATGGGATGGAGGCGCAAGGAGCAGGGGCGAGGTCTCTGCAGAGACCCTTCAGGCAGGCAGCTGCCTCTGGCTCCACCCTGGCTAAGTTCTCACTGTGATCACAGATGGGTTGAGCCCAGGAACCACACAACAGGGCCTGTCTGCCTTAGGCAGCGGAGAGGAGGGGCCTCGCCTGGGTGGGCACAGTGATGTGCTGTGTGACTGCTAACTGCCTGGAGGCCCATGCACGCAACCCCCCAGCCCCGTCCCCTGCCCTGTGGCATTCTGCTGCTGCTAAGTCACTTCAGTCGTGTCCGACTCTGTGTGACCCCATAGACGGAAGCCCACCAGGCTCCTCCGTCCCTGGGAGTCTCCAGGCAAGAACACTGGAGTGGATTACTATTTCCTTCTCCGATGTGTGAAAGTGAAAAGTGAAAGTGAAGTTGCTCAGTTGTGTCTGACCCTTAGCGACCCCACGGACTGCAGCCTACCATGCTCCTCTGTCCATGGGATTTTCTAGGCAAGAGTACTGGAGTGGCTTGCCATTGCCTTCTCTGGTGGCATTCTGAGATGTTGGAATTCCTAAGGTTGACACTCTCTGGGCAGCAGCTCTGCAAGGAGCCCTGGCAGATGCTCTGATGCTTTTGCTGGGGGCCTGGAGGTCCTCCAGGGATGCGGGTGACCCAGCTTCTGTGCCCAGCCCCCACAGCAGGGCTGCAGGATGTTCTCTGCGTGTGGGGGGGTGGGCAGGTCAGCAGCCAAGACCACAGGGTCCATCCAGGCTCCTGCTGGGGACCTAGGGCAAAGGTCTGCCCCGTACAGGGGTGGGGGCGGGGGTGGGGGACCAGGCCCCCCCGAAGCCCCCACATCAGGCACATTCACGGCCACTTGCAGGTTGTCACTGAGCGTTTATTCTCCATCCTCAGAGCCCAGCTGGGGCTGCAGCTGGGCCGTGTTGTTGGGATGGATGGACTGCCTGGCTCCCCTGGCTCCAGGCGGAGGTCCTGCCTGGGGACTGTCAGGCAGGCAGTAGAGGCAGTGGCTGCAACTAGGGCCCTGGAAGACCCCACAGGGCAATGCTCAGGGTAGGCCTGCAGGAATGGCATGAGGTGGAGGTTGGGGGAGCTGATGGCACGCGTGTGGCCCACACCCACCTCCATGCGAGACGCTCAGTATGTGAGGGGGGGGGCCAGAATCTGGCAGAAGCGAAGGCACAAGGTAGGACCAGCCTGGCGCGGGGGGCAGGGGTCAGGGTGTCAAGGTCTGCAGACGGACGACCCAGCCAGGCTGGGGGTGGCGGGCACAGAGGTCCAAGCAGAGCAGTATGCAGCCGGGTGCTCTGGGGGGTGGGCTGGGGGGCCAGAAGGAGCCCACCTGAGGCTGGCCCAGTCTTGGCTCTGTCTCTTGCATGGTGACCCCAATCACGTCTACAAGTCGGTCCCTGGAGCTGAGGCTGTAGAACCAGGGAGGTGCCGTTGAGGCCATTTGGAAAGTGGTGTTGGGATGGAGGCCCGTGTGGGTCCTACAGCCCAAGAGCCCTGTCCTCTGCTATCGCAGCTGCCCAGCTCCAGGCCTGGCCGCTGCAGGGACTGTCCAGGGCTCTGACCAGCAGCCCGGCCCTGCAGGGTCCCAGCCTGCTGTTCCTATTCTAGCACGGTGCTCTCAGTCGTCTGGCTCCAGCGTCCACTCCGACAGCCACTGCAGGCAGGAGGCCTGCTGCACCTCTGTCTCGAGGGGCGGTGGGGGCCGGCCTGGCCCAGGTAGGGGTGTGCAGGGGCTGCAGGGCCCGGGGCCTCCTCCTGAGGGGTCAGGGTCCGGGGTGGCCTGCAGGACCTGGACGAGCTCGTCTAGCGGCTGCAGCAGGGTATGAGGGCTCCAACAGGCATCGAGGGAGGGCACGAAGGGGTCGGGTGTGCAGGCCTCCACGCACTCGGCGCTCGTGGGGATGCGCAGGTAGAAGGCATGCAGCATCATACGGAATGGCTGGTCCTCCTGGCCTGAGGCCTGGCCATAGGTCAGGTCCCCCACGATGGGGTGGCCGAGGGCGCTGCAGTGCACGCGCAGCTGGTGCGTCCGGCCTTTGGAGAGGAGAGGGGGCCAGTCAGGTGGGAGCACAACCCCGTGCCCACCCCAAACCTATTCATATCATGCTCAATTGCTGTCCTTGAAGCTTCATGCAGCCCCTGGGGACATCAGACCTCCCTGTGCTTCATGCCACAAAGTCAGAGCTCAAAACCGAAGCGACTTCTGGGATGCTGCTGGTGAAGGCAGGGCCAAAGCAGCGCCAGTCAGCTGAGAACTCAGACCAGAGAGACCTCGTGTGGGGCAAGAGGCTGCAGGCTCTGAGGTTGCATGGGGGGGTCTGGTCAGCATGCTGGGGGCTCCCGTGCAGGTTCCTCCCCTGCAGGGTGGGGACACTGTGGTGCCCTGTGCCGGGAGAGGCCAAGGCAGGACATTGTCAGCAGGGAGCAGGGGCCCTGGGCACACATCTGGGACACACCTGTGAGGGGCTGCAGCAGCACTTTGGAGACTGGGTCACCTGCATACAGCCCGTGTTCCAGGACCACCAGCTCTGTGCGGCTTGGTTTTGGGTTCTCACAACCTGAGGGAGGGAGGCAAGCTCAGAGAGATGGCTGGGCCAGCTCCGGGGCCAAGTCCACCGCAGCCCGGTCATGTGCCCCAGCTCATCCAGGGTCCCCATTGGATGGCTGTGTCCCTGGCCCACCCACCCCCTGCCCTCCATACCCTGTGTGCCTTCAATGCACATGGTGTGGGTCCGGCCTTCTGTGCTGTTCTTGCCGATGGCATAGCTGATGGTCATCCGGCTCTCCTGGACGTGTCCCCGCACCTGCCAGGCAGGGGGTCACATGCTGCTCATGGGGTCACCCACCACTGCTGGGAAGCCCATCTGACATCCACAGCCTACCAAAGTGGACGGAGGGTCGGAGGCTCCTGCTCCAAGGACCAGCCCGGCCTTACCAGAGCCAGATAAGCCTTGGTGACTCGCCGGTCCTTGAAGCACCTGTATGCACTGCCTGCGGCCGCCTTGTTCAGAGCCACACAGAGTGCCCCGCTGGTGGAGAAGTCCAGTTGGTGGCAGAACCTAGAATGGGGCAAAGGCTCAGTGGTGGCTGGGTTGGGGGCTGCTTCCCCCCCGGTGGAGGCCACTGTGGGTACCTGAACCCATAGTAGGTGTCAGGGTCGGCCAGCTCCGGGAAGCGGTGCCGCAGCTGCTTCTGGAGGGTCAGCGTCTCCCTCCAGGCTTTGCTATCGATGCGCACATCCCAGTGCTTATTCACCACCAGAAAATCACGGCTCCTGTACACGACACACAGGTTCTCCACGCTGCCTGGCTCCATGGTGGCTGCAATGCGGGGCAAGTGCATGGAGTGGGGTTACAGGCTGCCCAGCCTGCATCACAGCCCTGCCCACCTGGCCTGAACACCCCTGCTCCCCAGGGCCGTCGGTCTGAAGCCGATGACGCTGTCAGGCAAGCTTGTAGACCGACTGTGTGCCTGCACTCCCAACCTCTGAGTGGGATGAGCAGGGCGTCTACTGGTTGGGGGCTCTGGCCAGGAGCAGGCAAGCTAGTGGTGCCCTGAGCTTTGGCTGTGGGGCGGTCCTGCCCAGACACGGGCCTGGGGGGATAAGCAGTCCTGCCCTCCAGCCTGCTCCCACGGATGCTTCCCTAGGCGGGCCACAGACACGTGATAGTGACCTTTTCCTAAATAGGGCCGGTACAGAGAAGGAGACGGGGCCCTCTCTCGCCTACTTAGACGCCCCCTGCTCTGGCTCCCCTCCGCGGAACTCTCGCCTTCCGCGTCTTATGGACACCGGCGGAGGGGTGCCCGGCGGATTCCCGCTGCAAATCCTTCCCGCGCCCCTGCCCACTCCGGGATCGACCTGCAGCTGGGCTGCGCCGTCCGGGCTTCCGATGCCGCGGCCTGTCCCTGGCCCGCACTCGCGTCCCGCACCTCGTGACCCAGTGGTCCGGGAGCAATAACTCAGACCACAGAGATACGCCTGGCCGGGCCCGGCCTGCGGTCTCAGCCCCGCCCACGTCCCGCCCACGGCACGGACGGGCGGTCCTACTGACCAATGGAGAGCGCCCGGGTCCCGCGGCTCTCACTCCGGCGTCAGGGCTCGGCCCCGCCCAGCGTGCGCGCGCAACCCCGCCCACTCCCCGCCTTTCCTCCTGGCCAATGGAGAGCGCCGCCGGGCACGCCGGCCGTTGATTGGTGGCGCCGGGTCGCTGGGGGCGGGAGCGGCGCGCGAGACGCGGGAGGTTCGGAGCCGGGTCACCGCGGCGGGCGGCGGCGCGGCCCGCAGTCATGGAGGATTATGAGCGGGAGCTGTACAGCGTCGAGGACGATTTCGACAACCAGTTCGCGGCCGAGCTCGAGGTGCTGGCCGAGCTGGAAGGTAGGCGCGAGCATCGCCGCGGCCTCGTCCCAGATAGCTTGACGGAAGCCTGGCCCTCACGGGGAGTCCAGGATGGCTGCTCCGAGGGCCGCTTAGGGGAGAGGCTGCAACCCCCTAGGAGAGAGCAGGGCCCTGCAGCGGCGCCGGCCGCGGGTGTTGTGGCTGTGTGTGCAAACGAGCTGCCCTGGATGACTGCTGTGGGTCTTCCTTCCGCAGGGACAGCCGCCCTGTCGCCTTCCAGGGACCCCCGGCCCACTGTGGGCCGGCCCCGCCTGACGTTCGAGGAGGCAGTTGCTGGAGGGGACGCTGCCATTCACTGCTCTCCAGACGGCCCTCCAAGGAGCAGCAAGGGCAGTGTCAGGAAGAGGCATCTGGCTCCTGACATCCAGGGGGACAGATCCCTGCCCCCTAGTACGTTTTTGGGGCCCAGAGCATAGGGGTGGGGTGTGAGGCTGGGGAATGCCCTCTATTCCTTCCATGTGTCTCCCCAGCTCCCCAAATCAAACGGTCCAGACTGCAGGCTGTCAGGAGACTGAACTTTAGGTCGGAGGAGATGGAAGAGATGACGCCTCCTGACTCCCCAACTCTGGACATCACTCCCCCACCAAGTCCCGAGATACCTGATGAACTGTGGGGTGAGGGGTGTGTAACTTGGGGCAGAGGCATCTCTGGGGGCCTTGGAAGGATCTCATTCCTCCAACAAGGTCTTGGGGCCTGGGGCAGGGCTGGGTCCATGGCTGTTCCATGAGGATCCCCATAACAATCGTGGTTCCCTCCCAGGCCCTTAGACGCCGGGGCTGATGCGGGTCTCACTCAGGCCTCGCTGGCCACCCGCAATCCTGTCTTGCGGCGGCCCCCAGTCTTGGAAGACTATGTCAATGTGACATCCACGGGCGGCGACCGGGCCTTTCTGGTGCTTCGGGCTGACCCAGTGGGCACTGGGGTTCAGGTGGGTGCTGTGCAGCCACGAGCTGGTACATGTACATCATATGCCCACTCTGACTCCGGGCACCCTTCTAGAGGTCCACCCTGCCTCTGGTCTTGCCTTCGGGAGGGTCACCTTGTTTCTCCTCCTCTTCCATCTTTTCTCCCCTCTTTCTCCTCTTTTTTCTACCTTTTCCTTCACCCTCCTCCTTAGATCTGCTGCCATCCCAGTGACCCCTTGGGGTCCGTGGTGAGAAGGGGCTCCTTGTGGCTGTGGATGCTAGGGAATGCCACATGGATTCCTGAGCACCTTTGGGAGGGAGCTGTGGCAATCCCAGAACTAGAAGGGAGTGACTGTTGCCCGCTTTCCCCCACAGAGCCCTTTCCGTGACACACAGTGGCGTGGCCATGGCCAGCTGGACCTGCTGGGCATGCCCTTCGCCTCCCTGAAGGAGAAGGTCGACAACGAGGTGGGGGCTGCTGGGGTTTGCTGGGAGGGGAGGAGTGGCTCCAGGGTGACTGGTGGCTGAGCTGTTTTTTTTTAATTTGCACAGCGGCGGCAGCGACTGCTGGAAGAGGCCCAGCGGCTCTCAGACATGCTGTGCAGGTGATGCGGGGGGTTCTTCACCCCAGGATCCTGGCTAGTCCTTGGACTTGACCCCTAGCGTGCATTCCAGGGGTGTCGTCCCTGCATGGGGTTAAGGCGGTTAAGGCCCAGCGGCTCAGGGCATGATGCTCTTCAGTCTCAGGTCACAGGAGATGGAGGAGGAGACCCAGCCCTCAGGGGCGCCTGAGGAGGAGCCAGCCGACAGCCAAGATGCCTCCCAGCATTGCCTCTGGGTGGATGAGTTTGCACCCCAGCGATATACAGAGCTGCTCAGTGATGACGTGAGGCCTTGTTCTTGCTCTAGTGTGACTGACTTCTTTGTTGCTGAGAGAAAAGAACTCAGGGCCTAGTAGGTCCTTGCGTTGCCAGCCCATGGGGGTGTCAGGATTTAGGGAAGGATTTGATTAGCTTTGTTGGATTGTGTTGGTAGATGGAGAAACTGAGGCCAGTTTGGGCCTTTCACTGTTCACTCAGCCTCAGCATCCCTGCATGTGTCTCTGGGCTTTTAATGGTAGGGTGACATGAGGGGCAGGCATGAAAAGACCACCCCCAGCCCAGGCCAGGCCTCTCTTCTTTCAGTTCACTAACCGCTGCCTCCTCAAGTGGCTGAAACTGTGGGACCTAGTGGTGTTTGGCCGAGAGAAATCTGCCCGGAAGCCTAGGTCCAGTATGGAACCGGCCCGTGGTGGCAAGGAGGCCACAGCTTCCAGCAAGTGGAAAAGTCACGAACAAGTGCTCGAGGAGATGCTGGAGGCTGAGCTGGACCCAAGTGGGCGGCCCCGGCAGAAGGTGAGTACACCTGACTGTGTTGCACACATGTCTAAGGGCTATATTCTGGGTGGCTGGTGCCTTTGCAGCCTCTGGGGGCCATAAGGCACATTTACTGCCCCGAAGCCTGTGATGATGTCAGTGTCTTGGTGTGGAGTGTCAGCAGTTTGAGCTGGAACTCGAGTCCTTTCTTCTAATGATTTAGACAAAGGTAGTACTACTTGCGGACACGACTGAGCGACTTCACTTTCACTTTTCACTTTCACACATTGGAGAAGGAAATGGCAACCCACTCCAGTGTTCTTGCCTGGAGAGTCCCAGGGACGGGGGAGCCTGGTGGGCTTCCGTCTGGGGGGTCACACAGAGTCGGACACGACTGAAGTGACTCAGCAGCAGCAGCAGCAGTACTACTTGCGGAGAAGGCAATGGCAAGCCACTCCAGTACTCTTGCCTAGAAAATCCCATGGGTGGAGGAGCCTGGTAGGCTGCAGTCCATGGGGTTGCTAAGGGTCGGACACGACTGAGTGACTTCACTTTCACTTTTCACTTTCACACATTGGGGAAGGAAATGGCAACCCACTCCAGTGTTCTTGCCTGGAGAGTCCCAGGGACGGGGGAGCCTGGTGGGCTTCCGTCTGTGGGGTCACACAGAGTCGGACACGACTGAAGTGACTTAGCAGCAGCAGCAGTAGCAGCAGTACTACTTGAAGGGACCCGCACCTTCCCATGGTGATTACAGTGGAACGTGGGTGGGTTTCAGGTGTCAGTCATGTCAGTAATAGCTGTGTCTGTCAGATCTCAATGTCACTCACCTGACATGGCTTTACTCTGTGCCATGAGCAGGTGGGGGCTTGTTCTCCTTTGGTGATTGGGCAGGGCAGGGCAACATCCCCTGGCACTGCACTTTGTGGGATGGGATTTTGTCTCTGGCAATTGGGCCAGTGACTCCCAAAGTCTGTGAGGCAGTGTGGGTTGCAGCACATTTTCTCCTGCCCTGGCTGCAGGTGGCACTGCTGTGTGGGCCTCCAGGGCTGGGCAAGACCACCCTGGCCCACGTGATTGCACGGCACGCTGGGTACTGCGTGGTGGAGATGAATGCGAGGTGAGTGGGGGAAGGCTAGGCCTCCCTCTGTTCTAACGTGTCTGGTCGACTGGGACAGAACCCTGAATGCCTGGTTTGGAGGTGGGGACTGGTGTCCCAGGTGCATGGCCATGGCATGGTCCACACATCTCAGGGCTCCTGGGACTTGGCATGGTGTCAGGGGGTGGCCTTGTGTAGTATCTTTGAGTGGTAGGCGTGGTGGCTCTGCCCTGGGGACCGTCCGGCTGGGGACACTGGCTGCCCTGACAGCTGCTCCTGGGCCTCCTGGTTCCAGTGATGACCGCAGCCCTGAAGCCTTCCGCACGCGCATCGAGGCAGCCACACAGATGGAGTCTGTCCTGGGTGCTGGTGGGAGACCCAACTGCCTGGTCATCGATGAGATCGATGGGGCCCCCACGGTGGGCCTCCTGGGTAGGCGGGCAGGTGGGCTGGTTGTCTGGTGGTGGGGGGCTGTGACTCACTGCCATCTCCGTGACCCCCCAGGCCGCCATTAACGTTCTCCTGAGTGTCTTGGATCGCAAGGGCCCACAGCAGGCAGAGCCAGGGGGCCCCTCTGTGCCCACAGGTGGGGGACGGCGGCGCCGGGCAGAGGTGGGGCTCCTGATGAGGCCCATTATCTGCATTTGCAACGACCCGTGAGTGGAGGGCGGGGCCTCAGCTGGGGCGGGGCTTCTGTCGGGTGGGCGGGGTCTCCACTGGGAGGCTTGTCCCTCGCTTCCCTCGCTGCTGGACTCAGGCAGCACCCTGGCCAGGGGTGGCTCACTGTGCACACCCTGCTTCCGCAGGTTCACGCCCTCTCTCCGGCAGCTGAAGCAGCAGGCCCTCCTGCTGCACTTCCCGCCCACGCTGCCCTCCAGGCTCACGCAGCGGCTCCAGGAGGTCTGTGAGGGTTGCCCTCCCTCCGCCATCCGCCTGTGGCCCCCCAGCTGCTCCCAGGACATTGTGTGGAGGTCCTGGGCCAGTTTGTTCTCTAGTTGTGGGTGGTTCCAAGGCACAGTTGAGCTCCTTCCGCAGGGCTCTTTGGCCTTTGCTCCCCGTGGGACAGGAGCTGTTTCTAGGGAGGCGGTGGATACAGGGCAGGGCTCCGGGGATACCCATCCTCCCACCTCTCTGCAGATCTCCCTGAGGCGGGGCATGCGGGCCGACCCCGGTGCGCTGGCTGCCCTTTGCGAGAAAACAGACAACGACATCCGGGCCTGCATCAATGCCCTGCAGGTGGGCAGGTGGCCATGGTGCGGGGGTGGGGGACTGGGCGGCCAGCGCCCCCTCCACGCCTCCCCTCTGTCCATTTCCTGCTGGAGCCGGGGTCAGCCATCCTCACCCTCCCCGACCCCATGTCCAGTTCCTGCACAGGCGGGGCCAGCGGGAGCTGAGCGTTCAGGCCGTTCAGAGCACGAGCATTGGCCTGAAGGATCAGCGGAAGGGGCTCTTTTCTGTGTGGCAGGAGGTCTTCCAGCTGCCCCGGGCCCAAAGGTAGGCAGGCCAGGCTTGGCCTGGAAGGTCCACGGTACCCTCGCCCTGGGAAGCCAGCCAGATCTGCTTTTGCTGATGGAGACGTGGTGCCTCGCCCTCCTGTGGGACCTCGGGGTACCCTAAACATGCACAGGCCGGTGCTGCCGGGAGGATGAGGGTGGGTAGGGCTGGGTCTGGGTGACGGGGCGGGGGCGCCACTCCAGCCTCAGCTCCCTCTGTAGGCGCCGCATGGGTCAGGACCCAACCCTGCCCACCCACATGCTCCTGCTCGGGGACCGGCTCTCCGGCTCTGGGCCCCTCGCTGCCGAGGCACCCCTGACCGCAGCCGCACAGCGTTTCTACCACATCTTGCACGTGGCCGCATCTGCAGGCGAACACGAGAAGGTGGTCCAGGTAACTGTGCTCCGCCTCCAGCCTCGTGGGGGCTGGGGGACAGGAGGCCTGGTTCTGGCAGCATTTTTCGACCCTGGCCAGCAACTGACTGGGACGCACACAATTCAGTGGTGCTGAGCCCGAGGAGAAACTGGTGGAGCCTGTGCTTGGGAGGCCTCTGAGAGCGAGCAGGGTCAGGCGGCAGGAAGGACTGACTGTGCCAGGAGGGGACGGCTGGCAGGGGTTGTCTCGTGGGGTTTCTGTGTCTGCCCTTGGGGAAGTCGCTAAAGGGCCTGGCAGTGGCAGGAGGGGCTGGATTCGGGATGTGAGCTGTGGGAACGGGGACGTGGGTGCAACTGGGGTGGAGAGCAGGTGGCAGGCCCCTGCCCCCACCCCCGGGAAGCCTGGTGTAAGCTGCCTCCCTGGCTAAGCAGCTTTGGATTAGCAGCTGGGGATCCTTGCAAATCCGGAAAACCTCTGTGTGGAGGGCAGCATGGTGGCTGGAGGGGAGGGACTCCCACATGGAACGTGCGTAGAGGCTCCGTGCCCTTGACCCTGGTGGACAGAGCTTCCCTCTCCTTTAGGGGATGACTGGGGGCTTTTTTCTCGCGTGTCTCAGATCTGGGTCAGACAAGTGGGGGCAGCAGGCTAGGCCTTTCTGGCCCCCTCATGGCCCTGTGGCTACTTGCTGAGGCTTACAGGCTGGTGGGAGGGGAGGGTCCCCCCAGGGTGGCGCTTGTGCTGTGGGTGGTCACCATGAGGCTGGAGGGCCTCAGGGACTGGCCTGTCCACCTGCCTGCAGGGCCTGTTCGACAACTTCCTGCGACTGAGGCTGCGGGACTCCAGCCTGGGTGCCGTGTGCACTGCCCTCGACTGGCTGGCCTTTGACGACCTGCTGGGCCGGGCTGCCCTCCACGGCCAGAGCTTCCAGCTGATGCGCTACCTGCCCTTCCTGCTCCCGGCCTTCCACCTGCTCTTCGCTTCCAGCCACGTGCCACGGATCACCTTCCCCAGCAGCCAGCAGGAGGTACAGCCTGTGCCCTGCCCGGGGCCAGGGTCTAGCCCCAGTGTCCTAGGTGACTCGGTCCTGGTCCACTCTCTACCCCAGGCCCAGAATCGCATGAACCAGACACAGAACCTGATCCAGACACTGGTGTCGGGCATCACGCCAGCCACCCGCAGCCGGGCTGCGCCGCAGGCACTCATCCTAGACACCCTATGTCTGCTCCTGGATATCCTCGCGCCCAAGCTGCGCCCAGTGAGTGCCTGGCCTGGCAGTGCCTGGCCTGGGAGTGCCTGGCCTGGAAGGGGCGTGCTTCCTGGGGCGGCGTGGGACCTGGCCATGCTCAGTGCCCTGCTGGCCCACAGGTGAGCACGCAGCTGTACAGCGCCCGAGAGAAGCAGCAGTTGGCCAGCTTGGTGGGCACCATGCTCGCCTATAGCCTCACCTACCGCCAGGACCGCACACCCGACGGGCAATACGTCTACAGACTGGAGCCGTGAGTCTGTGCAGCACCTGGGCTGGGGGTGCTGGGCTCCAGGTGCCACAGCGATTGCTTGGCGAGAGTCTGAAGGCATGGTGTGAGCCTCAGTTCTCTTGTTGAAGACTGGGGGAGTCAGGTCTAGCTTATTCCTTGCCCGAATGTGACTGTGCATTGGAGCCCCCACTGGGGCCGACCCTGGGGCCAGAGGTGTACCGCAGAGTCCCTCAGTGCCCACAGGAGCTGCCCCCAGCGGGCCCTCGAGCTCTCCAGGGCTCTGCTCCTCTGTCCTGAGAGGGTCGTGGGGTGGAACGCCGGCACTCGTGGGGGCCGGATGCAGCCTTGGGTGGTGATGATGCTTGTTCCCGTGTGCTCAGGCTGTGTGGTGTCAGTTCCTCCCCGGGCAGCCCTCCCCCTGCCCATGTGGGTGGGGGAAACAGGCTCAGGGGGGGAATGCCCCTTCTGCTGTGGAGCTGGGGCACAGCAGGGCCAGGCCTGGACCCCGTCCTGCACTCTTGCGTCTGGCAGGTGGGGCCAGGGGTGGTGAGTAGCTCATGGCCCGTCCCTGCTGATCGGGTGTCCCGGGGCCTGCCCTGCCCCACTCACCCCAAGAACAGGAACGTGGAGGAGGTTTGCCGCTTTCCCGAGTTGCCCGCCCGCAAGCCCCTCACCTACCAGGCTAAGCAGCTCATTGCCCGCGAGGTGGAAGTAGAGAAGATGCGGCGGGTGGAGGCCTCGGCTCGGGCCAGAGACAGCCTCCAGGTGAGCCTCCCTAGGCCCTGGGCAGAGCAGGGCCCTCAGAGCGGACACTAGCCCTGCCGCGGTCCTGCCTAGTCAACTGTCACTGTCCGTGACTTCTTGCAGGTAGATGGGGGTCCTGGGGATTCCCTGGGGGGCTTGGGGGAGAAGGAGCTGCAGCCACCTGCCCCATGCAACCACAAGCAGCGGCTGGAGTGCATCCTGAAGAGAGCCGCCCTGTTGGAACAGGTAGGGGCTGACATATCGGTGGGAGGCCATGGGGGCGGCGCTGGGGGGCCTGGGCAGGCAACTTTGGAGTGGGCTGGTTCTAAGTCCTGGAGTCCAGCTCCCTGTTGCTCAGCATGATGGCTCTGCCTGGGCCTGGTTCCCACCTGCGCAGGGTGCTGGCGTCTCCTGACTTTGGCAGGGAGGAGATGAGTGTGAGCATGGTGGAGGGTGCACACAGAGAGGCTCAGCGGGAGGGGACCGTGGCCTCTGGGCCCTCCCCCCCAGGTAGGGCTAGTCCGCTCGAGCTCAGTCCCATGAACCTGACCAGCTTGTCTCCTTCAGCCCGAGAGGGACTTCTTCGGTCGTGTGGTTGTCAAGAGAGCAGCAGCCCCAAGCGCAGGTGTGTGTGGAGGGGTGGGTGGTGGAGGGACTGGCCGGAGTCAGGTGGAGGAATGACTGTGTGGCCCCCGCAGGGCACGAGGCCCCTCAGACTGACACGGCTGAGCAGCGCGTGGGCACCACAGTGGGCAGGAGCGACGTGTGGTTCCGCTTCAAGGAGGGCGTCTCCAATGCCGTGCGGCGCAGCCTGTACATCAGGGACCTGCTCTAGGGGGCATGGTGAGCCCGCGGGGCCTGGGCGGCCACTCCGGGCTGTGCTGGATACCCCGACCCACGCTGGACGTCCCCAGGGCGTATGCTGGACACCCTAGTCCACGTTGAACACTCTGGGGTCACGCCAGACATCCCCTGACACACACTGGCTACCTAGGTGTTGCTTTCTGTCTCCTAGAAAGTGTACAAAAGCACCAGCCTTCTTGCAAAGTCTTTATAAAACTCACACTTTCACAGAGGCGTCCACTTTACAGGGAGGCGTGAGTCTGGGCCACGGGGCCTCACAGGATGGCGCACTTGCCCTTCTCCACCCACGGGTTATTCTTCATCAGGTCGGGGTTCAGGAAGGGGTCCTTGGGAATCCCTTCCTCGATCCACTTTAGGAGCCTGTGGGTGGGGAGGGTGGGTGAACCCGTGGGCTCCTGGCCCCCAGTGCTGCCTGGTGGCAGTGCGTGGGGGTGTGGTCTTGGCTCATACAAATGAACACAGGGCAGGGAAATGAGACACAAATCTTGCCAGTCTGGGGCGTGTAGCTGCGGCTCCACAGGGTGTCCTGGGGACTCACTCGGGGATGGTCTTGGATGACATCTCCCTCTTGAAAGCCAGCTGGTACTTGAGGCTCTCGACCTCCTTCTTCATCTGGGGCACGTCCCATTCCTCCATGGCGTCAGGGGCTTCGGAAGTGGCCAGCCTGGGGCTGGGGAGTATGGGGCAAGCCACAGAGCCGGGGGCTGCCAGCCTGCAGTCGCCCTCCTGATGCACTGTCCCCCTGGTGAGTATCCCCCACACAAGGGACACCCGCTCTCTGCCTGGGGAGTCCCCACAGCCTCTGCCACCCACCAGAGAACAGGGCTGGGGATAAGGCCACACTAATCAGGCCCCATGTGCCTGCCCCCCACCTCCCACGGGGCTCATTAACTGCCGAGAAAACTTTCCATGCTTAGCTCTGCACCCCTACCTGCCATTGAAACCTCACCAAGGCTGGGCCTCTGGGCTGGAGGGGAGAGGGGCAGTGTCCTGCCAACAGCCGGACAAGTCAGGTCCTGATCCTTCAAGTGCAGGACCCATTTCCCATCCAGGTAGCAGAAGACCCATGTGTCAGGGGCGGGACACACACACACACACACACACACACACACATACACACACCCCTCCCTCTGCTTTGCATGGGCAAAGCCCACCCCAACGGCAGGTTAATCCAGGGGCCAGGAGGGTGGGGCTGCTATTTGCATCTCTGGCCAGGCGGCGGGGTGGGGCAAGTGCCCGGGGTCTTGGAGTCACAGGCTGCCCAGCTGGTCCAGGACTCAGGTCCCTGCAGCCTCCTGATGCTGCCTTTTTCCTCCTCCAACTTGCCCAAGTGCCTGGCCACCCGGCAAAGCCACAGGTTCAGACTCCAGACCGAGCCAGCAAGTGAAGGGAGGCATGGCCGCTCCTTGCCTCACCCTGCTTCAGCCCACTTGGGGTCCCAGGGAGCCCCTTGCTGTCCCCCAACCCCCGCCCCCATCACTGAAGCTGGGAACCAGGGGACTGGCTTCCTTGACCTGGGAAGTGTGGGCAGGAGTGTGACACTGCCTACCTCAGGCTGTGGAAAGGGCTCCTGGGAGGGTCTACCAGGAGGGGCTGTGACCGGGGAAATAGAGCTCTGGGGGGTAGCCAGTGGGGGCGAGCAGGGGTTTCCTCCCAGAGACCCCGAGTTCCAGCACCCAACCTGGCAGTGCACGTTCTCACAGTCACGTGGGTGCGGCCCCCCCAACTGGGGCGGGGGGCAGCAGCCCGGTCCGCAGCCCTGAGCCCGCGGGCGCCAGTCTTTCCTGCGCGGAGCTGCCGCGGCAGTAGCCGCGCGCCCCCCGGCCTCGGCGCACAGCGCTAGCTTGCTCGGCAGGCGCTGCGGATGGGCGGCGGGCACGGTGCACGGACGCGGTTCCCCTCGCAGCCAGCCGGGGGATGGAGGGGTCCTCTCCACCGGTATGGCCGGCCCCTTAAGACAGGAGGACGCCCGAAGACGGACAGGCAAGGGCGCCTCAGGGGTTGGGGGCGGGCCCCAGAGTGTGCTCAGCACAGGGGCGAGCTCCCCAGACCTACCTTGGACGGCGACCGTGAGGACAGAGATGAGGGCCACGGGATGGCAGGGACGAAGTGATGGACGAGCAAGCCGGGCAGAGCCTGGGCAGGTGCCCCTCCCATCCCGCCACCTGGGCCAGGCCCCGACACCGCCCCCACCCTCCACCCGCCCTCCTCAGGGCTGGGCTGACCCTGGGGAGCTGGCTTCACCAGGCATTCTGCCAGCCTTTGGGGGGTGGGAGGTGCAGCTGGGAGCAATGTAGGCTCAGCTCTGGCCCTGGATGAGGTGTCCTCCCACTGCGCTGGGTGGGCTTGCAGCTGGTAGATTGCACCCCAGCCCCTGGTGCTCCTCATGGGCTGGAATTTCCAGGCCGAGATGCCACCCCCCCATACCCTGGGGCTCCGCAGTGTCTGCTGATGGGCCCGGGGCTGACACACCACAGGCGTGAGCCTACTCTGACCAGGGCAACTGGGCCTGTGTGGAGTTGCTTCCTGCCCTGGCCCCTGCCCTGCATTCCCAGGCCAGTGGTGGGCAGCTGTGGTGGGTGGCAGGGTCCAGTTCACCAACCAGTCCCCTTGGAGGCGAGACCCCATGGCTCCCCAGGGCAGCCTGGGTCAGGCCTTTGGCAGGTGCTCCCACTCAGGAGTGGGACAGGCCTGGGGTGCTCCCTATCCACCTTGGGCCCTGGGCTCTCCCTGCTGTGATCGCAGAAAACAAGGTCAGCGGCGCCTGCACGGCCCTCTCACACACCAATGTGACGACAGAACAGGAGGCGCTTCTGGAACTGGGGCATGTTAGGAAAACTAGGGATTATTTCTTACTATGGATTTATGGGGGGGGATGCTTAGAGCCGAGGGTGCCAGCATCCTCCTCAGGGCAGATGGCCAGCAGTTTTGACCTCACTCCCTCCCACCCCCGCCTGTTCCTCTGGTGCCCTGTGACTGGGCAGGCACCCTGTTACCTGGGGTGCCTGGGGCTCGCCTGTGGCTGGGGCCCTGCTCACAAGGAGTGGGTGCTCAGGTACGGTGTTGAGTCAGCCCCCAGAACTGGCTCAAGATTTAGACTGAAACCAGGCCAGCCAGTCCCTGCCCCCAGCCATGCCTTCCCCATGGAGGGTGCAGGCAGAACAGGGAACCCAGGACTGCATTCTGGCCCCAGGAGAAGCCTTGGTGCGACCTGGCAGGGCACGGCCCCTGTACTCTGCTCTGGGGCCTGCGTCGTGTGATCTCTCCTCCATGGTTCGGAGTGCTCCACCAAAACCACTGCATACAGGCCTTCATGATGGCACTTGAAAATGCCTGGGTGTCATCACCTCACCAGGATGGCGGGGAGCTGTGTGGGGCGTGGGGTCCTGCATTCCCGCTGTGCGTGCTATTTCCTGGCTGTGAGCACTGGTCACACCTGCTGCCCTGTGGACCCTCAGGGTTCAAAAGTGGTCCCTGTGCTGACCCTGGTGGCCCCATGGGACAGAGGCCGTGACTGTACACGGCAGTCAAGCAGATGTGAGCCTGTGAAGCTGCTGTCTGGTGAAAACTGGGGGACCAGTGACTCCTATTTCACCTTCCTGGGAGTTTGGACTTGTCAACCCCAGATACCGCAGGGGGACTGGATGGGTCTGGAATGAGCAGAGGCCCAGTGGTTTGTGGTGGGGGAAGGATGCTCCAGAAGCAGTGACAGCTGGTGCTCCAGCTGACGCCACCTTGCAGTCACCCAGAGCAGACCCAGGGAGACCAACCGCCTTTCTGAAATTAGCTCCCCTAACTGGGCTGCTGGTGAGAGCCAACAGGGCTCCTCGTTGGCCTAGAAACGGCTGTTGCAGGTCCCACACCCGTAGGGCTCCTGACTGGAGCGGGGAGCCACCTGGGCTCCCTAGGATGTGCCGGGTGTGGGGGCAGATGCAGCGAGGCAGGGTCCCTTTTTGCTGGTTTTGGTGCTCAGGACGAGTCAGTGGTGTGTGGGGTGCTCTGACCCACTTTGAACAGGGTCCCCAAGGAGGACTTGGGGGGACAGGGGCAGGAAACACCCCAGCCCCATAGGACCTGCAGCCTGGTTTGGTCCCAGTGCCACTTGGACCTGTGGCCTTGCTAGGCAGCAGCCAGAGATGAGGCCAGCCTCTCACCTGGTCCGTTCTGAGTATGCAGAGCATGCTGTTGACCCAGAGCCACCTGGTGCTGTCAGCTCTTCGCTTGGTCCTCCTGAAACCAGGCTCTCCTCCACGTGGTGCCCCAGCAATGAAACGTGCAGCTGGGGCAGATCTTGCCCCATGTGCTGGCGTGATGAGGCCTGTGTGAGAACACCTCCCCTGTGTCTGCAGCTTCACTTTGGACTTTGGGGGGTGGGGTGGGGTCAGACCCTACACACAACCCTCCCATGGCAACAGGCCTGGCCTCTGGTGAGAAAACTTGACAAGTAGTCCACGCTGTAGAACCTAGACCTGGCAGGAGGCGGTGGGGGCGCAGCCTGCCAGCACCCATCCCAGGGTAGGTGTGGGACCCTTTTGACTACAACAGACTGACTCCCCTCCTGAGGCCTCAGAGGATGTGCCTACTTGTCTCCCATCCCTGGAAACAGCTGTCTGAGGTAAACATGGGGATAGGAAGATAAAAAACTATTTCACCTAGTTAAACAGAGCTCACAAGAAACTAGGTAGTTCTTGGATAATCTTTGAATGTTTGAAAATGACTTTCAAAAATAATTTAAGCTCTTAGACGCGTGTGCAAAATACACAGTGAATACACAGGGAATCACAGGTTCTAATCGGCACAAGCTGTGAATCATAAAGTCTCAGGGTAGTGACTATGGTTTAGCAGTTTATTCTAATGGCTCTGGGGTCCACAGGTGACTCCCTCTCCTTCCCCACCTGCTCCAGTCCTCCCATGACATTGGCTACTGCCAGCATGTGGGTCAGGAAGACGCATGTGGTCTGTACCTTGGTGCTCCTAAGGTTCAAGAAGAGGCCCAGGGCCTGCACCTGCCTAAGCACCAAACACTCCAGTGCCCACAGGCCATGGGGGTCCCCTTCTGATGAGGCCAGTGCCACTCAGGGGTCCTGCACATTGCTGGCAAGTCTACTGGTCTGCACCCCCAAAGGGCCTTTCACCATGAAGGTGAGTGAGATGAATGCACACCTTGGGCCACCAGTGCGTTGTCACCCAGGCCTGGGCATGGCTCTAGGTTTTCCCTGTTGACCTGCAGCTGCACCCCCAGGTCTGTGCAGCACTGCAGAAAATTCTACCTGATCGTGGGGCAGCTATGTGAGTGGATCTGGGGGTGTGTGGAGGACCCCCCCAACTGTCTCACAGCTGCCATAGCCACCCCCCTCCCCCGGCTGGTAGCCAAATGTGGTGGGCCTTGCACCTTCAGCAGGTACGCTTCTGGTCCCAAGTGATATGCCCACCATGTAGGGGTGGATGGAAGAGGCTCCTAGAAACAGTTTCAGTGCCCAGAGATTTTCCACAAAAGCAGAGGAGACACTTTAGGGGATGTTGCTGTCAGCTGGGGCTGCCCCCCATAATAGGGATGATGCCCAGCAGTGCTCACCGCCCAGAGTAGGTCTGATGAACTGGCTGAGCAGGAAACAGGCCCCGGGGCTCTGGGCTTGCTCAGGTCTCACCCTCGGTTTTGTGTCCTTCATCTAGTGACTTCCCTCAAACAGTTGGAATACCTGCCATCTGCTCATTTCATCAGAGGCTGCAGAAGCTCTGGTGACTGCAGAGTGCAACTGACTGAATGGGGACCCTCAACTATCACAAAGACCTCTCCCCAGAAAGGACCCCCGTCCTGTGCCAGGGGGCGAGGTCTCCCATGGGGACCGTGGACATCGTTCACCCCTCCCAGGTTCAGCGCAGGGCTCCCTCGCCTGGGCCACGTCTGCCACTTCTGGATGCAGTATATGCAGACTGCTCTGCAGAACTTGACACCAGAGTTACCAGGAATCTAGAATTCAACCTCCTGGGGAAGGGTCTGTCATGTGAAACGGGGAAGGACCAAGACAACGGGAGTCCACGCAAGGAGCACACGCGGGAGCGCGGCCTGGACTGCGGAGCTCTCGGGGCGGAACCGGCGGGACGGCTAAGAGATGTGCGTGGCTCGCTGCTCGGCTTCACCAGGACGAATCTACTCCAGGCTTGGCTTCCGGAGGACCGGGGCGGCGAGAGGAGTCCACGCACCGCGGGGCCCTGGCTGCTCGGGCGCTGGCACCGCAGGGCAGACTCGGGGCCAGGATTAGGACAGGGAACTCGCGACGAGGACTCCTAGGACGGAGGTGACGGCCAGTTTAGCTAAAGGACTTAAGCGAAGTTTCCGGCGCTCTTACTAGTGTTAACGTGCGGTATTTATCGTGAAGACAGTACCGAGCGGCATCGCGAGGGATGGCCCGGCAGCAGGCCCCGCGCACTTCAGCTGCTCCGCCGACCCCGCCGCCGCCGCTCTTCCGCAGCCCGCGGCGCTCGAAGCCCCCTGCCGCCTGGGAGAGCCCTTCCGGGTCTGAGCGTGGAGGGGCGGGGCGCGCGGGCCGGCCCCCCGGGCGAGGGGCGGGGCTTCTGAAGGACGCCGTTCTGCGTGGCGCAGCCACCTTGGAGCCGGGCGGCGGCGTCCTCTGTGGAGGCGTGGCCGGAACGGAGGTGGCATTGTCACCTGTCAAGCTCAGGTGTTCCCTTGGCCTGGCTTCTCAGGCTCCTGTTAAGTTATGGCAGTTGACCTTTGAGGTGGCCGGGCATCCCCGCGTCCCCCACGGCGGCACTGGTGAGCGATGCCGTCCGTCCGAATCTGAAAAAAGGGGAGATGTTGAAGACTGACGACAGAGCCGTCAGGGTGCCTCTGCCCAACCCATATCCCCCCCTCAGGTCCCACCTTTCAGGTCCCTTCCTCAAGTCCCTCTCAGATTCCCCCACGTTAAGTCTCCTCACTCAGGTCCCCCATCAGGTGCCCCCTCCCGGGTCGCCCCCTCATATACCCCTCTCAGGTCCTCCTCCTAGGGTCCACCCCTCTCAGGTGCCCCAGCTCAGATCCCCTCTCAGGTACCCCCTGAGGTCCACCCCTTAGGTTCCCCCTCTCAGGTCCCCCGCTCAGATACCCCAACACAGGTCCCCCCTTTAGGTACTCCAACTCACGTTTCCCCTCTCAGATCCTCCCCTCAGGTATCCCCTTCAGGTCCCCTCTGTCAAATTCACCCTCTCAAGACCCACGACCTCAGATCCCCGCTCCGTCAGGTTCTCCCCCTCAAGTCCACCCGTCAGGTTTCCCCACGCTGGTACCCCCTCTTAGGTCCTCCCTCAGGTCTCTCCCCTCACGTCCCCGCCCATCAGGTCCCCCCTTCTCAGGTCAGCCCCTCCTATCAGGTACTACCCCTCAGATGCCCCCTCTCAGTTCCCCCCTCAAGCCTCACGTAGGTCACCTCTCAGGGACACCCTCCCTCCTAAAGTGCTGTTCTGGACACCTGAATGAGCCATGTGATTATTGTTCCAGGTGAGTTTTGAGGTGTGCCATGGAACTGGACACCAGGCAGTTTTTGTAAAACTAACAGGCTGGGCAGACAGGCGACAGGGAACAAAGCTTATCTTCCATCGTGCCTCAGTAACGACTTTGGGCACTGTCCTGATGGCCTGTGGCTTGGACAGCAAGTAAGCCAGGATTGTAGGGAGGGGGAGGGGTGTGTTGGAGACAAAATCCAGTGAATCAAGGCACAGCAAAGGAGCCAACCGTTGGCACAGCTGTAAAGCCTGGTCTCCTGGGATCTACATCCAGTCTTGCCCCACCACCGTCTCCACTGGGATTGGTTGTGGGGTCTGGGGGTGGAGGCCAGGTGTGCTGCTCAACACCCACGGGGGTGGGGGTCACCACCGCCCTATCTTGGTGAGGCCTTGAGACCCCCTCTCCTTGTTTCTCCACAGCTTCTCATTCCTCGAGACCCTGGCCTGGCCCTGGGCAGGGCCTGGGTTGTGCAGATGGCCAAGTTCCACTTTTGTCCATCTCTAATGGGCAAATGCACCAATGGCAGCACACGGTGAGAGGTGCCCCCTGTGGTATCTGGAGGTCCTGAGTAGTTCTTGGGATGAGGTCTGTGGAGCTAGGTCTTTGGAGCTGGATCTCAAAGGAAGATCCTAGCAGCCCTGCCAAGACACAGTTTCATGTTGCATTTCACCTGAATCCCAAAAAGGCAGCTCCTGAAGTCCCAGTACTGTGTGGTGGTGTCAGGCCATTCCATCTTCAGCTGGCTGGCTCACCCATGTCCCCTGCCTGGCTTTTGCCACTAGGTGGAGCCACAGGCCTACCCAATTGCTTTCCCAGGTTGCAAACACCAGACCTGCCTTTCAAATTTAGCCTCAGGACTCTTCAACTCTCCTAAAATTTTAAAGTTTCTGTTACATGGTGACATCTAGGGGTATTTAGAAACAAAAATAGAACAGCTGTTACACTTAGGACTTTCACTTAAAACCAGCGATGATAAATCCAGTGCATGTAAACATCACAGTTTAAAGAAAAACAGCTTTATTTTCCCATCATTGGTGCAGATCCCTTAGAAGAGCTAGGTTAGAACTACACGGCCAACTCAAGTTCTTTCTGTTGGTCTGTCCACATTGATTTGCTGCTTTTGGATTCTTTTTGTTGAAAGATAAGGAAGGTCAAACATAAAATATTTAATGTAATTTTATGAGGATAAACAAGCTTGCAGAAACCTGGTTTGTAATCAAGGTTACTCTGCCCCATCAGTCTTGCTGAGGCTCATATATTCAGGATTCTCAGAGGACAGTGTCTGTGTTAGAGACTGTGGGTGATTGCGAGGGTCCCAGTCCTTTCAACTTTTGGGGTCTGAGGGGAGACTGGGCTGCTGTGATTATGGGGGCACCTTGCTACTTAAAAAAAGGTAATTAATAGACTATAACTTATTTTAGAGCACTTTTAGGCTTACAGAGAAACTAAGTAGAAAGGATGGAGATCCTGTGTGCCCCCTGCCCTTTGCATCCTCTGTTGCTAGCCTCTACTCATTACAGTTATGAACCGACGCCAGCACAGTGTTAGGTAGCATCCTCTTCCTGCAGCAGGTCCCCTGTCATGTGTGGTCCTTGCATCTCCTGGGCTTCTCTGGAATAGGGTCTCTGACTTAGTTTTGACAGCCTTGACCATTCCGAGGTGTGCTGGTCAGGGATTTTTCAGGTTGCCCCTCAACTGGGGTTTGTTGGATGTTTTTCTCTTGGTTGGGCAAGGAGATGATGACTGCTGCTCGGATCATGACCTTTCTGTATATCCTGCTTCCTTCTGCTGAGATTGAGAGGGTCTGGAGGCACAGAACAGGGTCCTCCCTGTCCTCAAAGGGAGAAGAAGGGAGAAAGGGGAGAGTGCTTGAGGGTATGGCAGCCGGGGCCAGGAGAGCACGCAGTGTCAGAAAGGCAGCAAAAACAAAGCAGGGCTGAGGAAGCTGGCCTGACACCCTTGAGCACCTGGTGAGGAGCCCTGCACCTCCTCCCGCCTGATGCCTCATTTCAGGGAGAGCCAAGACTCTGCTTGGTGAGGGGCTCCTTGGTCACAGTTGTTGGACTCTGTCTGGGGAGCATATGTTCTCCCAGCTCGGTTCTCTGGATCCAGTGGGCAAACGGCTTGCTCTCTCCCTGCTGGGCTTGGTCTCAAGTGAGCAAGTAGGATTGTGAATTCAGGCTGCCGTCTCTTCAGAACACCCCCGTTAGCTTTTCTGGGAGTTCGCACTCTGGCCTTGGGGCTTGAGCTACTGTTTTCATCTGCTTTGCCCTTTAGGGTCCACGTGTGGATTTGTGTTAGTTGTGGGTGACCAGTTCCTGCTGAGGGGCTGGAGACTCCATGGGGAGCAGGCCGGAGAGGTTGAGAGGGAGCGTGGGTGTGCGCACAGACGAGGCGGTGACTGCAGGGCTGGCAGACACTCTGGGCTGAGTGGGCTGGGCTGGATTGGGAGGTGGGGGCGCCGCTGCAGGTTGTCCCTGTCGCCTTCCCAGTGCTTGGGGGCGGGAGTGGCCTGGAATCACACGGCCATCTGGTCCTTACCCCTCACTGTACTGGTGACAACTGGTTTGTGGAAAAGCCTGTTTCCTCCCTAGAAAACAGTACCTTTGGTTCCATTCTTCACTGACACATCCTTACTGAGTGAGGATCAAGGCTCCTGTCTTTTCATAAATGTTTTTAGTGAGTCTCTGTTTCCCATTGTCCCTCAGACACAGCTGATGGGCAGTCTCCCCATTTGTAGGACCCGCTTAGGCAGCCCTCTGCCCTGGACATCAGGATGTGGTCAAAGAGGTTCTTCTTGCTGCCTTCAACAGACAGTCTCTTGACTGATTCCTTTTCTTCAGTTGGCTCACAACTTCTTCCAGATCCTCCACCTGTTTGTACCCCCTTGCCCCATGGCCTCCCCATCTGAGGAATCTGATAGCATTTAAAGCGGAAACACAACCAGCCCTACCCCCAGAAATTGAACTTTTTGTAATTTTTCTTCAGAAAAGCACACCAAATGTTGAGTGTGGGTCACCTGGATTGCTTCAGCTGTGTGTGAACAGCCAGAAGTTCCTATTTCAATATCCACACGCCTCCTTTCTCCCTTCCTAATTGGGGTCAGAGGTGCTTTGATTGTGCATGACGGAGACCACCCCATTTCACTGCTTGAGAGCTCAGAGCTCTGTGTGTCAGAAACAGAGGGAAGGGGGCTTCCCTCCTGGTCCAGTGGTTAAAAATGTGCCTTGCATGCAGAGGACAGCTCGGGAATATCCCACATGCCACAGGGCAGCTAAACCTGTGGGCCACAGCTATCAAGCCCACGCTCTAGAGTCTGAGCTCTGCAACAAGAGAAGCCACTGTGACGAGAAGCCTGTGCACCACAGCTGGAGAATAGCCCGTGCCTGCTGCAGTGAGAGAAAGCCTGTGCAAAGTGATGAAGACCCAGCACAACCAGAAAAAAAGAGAAACAGTTCAGCGAAAGGAAAGCAGGACGGCCCTCTGCTGACTTGCTCCCATGAGTCTGGGAGTTGGACTGACATTTGGTCTAACTGCCGTTTCGGGTATGGGTCTTATTTTGGAGCCAGACTGCTGGGGTTGACACTCTGCTGTTGTCCCCTCCCATTTGTGTGGCTTCAGCTTTTCTGTGCCATGGTTTCTTCCCTTATGAACTGAGGTTAACCCCACAGGGTGTGAGGATTAGATAAATTGGCACATGAAAAGAGCTAGCGGTCAGTGCTTTGTAAATGTGAGCCCAAGGTGATTTTGATGGTGGTAGTTTTGGTTATGATAATGGTGTTGATGATGGTGGTGATGGTGATGGTGATGATGATGGTGGTATTTGTGGTGATGGTAGTTTCTGTGACGATGGTCATGATTTTGTTAATGAACCTCACAGCTTTGACTGGGTCTACTGCTAACTGCTGGGACCCAGCTCAAGGATGCCAGACCCCCATCCCATAGAACCACTTTTAGCTCCACTCTTTCCAAGCACTTGACTTTGACTGTGGAGACATGTGGAACTGTAGTGTGGGACTTTGACTGTGGAGACATGTGGGACATTCTGTTTCACCTGCTTAGAGTAATTTTTCTCAGAAAAGAAACACGTATATAGGAATACAGTGGGTCCCATGTAAAAACAAACAAGATGTGTGTAAACTCAAATGTCAAAACATAATTCAGAGGATTATGAAAGGACTTTGCTTGGTGTTTTTTTGGGTCTTTTTTGGTGCCCCAGTACATACTGAATTGACAAAATATTTGGGTCACAGACATTTCCAAGCACAAGTCTTATGTAGGAACTTAAGAATGTTTGTGCCTATATTTTTTTGGAAAAGGAGGAGAATTTATTTATTTTATTCCCAGTGGAAAAAACTCTGATACATCAGGACAGAATTCTTGCCTTTTGCTATTGTTGCAAAACTTTATCAGGTGCTCTGAACACAACCGTGGTTTCACTGGAAGAGTAAACCCTGGAGAGATGGGGTGCGGGAGGCAAGTGGGGGCGGGGTGGTACATGTGAGTAGGATGCTTGTCCCAGTCACTCAGCAGCATTGGTGTAGACAGGGTTCCAGGAAGCAGCCCGCTGAAGGGTTTCTGTCAGAGGGTGTTCTTGTGACCTGTACTTGAGCATCGTGGACCAGGGGCCACTGGCCCGTCCTGGAGGGGAGGCTTTGGTGTGTCTGGCCACCCCCTTCCTTGGATCTGTTGGTGGCTTCCTGGAGTGAGGACCCAACACCGTTCGTCTTCTCTGCTCCCCAGTGGGCTCCCTGGTTGCCGGGTGGGGGGCCACACTCCCCTCTTGACTCCTTCATTCAGTGTATGTTCTAATCAGCCTCATGTGGGAAATCAAGCAGCCCTTAAAGGATCTGCTGTACCTGGCTTTGGAGGGAAAAGCAGATGGCCCACACAGCAGCGACTCCTGCTGACCCAGGGGACTTGGTTGGTGCTGGGTGATGGGGCGAATGTGCGTGGTTACGGGTCATGAAGAGGATCAGGATATGTCATGCCAAAAATATAGCACCTTGGGGACTTCCCTGGTGGTCCAGTGGTTAAGACTCTGCGCTCCCAATGCAGGGTGCTGGGGTTCGATCCCTGGTCAGGGAACTAGACCCTACACGGCAGCTGAAGATCCTGCATGTGGCAGCTAGCACCCAGTGAAGCCAAATAAATTTTAAAATTTTTAATAAAGATTTTATAAAACTTTAAAAAATTAAAATAGCATTAACAAAACAGTACAAAATACAGCACCTTGATGTGAAGTTTATTTTGAGCTGAAGGCATTCAAGAATCAGCAGATGCAGAAAGGGCTTTTTGGAGTGTCCCTCATCTGACTAAGAGCAGCTTCTGGGAAGTCAGGCTGTGGTAAATTCCTTCTGTGGGGGGTCTGCTCCGGGGGACACTGGGAATAAGGTCTATCCCAAGTCCCTTCCAGGGGACATTATCACATACTTTCTTACATTTCGATTATTCTCTTAAAATCCATTTGTCTTTCCTGAAGAGATTTGCTTTTCCTGTAAGAAGGCTTTTCTCCTGGCTCCCTTTCCCCTATTAAGTTAGGTATATAAGCATCTAATCTAGACCATTTACAGAGCCATCCCCAGGTGCATACAGATGAACTTGTTCTTCTGGTAATCTGTTGTCAGTTCAGCCCACACACCTTGGTTACTACACTACAGCCTCCTTCACCACAGAGACTCCCTGACTTGGCCAGACTGGGGGTGGGGTGAGGCGATGCGGGTGGAGGGGGCCAGAGCCAGGACTGAGGAGCCCTGCGCCCTCCCTCTGCCCCCGCTCCGCTCCCCTTGTGTGTGATATGCACAGAAAGTCACCAGGGAGTGGGAAGGCCAGACGGGTGATGGCTTTTCATCAGAAACAAAAACACTGTCAGGTGGGAAGGTGAGTGAGAGGAGAGGGCCCAGGGAAGGCAGATGGGGGCTTACAGAGAAGGGAGGGGTGCTCCTCTTTCTACAGGGTGGGTGATTTGTCATGGTCTGGGGGACTTCACATATCGGACAATTGAAAAAAAATGTTAGTTTTTTCCTCTAATTTTGGTTTGAAGCGGGTTTACAATGTCCCACATAAGAAAAGGCAGTTTGCCGTGTCCCACCCACACACCTCGAACCTGTCTCCCTGGGCTCAGAGGGAACCACCAATCTGTTGGCTCCATTGCCTGGGCCATGGGGAGCCAAGGGGCTTTAGGCAGCTCCAGTGACCGCTGCCCTCAGGAGGGGCAGGCAGCCACCCTTGCTCAGGACGCCTGCACCTCCTCCTGGAGACCACATCCTAACCAGGCACAGATGCACTGGGCCGAGGTTTGCTGAGATGACTTAGAATGTTTTATTTCCTTTTAAATTTGTTAATTATTTTTGACTGTTCTGGGTCTTTGTTCTGCACGCGGGCTTTCTCTAGTTGTGGAGAGCGGGGGCTTCCCATTGCGGTGGCTTCTCTTGTAGGGGAGCACAAGCTCAGTAGCTGTGGCTTGCGGGCTCTATAGCTTGGCCTCATAATTGTGGTGCATGGGCTTAGTTGCCCCTTGGCAGGTGGGATCTTCCAGGACCAGGGGTCAAACCTGCATCCCCTACGTCAGCAGGTTGATTCTTAACCCCTGGACCCCCAGGGGAATCTCGGCTTAGAATGTTTGTCGTTGAAAACCTTCTGTTGAGGTTACAAGTGTGAGAGGTCATACCCGTGTTTTTATGTAGGTACAGGATAACGTAGTTTCTGAATTTCAGGGAACTCCTTTAAATCAGGCTGGTTTTCCAGGGTGAGACTCTATAGAATGAAAGAGAGTTAAGATGAGAAGGGCTTTAGCACAGCTCTCTAGCATCACGTGTGCTTGGAGCACATCTGTTGAGAATTATGTGGGCCCTGCTTTTGTGGAAATGAGTCCGAATTGCCTGTTTATCAAAGGAGGAAAATTAAGGGGATACTGAGCCCGTGGCACAGGGAATGAAAATGGTGGTACAGCTTTGAAGTGGCAGAAGATTATTTGTCACTACTGTAAACTTAGTGGTGGCATCTGATATCGCTATGTGTTTTCTGGCTTTTTCTGATGAATTTTGGTTCTTCAGGCCCTCTCTGGGATTGACGGTGGCAGTGGGTTCGGGTTTCAGTGATGTGGAAGCCCTGATTGCTGTCTTGTGTTCTGTGGCTTCAGGTGTTACCCTGGCCTCTAGGTCATTCCTTCTGCCCTGGGATAACTGGGATCCATCTCTTCCCAGGAGAAAACAAAATATTAAATATATTGGATGATTATGTTCTTTGATCAAAGATCCTTAAGAAGGGAACACCCAGGAAGGAGATCATTAAAAGGCTGAGATCATTCCCTCCGTTTCCAAACACTGACCAAAGACCATAGCCTATGCATTAGAGGGCCCTGTGAGCCTCACGGAGTAGTAGGACCCCACATGCCCCAGCCTCCTACATGCAGGGCTACGGAAAGATGAGTGGAAATGGGAGAAAGACAGACAACCCAGGTCAAAAATGCACTGATAGGGGCTTCCCTGCTGGTCCAGTGGTTGGAACTCTGTACTCCCAATGTGAGGGGCATGGGTTCAATCCCTAGTCAAGGGACAAAGATCTTGCATGCTGCACATTGTGGCCTAAATGAAGTTTTTTTTTTTGGCGGAGGGGCATGCCTTGTGGCATGTGGGATCTTAGTTCCCCAACCAGGTATTGAACTCTCATCCTTCTGCAGTGGAAGTGCAGATTCACAAATACTTCCCCAGAGAAGATAAGTGGATGGCCAGCAAGGACATGAACAAATGCTTGACAGAGTGCAAGTCTGAGCCACCATGAAATACCACTTACCCCCTCTCTGGTGGTTATAATAAAATAAAAATGCAAAATGACAAGTGCTGGCAAGGATGTAGAGAAATTGGGACCCTTGTGCATGGCTGATGGGGATGTAAAATGGTGTAGCAGCTGTGGGAAACAGTCGGAATTTCCATGGAAGGTTAAGCACAGTCACCAGGTGACCCAGCAACTCCACTCCTGGGTACATACCCAAGAGAATTGAAAATGGGCGCCTGAAGAGATATCTGACTGCCCACGGTTTTTCCTGCAGTCGCAGCAGCTGTGAGGTAGAAACAGCCTGGATCCATCGATGGAGGGTGGGTAATTGGAGAGAAGTTGTCCATACAAGGGGCGCCATCCAGCTGTGAAAAGGAGTGAAGTGCCTATACACGACAATGTGGACGGACTTCAAAACCACTATTCTAAGTGAATGAGGACAGACAGAAAGGGCCGCATACCTGACATGTGTTCACTTGTGTGAAACATCCAGAACAGGCAAACTGAGAGACAGAAAACAGATTAGGACTTCCCTGGTGGTCCAGTGGATAGGAATCTGCCAGCCAGCAGGGGACACAGGTCCGATCTCTGATCTGGGAAGATCCTACATGTCTCAGGGTGACTGAGCGTGCGCGCCACAACTGCTGAACCCGCTGCCACCGCTAGAGAAAGCCGTGCCCAGCAACGAAGACCCAGCACCAGCAAAAGTAAGTAAGTAAATAAAACTATAAAAAAGAAACCAGATTAGGGGCTGGGGTGGGGTGGGGAGTGAGTGCTAATGGGTGCAGAGTTTCCTCTCAGGGTGATGGAAATGTCTGCAGCTAGACAGGTGTGACGTTTGCCCTAGGGAGACTAGTGAGGCTCCTTTCCCGTCTGTCTGAGGACGTCGTGCCGGGGATGTTGGCAGAGTGCAAATGTGTTGTGCTGAAAGGCTGCATCTCCATCAGCCCTCCCCACAGGGTGTCCCTGAGTGGAAAGCTGTAACCTGGGCTCCCTGGCTGGAGGAGGAGGTTTCCCTTGGTGGCAGCAAGGGGCACAGAGGTCCAGGAGCTGCGCTACAGCCCCATGGCCTCCCACGTGGACAGTTCTCTCGGCAGAGTCAGCTGTGGCAAGTTTTGTGTGGCGGTTAGACATCTTGCCGGCAGAATCCCCGGAGAATTCTAAATTTCAGTTGCACACTCTAAATTTTCATTAAGAGCTTTCACCCAGAGAAAATGATGGATTTGATTTTATCATTGGAAATAAGCCAGATAAAATTAGCTGCCTTTTAGTCCCCATAGCACCCCCTCACTCCTTGCTTTTCTTTAAAGTCTCTGCTTTTCTCTCTTGGTTCCCAGGAAACAAGTGCCTGCGGATGTTTATTCGTTGAAAATACTGATGTTCGAGGCTCCCTTTGAGCCTCTCTGCTTTTGTTCCTTCAGTGATTTTGCCTTTACTCCGCTCTCTTCAAGTCTGGGACAGCTCTGGGCCTTGGGCTCTGCATTGAAGAGTGTGTGGCTTCTTTTTTCTCCTCAGTAAAGCTTGTTGGTAGAACTTTATAGCCGTAAGCTGTAGAATATTTTTGCTGCACGAAAGAAATTAATCTGATTCCTTGTCTGTCTTTTCTTTTCTCTCCCCAATTCTCCTTCTTGGCAAAGTTAACCTGTGTCTCATCCATCAAAGTGCAGTTAGGAGTTTGCCTCCCAACATCCACTTTTAGCAAAGCTAGCTTCTGAGAGGTGACTGTCTTCTGTTACCAGGTGTGGATGGTGAATTGTGAAAACAGCTGTTATTTCTTCCCACATCAGTACAAGGAAGACAGATTATTCTGCACAAAAGCTCAGGCTTAGATCAGTCTGGAGGAGCTGAAACCATCGGGGAAGCCCTGCAAGGCGCTTGTTGGTTACAGGGGGCGAGGACATTGGAGTTATTCATGCGGGTGTGGGTTCCTTTAAATTCCACATGCTTTTGGCTTCTTTAGCACATGCACTAAAACTGGAACAGTACAGAGATTAGCATGGCCCCCGCCCAAGGATGGGGATTCCTAGGTGGCTCAGTGGTAAAGAATCCGTCTGCCAATACAAGAGACGCAGGAGACAGAGGTTTGATCCCTGGGTTGGGAAGATCACTGGAGAAGGAAATGGCAGCCTGCCCCAGTATTCTTGCCGGGAAAATTCTGTAGACAGTGGAGCCTGGCGGGCTACATTCTGTGGGGTCACAAAGAGTCAGACACAACTGAGCACAGTGTGTTTGTGTGTGTGTCTGCGTGTGCACATGCTCAAGGATAACATGCAAATAAATGCGTGAAGCATCTGTGTCTTTTCCTGATTGTTAAGTCAGTGTTTCCAGAAGAGTGAGTTTTCAGATGGGTACCCTGCCCCCATTTTTAGGAGACTCTGTCAGGACTTTGAGACAGTTTGGCTTGAAAGAAAAGTCACATTAAACTTTATATTATGGTTTGCATTTGGAAAATTTTCTAAGAATAAAACTTATTTTTATTTCACACTGTTAACTCTGGGTCAGAAAGTGTGACAGAGTCTTCCTGGCCGTTAAGGCTGTGTGGAATATGTATTCTAAGAGGGTGACTTTCGGGGCAGGGAGAGACAAGCACGGATGGGGCTTTCTCTGGTGAGCGCCAGGGTGCTGTAGAGTTGCGGTGTCCCCCTCTCACCGTGTTCCTGCAGTTCTGTTACTTGCCACTAGATGCGTATGAGTGCCCTTCAGGACTGCAGTCATTTGGCTGATGAATCTATTCCTGGCAGTCAGTAGATAGGTATAAATTCCATGTGGAGTTCAGCAGAGACGTTGAGCAGGTTTCAGATGCCTTGCCCCATGTGTCCCAGCGTCTTAAATTAATCGTCTGGGAAAAGGAGATTTTTGTACTGTGTTGAGATGCAGGTAGATCCCAGTGTGTGTTCTCTGGAGCCTGGGAGGAACCTGGAGTTGGGCACTGAGGTGAGAAGGACCCGTTCATACACGAAGGGCTTTCCCGGTGAAAATCTTTGATCCTTCTCCTGTGGTGCCAGTCCTGGCAGACTCTCAACACCCACCAAAGCTTTCCTTCTGCCTCCCGCCCCTAAATTTAAATGTCATCCCAAAGGTGTTCTCCTGGCAGCTGAAAGGAAGGTTTCACAGACAATTTTATTGGTTTCTCGACGCTGTTTCACGATGATGCCGAGACCCCTAGGAACGTTTCTGAGACCGTGGTTTCAGGGCTCAATAAATCACTAAAACTGGGGGCCTAAGATAGCACTGGTTTTCTCGCAGGCTGGAGCTGAGTCAGAGATGGCGGTGTTTCAGGGCCATACTCACTCTGGAGGCTGACGGGGCTGCAGCAGAGATCCTTCCAGGCTTGCCCAGCTCCTGGGACACCAAGTGTCCCTGACCCGAGGCCGTGTCACTCCAGCCTCTGCCCCCATCTTCATGTGGTTTCTCCTCTGTTGGGATGCCAGTCATTGGATTTAGAGCCACCCTGATCCAGGATGATGTCATCTTAAAGCTTCTTAATTCCATCTGCGAGGACCCTGTTTCCATGTAATGTCATAATCTGATGTTCAGGTTGTATTTGTTGTGTTTTACAGTTTTCTCTGTCTGTGACGTTTTGACATCTTAAAGAACCTAGCTTCTAGACCCCACCCCACCTCCTTATCTACCCCACACACTCTGCCAACGTTCCCCCTGCCCTTGGTCACCCAGGACCAGGGACCAGACAACTGGGGACAGCCCCAGAGCCCCTGGCCCCCGGGACTAAGAAAGGCTCTTCTAGGCCTCCCCGGCTCCTGCTTCCACCCTTGTGCTTCCCTGTGGCCCTGCACATGTGGCTCCATCTCTGGGGTCCATGAATTTGATAAACTTGGCTTTCCCCAGATGTTCTTCTGTGGCCACACCTGACCGACTGTCTCATGAGAGAGCACGTAATAGCCTGGGCATGAATCATGGTGAACGTGGGTATTTGGGGACACTCTTCAACCCCCCTGTGTGGACTACACACATGTGTACGTCGGTGTTGGACCAGCAGGTCTGGCCACTGTCCCCCTCCCTTGATGTACCCTGGGACTGGGGGGCTGGTCACCTTCGGGCTGACCCTGTCCCAAGACTGAGGCCCCAGGAACCTCCATCTGGGCTCTGAGGTGCTGCTGACTCAGTGCATTTCAGATAAGCAGGAAGTTCCTGGGGGGAAAACCACAAGCTTTATTTTTATTTAATTCCAGCTATTCTGTGGTTTTTGGAGATGGCCTTTAAAGATTTGTGTTTGATTTTTATCTCAAAGAGAATGCAGAAAAGCCCATGGGTCGGGGTCCAGAGAAAATACACACTGAGAAGAGAAGCAGCGAGCTTGCACCAGGCAGCTGTGGGCAGGATGGGCCTGGGGGACAACCCCCTGGAGGCGGAGCTGCGGGTAGGCTGGTGCTGCTGCCGGAGGCCCTGCCTGGCTGCGTAGGTCAGTCCCACAGGCCGGCGGGCTCCGTGGGCCATTGGGTTTTAGGGGAGGTCTCTTTCATTGTCACTGGCCCAGAAAGCACATCAGGCTTTCCGCCTCTCTGGCCATTGTGAGGGTGACTGTGCCTCAGGGTCCTGTTCGATGTTGTGGGGGGCCAACTGGAAGATGGAGACTTCCCAGAAAACACTGTGGGGGTGTCCCTTTGGGGTAGGTCAGAGGGCTGGGGAGAGAGGGAGGGCCTTTACCCCGGGCTGGCCCAGTGCCACTGCTCTCGCTACAGCCCTGCCAGGGAGCAGCTTGCTGGATAGCAGGCCTCCCAAACCACCCTGAGAGCAGCGCTCTCGCCTGGGGCTCTGAGTCCCTGAGGTCTTCCCGCTGCAGCTGCCCTCCCCCACTCTGGATCCTGGGAGAGTCTGTGCCAAGGGAGAGTCACCAAGTTCTTAGGGAAAAATCAAAGCAAATTCACCATAAAAGCTCATCTGTGCTTTAGGGAATTTGGGCAGGGAGATGCTTTGACAAGTTGGTGCACCCCAAGCTCACCGCAGTGGACCCCATGATGGCTGGGGAGGCGTGTGGGCCTGGAGGACAAGCCAGTGTGCAAACATGTTCGTCTCCTCTGGATTTGGTGACGTTCAGCTTTTGAAGAATGGGGGTCCTAGCCTTGTGGGGACCCAAACTTGGGTCTGTCTGATTTTGCCTCAGGACAGGGGGTTCACGCGTGTGCCTCTGTGAAGGATCACTGCCTGGCACCGCCTGTAAGGAGGCTGTGGTTTCCACGTGGCTTGTCTCTGGCTGTGTGGACTCCAAAGGTCTTGCTCCTCGTTGGCGTCTCCATTTGTTCATTCATTCAATGTCCTATTTCCTGCTCCTGCCCCAGCATCTGGGCCTTGGCCAGTGGGAGCCCCTCTTCCTTTCTGGATGACTGGTGTCCAAGCTCTGCTGTCCCTGTCCCACTCTGAGGAGCCTGGGGCCCTCCAGTGGGGGGTGGACTCTGGAGGATCTCAGGGACGTGGGAAGGTGCGCACACGTTTGTCCGTGCACCTCTGTCTGTAGCTGCTTGGATTGAAACTGAGTTCACGTCCGTGTGCCTCTGATTGCCCCCAGTTCTACACCCTCGCTCTGGTTGCTGCCTCTGTGTGGGACGTGTGTCCTCAACATGGAATCCCAGTCCCGCCACTCAGAGCACTTGTCTCTGTTCCTCTGCTCTGTGGCATCCGTCCCTGGTGAGGACCTGCCTTGTCACCTCGCCTGGAGAGGACAGAGCTGGTCTGGAATAAGTGAATAAGGAGGCAGGAAGGACCCGCACAGTGAGGGTGTACCCTTGCCCCCACCACGGGGACTTTGGCTCCACCGCCATCCGCTGTGGACAGAGTCACGTCACCTGCCTCAATTTCCTTCTCTTGAGAATTGGGGTAACAGTGATGCCTGGCTTATTGGAAGAAGGTCATTTATGTAACAGTGGACGCAGGCCTGGTGAGCCTTTGAAGCTGGGGTGTGTGCTTGTGTACATGTGTGTACATGTGTCTCTGTGTGTGTATGTGTGTGTGCACGTCGGCATGGCTTGGGCAGTAATGTGCAGAAGCAGGGCCAGGCGAGTCAGCTCAGCAGCTGTTCCTGCACTTGTGCCTGAGGTGGGGCCCTGCCTGGCTCCTCAGGCCAGTGGCTGCCCTGCTGACCCACGGCCTCTCTCAGCGGACACAGCTCTGCTCAGGAGCGCTGGTCACCTGGGGTGGCTCTGCAGGTGGACACTGTGGTCACTAGGCTTTCTGCCGGATGCTTTGTCACTGTCCCTTTGGCTCTCTGGTCTGGACGCCAGCCCTTCCAGCGGCACTGAGTGCACAGACCCCGTCCGTCTGCCGAGCCCCACTTCCTGTCTGCCGCCGCCTGTCCCTGCTCACCCCTGCTGACTGTTCAGGCCTGACTGGGCCCATTTCTTGGTTTCCTTTAGGGGGCCCCCTGCGTATCCCGATTAGCATTTGAAAGAGCCCACATTTGTACTTAACAGGCCCGAGGTGGTTTCTGGCTGCAGCATGGCCGAGTCTGCATCCTGTGACAGGGACAGACTCGGGAGGGGCAGTCTCAGCCCCTGGGCTCCCTGTCTGGCTGATGGGTCCCTTGGATGTTTGCACCTTGGACTCAGGCCTGTTTGATTTCAGGGTCTGTTCCTTTCCCAGGGCTGCCTAAAAACACCACAGGCTTGGGGGCTCGCGTCCCTTCACAGTCTGGAGGTCAGAGGTCAGATCAGGCCACTCTCCGTGGCTCCGGGGAGGCTCCTGCTGCTGTGTCCACCTTCTAGGGCTGTCCATGGCCCTTGGTGTTGGTCTTGTCTTCACACCGCTCTGGCTGTGTCTCTCCTCCTCCTGTTGCAGGAAGGGGGACCCCTTCCAGAGCCTGAGAGTGGGCGCATGTCTAACCCTTGGTGAATGAATTGTCCGAGGAGACCGTGTGCTGGCAAAGCCAGAGACTCTATTAGGAAGGGGCGCCCGGGCCCAGGAGCACTGCTCGGAGGCGTGGCACCCAGTCTCTCCGGGTGGTCTGTCCAGTCATCCTGACTCGGGGCACTTCCTGGCGGTGCACGTGTCGCTCAGCTAAGGTGGACTCCAGTGAGCAGGACTCTGGGAGGTTGTAGGACCTGTGGGCTGGTGTCTTCTGCCTCCTGACCTTTCCCAAATTATTCCATTTGGTGGTAACTCGTTAGTTCTGTGTTCCTTACCAGGACTTCCTGCTGTAAGAGAACTCTCGCAGGTGGTTTCCATCTTGCCTGGCCAGGGTGGGTGGTTTCAGTGTGTGTTTTCTCTAACACTCCTCCTGTAAGGCCTCCAGTCTCAGGGGATCAGGGCTGCCCTCCTCCAGGGGGGCCTCATCTTCTGCATTCAATGGCAGGTGGATTCTTTACCACTGTGCCACCTGGGAGGCCCCGGGGGGGCCCTCATCTTAAGGCCCAATTTCCAGACAAGGTCACCTTCTGAGATGCTGGGGTCAGGATGTCAGCATCTACTTTGGGGGGACACAGTTCAGCCCACAGCAGGGTGCCAGCTATATTGTCTTGTATTTGAAGGTATCGATGTTATTTATGTTTTAAAGTATTTAATTTTTAGGGATATGCATTGAAACATGAGCCAGTGATCCCAGTTCCTCCCTAAGAACTGGTCCCCCCTCCTGCTTTTCTGTGTCTTGGGTGTTCTGTGTGCGCAGAGCCCTCCACACCCACCCCCTTCTGCACCTTCTGTGAGGGGTTGACCTCCATGGCCTGTCTTTTGTGGATGTAATTTAGTGACATTAAAAGTTGGTAACATAGTCTGGACACAACAGAGAATATCTTTGTGGAAGCTGTACTCACAGGCACAAGTGTGACCCAGGTTCCTGCAGGGGAGTGCCGGGTCACAGAGGGTGGGTATTTGTAACCAGTTCTTTAACTTTTTATTGTGGAGTGATCTCACATCTAGAGGAAAGTTGCAAAAACAGTATGGTGAATTCTGCATTCCTTTCTCCCAGCTCACCCAAAAGTCAATGTTTCCTGTGTTTGTCCTCAGAGATTAAGTTGCATTATGGTGCCCGCCCCCGACATAGTGCAGGGGTGTGTTTCCTAAACACGAGGTGTTCATTCTCCTAAAACTGAAGCACAAGGCAAACTCGGGATGTTAACCACAAACAACACTAGGTGTTCTCTGATCTGGAGTGTGGCCTCACACTTCTTTAATTGTCCCGTAATGACTTCTGCACACTTGTTAGGTTAATTCTCAAGTGTTTCATCTCCTTGGTTTCCGAGGTTGATGGGGGTGGGGTGGATATGTATTGGTTATTTTGTGTGGACAGAAAACTCTGGATTTCTGTGTGTTAATTTCATGCCTTTGTGAACTCACTTATCGTTTGAGTCTGTTTTCCACATTGATTCTTTAGGGCTAAGACTGCTGTCCAGTGCAACTGTCACCTGCAGCTGTTGAATTTTTTTTATAATATTTATTTATTTGGCTGTGTCAGGTCTTAGTTGTGGCACGCGGGATCTTTCATTGTGGCACATGGACTCTAGTTGTGGAGTGCGGGCTCCAGAGCAATTGCTCTTAGTTGCCCCACAGCATGTGGGATCTTAGTTCCTCAGCCAGGGGTCCACTGTATGGCAAGACAGATTCTTAACCACTGGACCCTCGGGGACGTCCCTCTAGTTGTTGAATTTTGATGCAAAAGCACTAACTGAAAGATTGGCCATTAGAATAGAGTTCTGCTTAAGGAAAAGTGTAGTCATGTATGGATTTTTTCCCCCAGTAGTCATGTATGGATGTGAGAGTTCGACTATAAAGAAAGCTGAGCGCCAAAAAATTGATGATTTTGAACTGTGGAGTTGGAGAAGACTCTTGAGAGTCCCTTGGACTGCAAGGAGATCAAACCGGTCCATTCTAAAGGAGGTCAGTCCTGAATATTCATTGGAAGGACTGATGCTAAAGCTGAAACTCCAATACTTTGGCCACCTGATGTGAAGATCTAACTCATTGGAAAAGACCCTGATGCTGGGAAAGACTGAAGGCAGGAGGAGAAGGGGGTGACAGAGGATGAGATGGTTGGATAGCATCACCGGCTCGATGGACATGGGTTTGGGTAGACTCCAGGAGTTGGTGATGGACGGGGAAGCCTGGTGTGCTGCAGTCCATGGGGTTGTAAAGAGTTGGACATGACTGAGTGACTGAGCTGAACTGAACAACGGAGGCGGATTTTCCCCAAGACTCCAAAGTTACTTCACTATCGGAAATTCTATATAGAAAATTAAATTTTGTCAGGGCTTTAAAAAAATATTTACTTATTTTGGCTGCGCTGGGTCTTCGTTATGGCGCACAGGCTCAGGAGTTACAGTGCCCAGGCTTATTTGTGGCACGTGGGATCTCGTTCCCTGACCAGGGATCGAATGTGGGTTCCCTGCATTGGGAGCTTGGAGTCTTAGCCATTGGACCAGCAGGCAAGTCCCTGTCAGTGTTTTTTTTGCACCTATGGGGATGATGATGTGAGTTTTCTCCTGAAATGTATAGTGAGTTTTCTGTATCAGATTTCTGATAGTGTGGCAACTTTGTGGAGTATTGGGATAAACCCCGCTTGGTGTGGTGTCTTATTTTCCTCATATAGCGTTGTATTCTGATGGCCAGTGTTTCAGTTCGTGCTTTTGCATCAGTATTAGTAAGTGATGCTGGTTTGTAAATATCTTCTTTCATACTGTCCTTATTGTGGTTAGGTTACCAATTTTCTTCTTGCATTAGAAAAAGAATATAAAAGTTACCACCTCATTTCAACATTGTGGGATAATTTGTAAAGCTTTAAGACCATCTGGCCCTTAAAGATTTGGTAGAATTTATCTGTGAAATTATCTAGACCTAATTTTGGGGGAAGGTAGGGTGGATTGGGGTGGTTTATGGTAACTTTTTTTTCCATGGAAATAGGTCTGAGTTTTCCATCTGTAACAGTGTCAGTTTTGGTGTGTATTTCCCCAGGACATTTCATATTTCTTCTGTGTCTTCAGACTCATTTGTAGAGCCTGATGCAAAGGGGCCTCTTTTCATGATTTCTATTGTTTCAGTGATTATTTGCCCTTATTACTTCTTATTTTGTTTATTTGACTTTCTTCTCTTTTCTCAGTTAACTAATAGATGAAATATTCTGTTAATTTAAAAATTAGGATTTTGGTTTACTAATCATGACTGTGCTTTTTCTGTTTTTTACCCTGTCATGTCTGTTCTCATTTTTTAGTATTTCCTTTCACATGCTCTTTATTGATTTACTTAGTTCTTTTTCTAAGCTTTTTTGGGTTGGGAATTTAACTTGTTTTTATATTTTTAAATAAAAATGTTTAATACTGTGAATTGTCCTATGATCAGTGCTTTAAATGTATTTTTGAAGATTTTGGTATGTAGTGTTTTCACATCATTATCTTGTTAGAAATTCTGTAATTTTAGCTGTTTTTGCCCACTCATCCAGGAGTTAGCAATTAAAAAAAATTTCCACATGGAAGTCTTTTTCTTTCTTCTTTCTGATACTTCACAACTTGTGGCCTTATTGCGTTATGATCAGTTTTGTAACATTTCCACATGGTGGAATTCGATTTCTGCGGCTGTGTAACATTTCCACAGCTCGGCTTGAGTCACACCTGTTTGCCATCATCTCTGGGCTCCGTGGGTGGGAGTCCCTGCCCAGCTCGCCGGGCCAGACCTGTAGGGCCGTGCTCCTTGTGTGGGGGCGTCTCAGCCAGCTGAGGTGGGAACCTGGAGCTGGTGGCGAGTGGGGTCAGGGAGCCACAGCGCCTTTGTCTGTCCTTCTGTGGGCCCGCACACGTTCAGGGCCCAGAGCGACTGGAGGGAGAGGTGAGCGATCGTAGGCAGGCAGTGGGCGGGCTCCTTCCTGGTTGTGCCTGAGGGGCTCGGCTGTGAGCTCCTGGGTGAGGGGGAGAACTCCAGGGGGTGGGTGGGTACTTCCAGGGCTGGGTTGGGTGACTCACCTGTGCTGACCAGGTGTTGGGCTGGTTCCCAGGGGCCACATGGAGGTGGAAGCTGGTGAGGGAGCAGGGCCCAGGGCCTCATGCTGGGGGCTTGGCCATGCTGGGGGGTGAGCTTAGGTTGGGGTAGCGGCAAGGCTGGAGGCGAGAGTCGGGGAGGGAGTGGGAGGCTGGGCAGGGAAGCAGGTGAGGGTCGGTGATGGGCGTGGCCTGTGGGGGGACTCTGGCAGTGGTGTGTGCCAGGGTAGGGGGGCCTGGACTGCCTGGGGTTTTCTAGGTTGGGAGGCTGTTGGAGTGGGGTTGAGTTGGGGGCAGACCCCCAGCAGGTTTGGCTGCCCCCCAGGGGCCAAGTCCTGACCACTGGACTGCCCAGGGCTTCCTCGTTGTCCTGTCTGGAGGCGTCTCCACAGGACAGAGACTGGAGGTAGGGCCCCACCGTCAGAGGCAGCAGCGGGCCCTGCCACCACAGCTGGCATCAGCGCAGAAGAGGTTTGAGTCAGGGTTGTGGGGAGACAGCCAAGGGGAGGCAGGCTCCTCCTCTCCTGTGTTAGCAGGACCAGGAAACACATCTGTGTGCTTTTCGTTATTTGTTATTTTTCCCTTGGCTTTTCCTCACTGGCAGAATCTAAGACCCATGTGAAATAGGTTAGATTAGATTAGTGGTTTGAGAACCTCCATGGGGGATGCCCAGGCCGCTTCCCCGCAGTTCTACCCACTGTTTGCACGTCGTTAGGCCGCGAGCAGAGAGGCCCGTGTCCCTCGGTCCAGCTCTGCCCATGGGCGCTGGACGTTGGTCCGAGTGAGGTCGAGGTCTGGAGCCACAGACCAGTCAAGGCAGCTCCAGGGGACGGACGCCCTGTTCGGCTCATGAGTACGAAAATCACCATGAAGCTATCAAAATGGTGGTGGAATGAGGTCTGGGGAGGCTGCCTTCCAGACCTGGTCAGTCGGGGGGTCAGGTTTCGGGGCCCAGTGCCAGCCTCTCACCTCCAGAGTGACAGCATGACAGTCGCGGGGGTCCTATTGACATGGCGATGCTCCCTTGGGCTGCCCCTTCCTGGGAGCTGTCGGTAGGCAGTGGCGGTCCAGCACTCACCTTGGCTGAACCTGGACTTGGGGGATTCACATGGGGGTGCAGCCCCTTCAGACCCGGCCTCTGAGGGGCGGGGGCATCTGCAGGCCCACCCTGGGCCTAACGGAGGCTCAGCACTTGGCCCTGGGGAGTGGGGGTGGCTCCCAGGCTGGGGCCCCTGCCCTGGAGAGGAGACCCTGGTGTGACTCTGTGTGGGATGTGGTGCTTGTCTGCCAGCTTCTCCTACTTGGCACTGGTAGCCATCCTGCCTTCTCTGGACTATCTGCCCCCTCCCACCCTGCCCCAGCTCCTCCAAACAGAGGGGTCAGTCTGCAGCTGACTGCTGTGTGGCTCTCCCCACTGAGGGGTGGTGGCTGTGGGTGTGTCGACACCCTTTGTCGGGCTCAGGAACTTCTCCTCCCAATTTACTGTTAGGTGGTTACTGTTTATTGTGAATAGATACTGAATTTTGTCTGATGTTTTTTCTGCCTCTATTGATAAGAGTTGTGTGGTTTCTCTTATTTGGTCTTTTAATTGATTTTTGAGTTTTGAAGCAGCTTTGCATTCCTCGGCGGAGCCCACTTGATTGGTGGCTTGTTTTCTATGTTGTGAGGGGTGATGGTCTCTGATTTTATTTGTCCTTATTTAATTTGGTTTGGATAAAGCTGACCTGGAAAGTGTTCCTTCCTTTTCTACTTTCTGGAAGAAATGGGGTAGGACTGTTGTTATTTCTTCCTTAAACGTTTGAAGAATCCGCCTGCAATGCAGGAGACCCAGGTTTGATTCCTGGGTGAAGAAGATCCCCTGGAGAAAGGAATGACAACCCACTCCAGTATTCTTGCCTGGAGAGTTCTATGGACAGAGGAGCCTGGTGGGCTACAGTCCATGGGGTCGCAGAGAGTTGGGCACAACTGACCAATTAAACCACCACCACTAGAATTCACCAGTAAAACCACTTGGGCCTGGGCATTTCTCTTTTGTAGTTATAACTACAGATTCAATGTCCTCACAGTTACAGGACTATTCAGTACCTGTTACATTTGAGTAGGTTTGGTTGTTTGTGGTTTGGGGGGATTTGGTTCATTTCATCTAAATTATCAAAGGAGAGCTGTTCCTGCGTCTGACTTGGGTGTGTCCAGTAAGGCCGGGGCCAAGTGTTTGCCCCCAGTGCTGACCAGAGAAGTCAGAGGAAGCCCGGGGAGGGAGTGCCCCCATCATACCTGCACTTGGGTCGGATGGTGGCTGTGCTGGTGTCCTGGGACTTCTAAGTCAGATCCCCACAACCAGGACAGCGGAAATCAGGTGACATCTCCCATGTGCCATCTTCTCTTGGGGTGAGGACCCTGGGCCCAGCCTTGTCTCATCTTAGCTCATTGCACCGGAAAGCCCCTATTCCAAGGTTATGTTCTGAGGTTCTGCGTAGATGTAAATTTTGGGAGACACTATTCAACTCAACATTCAAAACACTAAGATCTTGGCATCTGGTCCCATCACTTCATAGCAAATAGATGGAGAAAAAGTGGCAACAGTGACAGATTTTATTTTCTTGGGCTCCAAAATCACTGTGGATGGTGACTGCAGCTGTGAAATTAAAAGATGCTACTCCTTGGAAGGAAAGCTATGACAAAACTAGACAACGTATTAAAAAGCAGAGGCATCACTTTGCCGGCAAAGGTCCATGTAGTTGAAGGGGGTGACAGAGGATGAGATGGTTAGATGGCATCTCTGACTCAATGGAGATGGTGAAGGACAGGGAAGCCGGGCGTGCTGCAGTCCATGGGGTTGCAAAGTCGGGCATGACTTAGCAACTGAACAAACTCAACCTGCTACTGCCGACCTGTAGGCCCTCCCTGGTGGAGTTGATCCCCCTTGGGACTGAGGAGCAGGGAACCCCAGGCCTGGGGATGCCTGTCCTGAGACCCGCAGTGAGGGACACGTTGGGGTGGACCCGCGACGGTCTCTTGGGTGGACCTGTGCGCTAAAGCCCCGGGGCTGTGGTTGGCAAGGGGCATACTCGTGGTACTGAGTTGGAAGCAGCTGGGGGAGGACGGGACCGCTGGGTCTGGGTAGTTGTCTGGGGGTGTTGGCTGGGCCTGGTCCCCCAGGACAGCGCATGAGCTCTAAACGTGCCGTCCATTCCACTGGATGTGATGGTAAAAGGCCTCGGGGGCTGCGGTGCCCGGTGGAGATGGACAGACGGGATGGAGGGATGGCCTGGCTGGCCGCTTGCTGGGCGCCAGCCCCTGCAGCTGCACGCAGCCTCAATGGACTGAGGGGCTTTGATGGGGACACAGTTGGCCCCTGATAACTCGCTAATGGCGCTTCATATTTTTCGTCTAGAAGAATTGTGTGAGTGTGAAGACTGCAGGGAGATGGAGGCCACTTGATGAAGAGCCTTGAGCCCACCCCTTAAAGGAACAAGGCGCGTTTCTCCCAAGGCCCTGACAGCTGGCTCCTCCAGCTCCAGCCCAGCGTATTGAGATGCAAATACGTGCCTGGCGGGAGCGCAGCTGCTGGCTGGCACCGAGGCCCTCGCCCCAGGTGCAGCCCCTCCGAGCCAGCACCAGCCGGGGCTGCCACGCGGACGACCCTTCCAGGACAAAAGGAATCGTGGCCCCGCGCAGGAGGAGAGGCAGGTGAGAGGCATTCACTGGTTCTGCCAGCTCCGTGTCACCGCTTGCCTGACTTTCAGCCCCAAAGCGAGGTGTCCCTGAAGGTAGATGAGGGAGGCTTTGTGAACCTGCTCTGGTCCTCAGGGCTCAGGGGAGAGGGAGGAAGGGCTATCTGGGGCTTTTGAGTCTCGCAACAGGTTTACAAACTCAGGGAACAAAGCCCTTCGACACTGGGCAACCAACAAAGGGAAAATGTGTCGGTCAGAACACAAGAGAGGTGCTCAGGAACCCTACCCAGAGTCAAGCAGGCACACACGGTCTGGGAAAAGACAAAGACCCAGCTCCAGACCCTTACAATAAATGTAGCCTAAAGGGCCTGGCACTATGACGAAAACAGATTTTTCTGTAGGAAACATTTTAATTGTGGATTGGAACACGTGTGGAAGTTCACAAAACGGGAGCTCAGAAAATGTTCACAAACAGAACGTGGGTGTCACTGCCTCAGGAGGTGCCCCCCCAGTGTTATCTGTATTGGCCTGCGCACCCACGGGGGTTGAGTCGTACGTGAAATCATGCGGCAGAATTCGAGTGCAGGCAGCTGTCCCATCGTGTGGGTGCAGGGCCCGTGTCTGTTTCTGCACTCCTGAGAGGCGTCTGGGCCCTTAGGGATCCATCAGTGCTGCTGTGCCGTCTTGTGCACGCCTGTAGTGCACAGGGACGTCTGTCTGCACTTCTGTTGTGATGCCTCAGACATGGCACTGCTGGGTCCTGGTGTGTGCAGTGTCCGCTTTAGTGGATGCCACCAATCTCCAAGGGGGACCAATGTGGCTGCTGCTCTGTGGCTTCACCAACACCTGGCATTGAAAGTCTTATTTATTTTAGCCTGCTGTAGTGATGTTTCAGGGTTTCTTACTTGACTGAGGGATAAGTGGTGGCATGCTGGAGCTGGCTTGACCGCCACACGAGACTGACCATGCTCACTGCTTCCAGGCTCTGTGCTGGGTGATCTGGTGAGAGTATTTAATCATGGAAATTAAAAAATACTACAAATCAGGGCTTTATCCACAGAGTCAGTCATAATTTACATAAAACAAAATGCACCTATGTTAAGTGTACAGCTTGATGGTTTCTGAGAAACCTTGAAGTACCTACCCTGCAATTAAGACAGAACATTTCCAACTCTTGTAAATACTCCCTCGTTCCACTTCCCAGTCAGCCTCTCCCCAGCCTGCCCCCTGGGGTTAACCCCTGATCTGTTCTCTGTCCCTGTAGTTGAGATATTTTTCTCTTCCTATATCCCTGTATAAAGGGACGACAGAGGATGAGATGGTTGGATAGCATCACTGACTCGATGGACATGAGTTTGAGGAAGCTTTGTGAGTTGGTGATGGACAGGGAAGCCTGACGTGCTGCAGTCCATGGGGTCACAGTCGGACATGACTGAGCAACTGAACTGATAGCAACTGAACTGATACATGGAATTGTACAATATGTATTCCTTTGTGTATTCCAATGTGTATTAGCGCAGCATGTTTTCGAGGTTTGCTAAGTTTGTAGCAATAATTTGATCTGTTTATTGCTAAGAATTATTTGTTGTGTGTTTATAACACTATGGGTTCATCCACTTGCCTACTGATGGGCTCCTGGGCTGCTTCCCGCTCTGTGGTTATTATGAGTAAGTCTGCTAAGGACCTGCTTACAGGTCTCTGTTTTCATACCTAGGAGAGGAATGACTGGGTCATATGATAGTACATGTTTAATGTTTTTTCAAAATGCCAAACTGTTTTTCATGTGGTTGTACATTTTTGTATTGTTTCCTCTTCCTCTATTTTATGAAAGTTTGTGTAGGATGATATTTTTTTCATTAAATGCTGGATAGAACATACTAATCAGGCTGTCTTGGTCTGAAGTTTTGTGAGAAGATTTTAAATTAAGAATTCAATTTTTTAAATTGTTATGGAACCGTTAGGGTTTTCTCTTTGTGAATCAGTTTTAGTAATGTGTACTTTCATGGAATTCTTTTTCACTTCAACTGGCATGTAAAGTCTATTGGAATAAAATTCACAATATTCTCTTGTTATCCTTTCAGTGTCTTTAGGATCTACAGTGATGTCCCCCTTTCTCTTCTTGTAATTTGTGTTTTGTCTCCTTTTTGCTTGTTCATTGTGGCTAGAAGTTTATCCCTTTTACTGATACATTTTTTAACTTTTTTAAAAGCAAAGATACGAACTCATTTCTTTTCAAAAATGTTTATTATTTTTGACTGCACTGGTCTTTGTTGCTGTGCTGGACTTTCTCTAGTTGCAGTGGGGTTACTCTCTGATTGTGGCACGTGGGCTTCTCATTGCAGTGGCTTCTCTCGTTGTGGAACCCAGGCTTTAGGACACATGGGCTCTGTAGCTGTTGCACAAGGGCTTAGTTGTTCCATGTGGAATATTCCAGGACCAGGGATCGAACCTGTGTTCCCTACACTGGCAGGTGGATTTTAACCATTGGACCACCAGGGAAGTCTCCTTTTACTGATATTTTCAAAGAACCAGAGTGGGTTTCAGTGATTTTGTTCTCTAATGTTTGGTCCTGAAAGGGTTTTTGTTTTATGCAAAGGTCTCTGTTGGGAGTGCCCATGTCATCAGGACTAGGTGCCTCTTCCCTGCAGCCTGGGGTGCACTGTTCTGCCTTTTACCTTCTCCTCTTGTACTGAATTATATTTTGTGCATGTGAGTTCAGATACAAAATTTGATTTTTTTTCCTCCAGCATTTTTACATGGTTTGAGCCAAAGGGTTTTTGCAGTAGACCAACTCACTGTAGTGAGATTTTAAAGGGACAAGTTTTAGGTTAGAAAAAAGATATCTTAAGAGAGATAGTGGGCCTCAACCTGGAAGCTAGCACAATAAGACAGGAAAGAGGGACTTGCCTGGCAGTCCAGTGGTTAGGACTTTGCTCTGTTACTGCCAGGAGCCTGAGTCTGATCCCTCGTCTGTTGTTGTTGTTCAGTCGATCAGTCGTGTCTGACTTTTTGTGACCCCGTGGACTGCAGCACGCCAGGCTTCCCTGTCCTTCACCATCTCCCGGAGCTTGTTCAAAGCTTGTTCTGTTGAGTCGGTGATGCCAGCCAACCATCGAGTCCTCTGTCGTTTCCTTTCTTCCCGCCTTCAATCTTTCCCAGCATCAGGGTCTTTACTAATGAGTTGGCTCTTTGCATCGGGTGGCCAGAGTATTGGAGCTTCAGCATCAGTCCTTCCAATGAATATTGGAAGGGCTAATTTCCTTTAGGATTGACTGATTTGACCTCCTTGCAGTCCAAGGGATTCTCAAAAGTCTTCTCCATCACCACAGTGAAAAGCATCAATTCTTTAGTGCTCAGTCTTCGTTATGGTTCAACTCTCACATCCATACATGACTACTGGAAAAACCATAGTCAGGGCTGAACTAAAATCCCACACACCATGCAGCCAAAATAAGTAAATAAAAAAGGAAACAAAGAGCTTCAGGAGGGTAGAAAAGAAATCACACCATTCACTATTTGCATGCAAACTACAGACACAACTTAGAGACTCCACGTGTCTGGTTCCAGCAACCTGCAGGCAGCTTTCTGCAATAACGCAAGTCATGGGACTTTCTGCTTCCCAGCGCACACAAACGCTACCTGTACACCGTGCTGTTGTCTAGTAAGTGTGCAGCAGCCTTTGTTTAAAGAGCAGTGTGCGTACACGCCTTCCATTTAAAAACGCTAGCCATCATCTGAGCCTTCAGTGGCTTGCCTTGGTGTTGATGTGTGCTGACTGAGCAGGGTGGCAGTTCCTCAAAGGCAGACACTGATGCTTGGCGCACTGACTGGCTGTTCCTCTGTGAGTGATTTCTCTGCAGTGGCCAGGAGCACTGATAGCAGTGTGCCCATACTTGTTGTTCAGTTCCTCAGTCGTGTCTGACTCTTTGCTACCCCATGGTTGAACTTCTTTAAAAATTGGAGTCAGCCCTCCCAAACCCTGCTGCTGCTTTATCAACTAAGTTCATGTAATATTTTAAAGTCTTTGTTTCCATTTCAACAGTATTCACAGCATCTTCACTGGAGCTGATTCCGTCTCAAGAAACCACTTTCTTTGCTCATCCATGAGAAGCAACTCCTCATTCATTAAAAATTCTGTCATGAGATTGAAGCAACTCAGTGACACCTTGAGGCTCCACTGCTAGGTCTCTTGCTGTTTCTGCCACATCAGCAATTACTTCCTCCACTAAAGTCTTGAACCCCTCAAAGTCATCCATGGGGGTTGGAGTCAGCTTCTTCCAAACTCCTTTTAGTGTCGATGAGTCCTGAATCGCAAAAGTTCTTAATGGCATGTAGGATGGTGACTCCTTTTCAGAAGGTTTTCAGTGACTTTGCCCAGGTCCATCCAAGGAATCACTGTCTATGGCAGCCATAGCCTTAGGACATGTGTTTCTTAATTAATGACTTCAAAATAAAAAATTATCTTTGATCCTTGGGCTGCAAAGTGTATGTTGTGGTAGCAGGCATGAAAATACATTAATCTCATTGTTCATCTCCATCAGAGCTCTTGGGGGACCAGGTGCATTGTCAGTGAGCAGTAATACTAATATTTTGAAAGGAACTGGAATTTTTTTCCCTGAGCAGTAGGTATCAACAGTGGGCTTATAATGTTCAGTAAACCATGCTGTAAACAGATGTGCTGCCATCCAGATTTTGTGGCTCCATTTATGCAGTGCCGGAGGGTAGATTTCACATAATTCTTAAGGGTTCTAGGATTTTCAGATGGTCAGTGAGCATTGGCTTCAACTTAAACTCACCAGCTGCTCTAGCCTCTGACAAGAGAGTCAGCCTGTCCTTTGAGGCCAGGCCCTGACTGCTCTCCAGCTCTGAGAGTCCTAGGTGGCCTCTTCCAATAGAAGGCTGTCTTGTCTGCATTGAAAATCTGTTATTTGGTGTAGCCAGCGAGGCCTTCTGGATACCTTGCTGCAGCTCGTACATCAGCACTTGCTGCTTCACCTTGTACTTTTTTGTCATGGAGGCAGCTTCTTTCCTTCAGCCTCATGAACCTACCTCTGCCAGCCTCAGGCTTTCCTTCTGTGCCTTCCTCCCCTCTCTCAGCCTTCATAGAATTGAAGAGAGTTAGGGCTTTGCTCTGGATGAGGCTTTCGTTTAAGGGAATGTTGTGGCTGGTCAGATTTTCAATCTAGACTAAAACTTTCTCCACATCAGCAATAAGGCTGTTTGACTTTCTTATCATTCATGTGTTCACTGAAGGAGCACTTTAATTTCCCTCAAGAACTTTTCATTTGTCTTCACAACTTGGCTACTTGCTGCAAGAGGCCTAGCTTTTGGCCTATTTTGACTTTTGACATGTCTTCCTCACTAAATTTAATCATCTTTGTTGTTGTTCAGTCACTAAGTCATGTGCGACTCTTTGCAACCCCATGGACTGCAGCATGCCAAGCTTCCCTGTCCTTTACTATCTCCCTGAGTTTGCTCAAACTCATGTCCACTGAGTTGGTAATTTCACCCGTCTCATCCTCTGTTGTCCCCTTCTCCTCCTGCCCTCAGTCTTTCCCAGTGAGTTGGCTTTTTGCATCAGGTGGCCAAAATATTGGAAAAAAATTTAGCTTCGGCATCAGTTCTTCCAATGAATATTCAGGGTTGACTTCCTTTAGGATTTACTGGTTTGATCTCTTTGTGTCCAAAGGACTCTCAAGAATCTTCTTTAGCACCATAATTCAGAAGTGTCAATTCTTCAGCACTCTGCCTTCCTTATGGTCCAGTCATCTTTAGCTTTTGCTTTAAAGTGAGAGATGTGCAACTCTTCCTTTCACTTGAACACTTAGAGGCCATTGTAGGGTGATTGATTAATTGGCCTAATTTCAGTATTATTGTATCTCGGGGAACAGGGAGGCCTAAGGAGAGAAAGAGAGCTGGGAGGATGGCAGGTCGGAAACAGATGTTGATCCATGAGGTTCACAGTCTTATAAAGGTACAGGTTGTGGTCTCAAAACAATTAGCAGTAATGACATCAAAGATCACTGATCACACATCACCATAACAAATGCAATATTCAAACATTTAAATTATTATTGAGAATTAATTAAATTAATATTTAATTAATATTAAGTAAATATTACTACTAAAATGTGACATGGAGACCTGAAGTGACAAAATGCTGTTGAAAATGGTGCCGACAGACTTGATGCAGGGTTGTTTCAATTTGTAAAAAGCACCAATATCTGTGAAGTGCGATGAGATGAGTCTGCCTGTGTTAGAACAAGAAGCTTCAACTTGTTGTGAGGAATGTGCTAAAGATGTCAAGGCAGTTTAGAGCAGTGGGGGCTGAGACCACGAGGTCCCAGGATGTGTGACAAAGCTGTTATCATGTGGACCATGTGAACCCCTGGGCAAGTGTGACCCCGGAACAGTGAACCACACAGCCCGGAGGCAGCTGCTGCTCACCCGTCAGGTCAGTCCCAGTGGATGAGGTGTCAACACACATGCGGAGAGTGGGCAGAGGACCCCAGCTGTGCTCCACCCCAAGTCCTTGCTAGAAATCTGATCTGAGTCAGGAAGAGGGGGTCGGTGGCTTCAGCAGATGCAGGTTTAAGAATCACCAGCACCACGTAGCCACAACTGCCCTTCTGTTGCCTGCCTTTCCTTGGCCTAGCATTGTGCAGCCGTGACTGCCCTTATCATTGGCTTGTCTTTCCTCAGCTGATTGGTAGTCGCGTGCGTGACTGTCTTTCCAAGACCATCAGTGCCCAAGTGCGGTCACAGGCTGATTCTGGACACCCACTTTCCATCCCACCCGCCAGCCAGAGCCGCGTGTTTCAGCCGGGATGACTCCAGCCCTGTGCACACAGCAGTTCAGGGACGAAGCACTGCATCTGCCTCTCCCACCCCTATGTGCCATGCGCCCCACACACATGGCAGTGTGAGGTCTCAGCCCCTGGGGCAGGTCTCAGGACACTTAAAAGGTTATCTTTTTTGTTTCGTTTTATTTAAAGATGAATCGACATTAAGACGAATCATTTGCAGTGAACATTCGGTGACATTTAGTATATCAGTGTCACGCGGTATCACTTCTGTCTAGTTTCAGGGTAGTTCATTACTCAGAAAGAAGCCCTGAACCATTAGCAGTTGCCCCCCATTCTCTCCTCTGGCACCCACTGGTCAGCTTTCTATCCTTATATTTACCTGTTCCAGATATTTCTATAAAAGGAATCATATAACAGATGATCTTTTTGTCTGGTTTATTTTACTGGGCGTAGTGTTTTCATAGAAAAGCTGTGACCAACCTAGACAGCATATTAAAAAGCAGAAACATCATTTTGCCAACAAAGGCCCATCTGGTCAATGCTGTGGTTTTTCCAGTGGTTATGTATGGATGAGGGAGTTGGACTGTAAAGAAAGCTGAGTGCCAAATAATTGATGCTTTTGAACTGTGGAGTTGGAGAAGACTCTTGAGAGTCCCTTGGACTGCAAGGAGATCAAACCAGTCAATCCTAAAGGAAATCAGTCCTGAATATTCACTGGAAGGACTGATGCTGAAGCTGAAGCTTCAATACTTTGGCCACCTGATGCGAAGAACTGACTCATTGGAAAAGACCCTAATGCTGGAAAAGACTAAAGGCAGGACAAGAATGGGACGACAGAGGATGAGATGGTTGGATGGCATCAACAACTCGATGGACGTGAGTTTGAGTAAGCTCTGGGAGTTGGTGATGGACAGGGAGGCCTGGCGTGCTGCAGTCCATGGGGTCACAGAATTGGACATGACTGAGCGACTGACCTGAACTGAAAGTTTTATCCACATTGCAGTGTGTACTGGTACTTAGAAAAGAAATATTTATTTGGCTGCGTTGGGTTTTAGTTGCGGCACATGTGATCTTTAGTTGTCGCATGAGAACTCTTAGTTGCAGTATGTGGAATCTAGTTTCCCAGCCAGCGATTGAACCTGGGCCACCTGCATTGGGAGCATAGAATCTTATTAGTCACTAGGCCACTAGGGAAAGTCCCTGAGTTAATTTTTAAATACGGTGTGAGGTGAGGGCCTAACCTTGTTCTTTAGCATTTAGATCCATTTTTCCCAGCATCATTTGAAAAGACTATCCTCTTTCCGTTGAATGATCTTGTACCCTGTCAAAGACCGTTTGACCAAACATGTGAGGGATTCTCTAGGCTCTGCTTTCTATGCTGTTGATTTATGTGTCTATTTTTGTGCTATTACCAGTTTTGATTACTTTGTATTAAGTTTTAAAATCAGGAAGTGTGAGCCCTTAAACTTTCTTCTTTTTCAAGGTTGTTTTCATTATTTGGGGCCCTTGCAATTCCATATGGACTTGAGGACTGACCTTTATATTTCTATAAAACAGGCCATTGGAATTTTGATAGAGATTCATCAACTCAGTAGATACTTTATTAGTACTGTCATCTTAACAGAATTAAGTCATCAAATCCATGGACATATTTGCTTTTCACTTTTTTACTTTTCAGTATAGAAGTCGTTCACCTCATTGGTTATATTTATTCCTAGGTATTTGATTCTTCTGGATGCTACTGTTAAGTGTTATTGTTCCCTTAGTTTCTTTTTCAGATTGTTCATTGCAGGTATAGAAACATATCTGATTTTTGCATGTTGATCTCATACCCTGAATCTTTGCTGAATTAATTAGCTCCAGTAGTATTTTTGTGGATCACTGGACTTTTCTATATATAAGATTATATCATCTGTGAATATAGTTTCACTCCTTCCTTTCCAATTTCAAAGCTTTTTAATTATTTTTCTTGACTACTTGCTCTGGCTCTATCTCCAGTACAGTGTTGAACAGCAGTGGTGCCAATGGGCGTCCTTGTTTTGGTGTTGATCACAGAGGTAAAGTTTACAGTCTCTCACCATTGAGGATGACGTTAGCTGTGGGGTTTTCATGAATGTTTGTTATGTGTGGAAGTGCCCTTCTCTTCCTAGTTTTCTGAGTGGTTTTATCATGAGAGCAAATGACTTTCTTATGTCAATTTAAAGAATTTTTTTTTCTCTGCACCTATATTCTGTTACTGGAGAAGGAAATAGCAGTCCACTCCAGTATTCTTGCCTGGAGAATCCCATGGACAGAGGAGCCTGGCAGGCTGCAGTTCATGGGGTCACAAGAGTCGGACCTGACTTGGTGACTAAACCACCACCACCACCATGCTCTGTTAGTGTGGTGTATTACATTGGTTGATTTTCTTATGCTGAACCGCTCTGGCATTTCTGGGATAAATCCCACTCAGTCATGGCATAGAATTCTCTTAATATGCTGATAGACTTGTTTTGCTAGTATTTTGTTATAAATAATTCTGATAACAGAATTATCTCTGTTCATAAAGGATACTGGTATCTTTGTCTGCCTTTGTTACCAGGGTAATACCAGCCTCATGAGATGAGTTAGGAAATGTTCCCTCCTTTTCTGATTTTTTTGGGAAAGAGTTTGGGAAGGATTTATGTTAACTTTTCTTTGAATTCTTGGGAGAATTCTGTAACAAAGCAATCTGCTTCAGTCTTTTTCTCTGCTGGTAAG